>NW_026948793.1:5603856-5912320 GCF_035770615.1 Melospiza melodia melodia
CACTGAACAAGTCCAGGCTTGTTAGGAACCCTGTTTACCTCAGGAGGAATAGCTTCAGGCGATGGTGAAGAGAAAAAGGAGAGGATTCTGCTGGAGGGTTTAATGTCCAGAGGTTTATTCCATGGTTACAGAGGTCCGAACGTGAGCAACTGCTCCAACAGAACCTCAGCCGCATGGTCTGATCACCTTTTTAAGCTCAGGGACAGGGGGAGGGGAGGTACAGGTGAGCCACCAACCAGGTGAGAGGGGCAGGGTCTCAGGGGAAGATGACACCCAGAAAGGCCAATGACCTCTGGGCATAGGGGCATCCTTTGAACTTGACCAATCACACGACGCCTTGCTGCAATGTTAAGCCTGATTGACAGGACTCACTCAGCATGGGGGCAAAGGGGGAAGGGAGAGAGACATAGCCACACCTGGGGGGATGACCTGGAAGGCCAAAATGGGACATTACAGCACACCACAACACTCATTTATGGAGCCAACTCCCCCAGTCATCAGGCAGTTTACTAATTCAGCTGCAGCCCAAATAAAAGAACAGCCACCTGTGTTGATCAAAGACCCTGAATCTAAACAAATTATTGGCACCTTCCCATTGATTACTTGGGGAAGAGAAGATGCCTTTGTCTCTATAGAAACACTGGCAAGATGGATCCCAGCAAAATACATAAAACTGTTTCTGGGAACCGCGAGGCAAACACCAGAGCCACCATCGAAGAACAGAATGGAAGCCTAAGAGAGCCAGCAGCAGCCTGGGAAAGAACAAGGCGAAGGACAGAAGAAGATCTCCTAAGCAGCGCTGACCACACACACCAAGACCAAGATGGCTCAGACATCATTAACCAGGATATATGACTTAACATTTGTAAAAATTATATTTTAACATTGATATATGGTTCTTCTAATAAGCTTTGTTCACACCCTTGCCTTACAGTAGAGAAAGTTTAGTGGGACCACAACTTAAGTTCCACCTTCTAATCTCTTCATCTGTTTACTTTAAGGACACCCAAGCCTCCAGATACTAAATTACCAAAGTCAGAGGATGCTGCCATTGGTTGCTGCTGCAGCAAGAATCTGGATGCTCCTCACTGAGCCACATGCCTTCAGCTGGGTGCCACCACAGACAAGCCACAAATTCTTGTCCATGGCCATGCCTGTCAGGCATTTGAAAGCATGTGTTTTTTCAACCTGCTGTCACATAGGGAGTCAGAGTACCAGGGCATCCAGCTGCTAAAAGATCAAGCAAACAAGATCCAGATAGAAGGCAACAACAACTGGTTCCCTAGACTTTCCAAACACAGGGGTTTGCGAGGCTGGCTTCCATCTTTAGTTAAGACTGTAGTGTGGGCTTTGTTTTTGTATTCATTGTGTTGGTTGTTTTGTCCTTTTTTGCTAAATGCCTGCAAAACTCGATAGCAGAAGCCTTTCTTATAGATAACAAAAAGGGGGAGATGTGAGGGCCCAGGGGCCAACCACTGGAACTGTAATACCTCAGGGCAAAGTGACCAAGGTAAAGGAGAGACACCGCTCTGAATGCAATGATGTCACCCATGGGCATTTGCAGGCTCATGGTGTTTTATTGGTATCACCCGGTTCAACTGCTGTATTTTCCTTATATGTATTTCCCCTAGGATGTCTTCGCCTCTCCTGTACCGTTTCAGTCCTGGCTCTTTCCACTGCTCCCCAGCTTTTCCCCCCAATTTTCCCTCTGAGTTCCAAGCCCCATTTTGTCTCCGTTCTGGACCCTCTTCAGGGCAATCCACTGATGTGTTTGCAGTTCCACACAAAGATCCCTCACTCGCCTCGTTCACCAGCAGTTTAAGCAAGCGTGCTCCCAGCTCTGCGTGTGCAGGTCACACACAGACGTTGCTGTGGGCAGGCTGCAAAGCAGGGACTGAGTGCAACAGAGAATCTGGCTTCTAATAAAAGGCACGAATACCGCAACCCACCAAAGAAAAGACATGCATGTCTCTACTTTTTCCTTATCCTCTCAGTCCTCATGCCACTTTCCCCATTTTTTCTGACTGGGAATTTGGCTTCTCTCTCTCCTGTCTGCAGGTCCAGCCACACGTATGACCCTGCAGGAACAGCCTGACTCACAGAGAAGTGGAGGAGCACATTTTGTCAGGAAATTTAGAGACAGGACAAGGAAAAATGGGATCAAACTTCCGCAAGAGGCAGAAGGGATTAGATAATGGGAAGAAGTTCTTTACTCTCAGGGTGCTTGTCCCTGACACAGGGACCAGTGCACAGAGGCTGTGGATGCCCCATCCCCACCAACATCCAAGGCCAGGTGGGACAGGGGCCGCAGCAACCTGCTTTGCTGGGAGCTTGCTCAGCTTGGAACCACATCATCTTGAGGGTCCCTTCCATGCCAAACCATTCAAGCATTTGATCATTCTGACATCCCCATCTCCCACTGCGCAGCGGCCCTGAAACTTCAGTGACATCACAGCTCACAGACGGTTCCAGGTGGAACATCCAGGACCTGGAAATGAGCACAGCAGACACTTCACCGGCTGCCAAGGGTCAGTTACCGCTCACCCTGCACTCTGACACTCAGCACAGAGCTGCTGCTGCTGCCTTGGCTTTCCTGCCGCCTGTTCTGGAGTGCCGATCCCAGCACAATGTGCTCTGCTGTGCCCATGGAGGTACAGTGCCATGCCAGCAGGGGGCACCCGGCTTGGGCAGGCTGCAGCCATGTGGGAATGGATGGTGTGGGACAGGAAGCCCACTGGGAGATTGTGCTGCCCCTTGCAGGCTGCCAGAGACACTGTGGAGGAGATGGATGTGGACCAGGGGCTGGATGAGGTAGAAATGATGGAGGTGGACTCCTCCTCTGCTTCCATGTCCTCCACTGTTGAGGACATGGAAGTAGACGAGGAGGACAACATCGAAGAAATGGAGGTGGATGAGGAGGATGACAACGAGGACATGGAAGTGGACGAGGAGAATGAGGAGGAGCCCATGGTCCTTGGATGAAGATGCAGCCCCACAGGTAAGACAGGCAGATGCTTCCCACGCCCTGCCCACACACACACTGGGTCCCCTGACGCCAGGCTGGGGCTGGGCTGGATGGCCCCACTCAGGGACACGGTGCCCGCAGGGGGCCTGGATTGTGCTGCCACAAGCACCAGCCTCGGCCTGCCCTGTGCTTGCCTGGGGCCACGCCAGCCCTGCCAGCCCTGGCCCAGACCCTGGGGCCCAGCTGCCAGCCCTGCTGGGCCCTTTGCTGGCGGCTGAGTCCAGCTCTGCTGCTTCCTTTCTTCCAGGACTCATGCACATGATGGCACTGCTCCGATGACTTTGTAAATACGTTTGAGAATTCAGAAGTTGCTTGTAAATATATTGACTGCGTTGGAAGTTCTTTGTAAATATGTTCCGAAGATTGTTAGCCCATCAGATCCCATGTAAATATGTTCTGTACGTTATTCCTGTTGTTGTAATAACGATTGTCACAACGAAACTTCTTCTGTAAATCTGAGATTTGCTGATTTTCGGCAAATAAATACTGTTTCTTTTTAAAGCCTGACTTCTCTTGGCCATTCCTTTGGGCACAGGCAGCTTTTGTCCACTTGTGGGTTCCACTTGTTCCACGTTCCCAGGGATGGAGGTCCCTGGGGGTGTTGGCACGGCCACCCTGAGGCTGGGGGTCCGTGTGCACAGGGGCTCCCACTGACACCACTCCTGGCACTGGGCACTGCTGCTCTTCCTGGCCTGGGGCACAGCGCTGTCCCCAAGAGCTCAGCTCTCACCAGCTCTCACACAGGAGGCTCTCACAGCACTGGCCCCTGCAGCCATGCCACCAAAGCAGGCAGCAAACCTTCAGCCACCCTTCCTGCTGCAGCCACAGGCACTCCTGGGCCCAGAGCTGCCAGCAGGCCACAGCCCTGCAAAATCCACCTGCACGCTATCAAGGCGACCACAGCCTTGGCAACTGGGCCACCTGCATCTGGGCTGCTGCAGGGGCTGATCTTTAAGCCTTGCAGGCTCCAAAGGCCCTGGGCTCTGCTTCCCAGCCTGCTCTGCACTGCCCTGAGCCCACATTGTTCCAGAGACAAAAGCCAAGCCAGGGCATCCTCACCCTGCCTGCATTCCTGCTGCTGCCAGCGGCCACTGGCCCCTGGGCCCCACTCGGATGACAGCTGCAGACACAGGGCAGCCTGTGCTGGGCAGGGGGCACGGGGCTTTGGGCCCTGGGGCTGCTGCTGCTGCTGCTGGGGGCCATGGGCCCAACAGGGCCCCGAGCTCAGCCCCTGCCCGGGCAGCTGCCCCCAAAGCCCCACACTCCCCGAGCATCCCCATCACACCTGCCAGGGGGAAATACCACGGGCTTCAGGAAAGAAATTCCCCATAGTGACTAAACCAAAGGGTCCAAGGGGAAAGTCAGCACCAGCTGATGTTTACAGCACCTTGACAATGGTGGCTGCAGGGCAGGTGAGATCTCCAGGCCTCTGGCAGCGCCTGCTCTGCACGTGAGCCTGTGGGGCTGCTCACAGTGGGACACAGCACCGGGCTCAGGCCAGCCCTCTTCCCCTCACAGCTGATCCCAAGGAGCAGGCTCACAAAGCAGTTTCAGACCACTTCCTGCAGATATTTCAAAGCACTAAATGGCATTCAAAAACCCAAACTGATGATTTATTTTTGGTGTTGTGGCATGAGAAGCCATGAAGGTGCCTCTGAATGTGCACTCAGGGCAGTTCCATTGCCATCCCAAAGGGATCACAAAGGACAGGCCTCAGCTTTCAGCACTGCTGAGCTCCTCACCCAGCAATGAAGTCTGAGGGAGATGCAATGTTTTGCAGGCCGGGGGGCCTACCACTGGAATAGTAATACCTGATGACAATGATATGGAATTAAAGCAAGGTGAATAACCCCTCTGAATACAATGATCTTGCTCATTGTCTTTTGTGGGATCATGCAGATTCAGCACATTTTCTTGGTATCATGAACTTTCTCCTTTCCTTATATATACTCCTCTAGGATGTTCTCCCCTCTCTTAACACCTGTTAGTCCTGAATTACTGCATACAAGGTCCTTTTTTCCCCCATGGAAATCCTTGTGTGCCCACCCCCACTTTGTCTCCCTCCCTGGACCCTCTCCAGCGCAATCCACAGTATTTGCAGTTCCACACATAGATCCCTCTCTTGCCTCATCCATCATGCATTCCAGCAAGTCTGCTCCTACCTCTGGGAGTGCAGGTCTCTCACAGTGTCTGGCTGTGGGCACCTCTCAAGGGCTGCCCAAACAGGGACCTTCTTTGAGAATTCCTGAGAGCCACTCCAGTGAGAATCTGGCTCTTCCACCGTCACGGGACAGAAGACGCCTCGGCTCAGCTAGCACCCTGGATTGGGACCTGAGTTTTATATGGGCTTGCTGAAGGCAGCGTTGGCACCATGCAGCAGCAACAGGGCCGGCTCAGCTGGTGAAGCCCAGGGACATTTTGAAACACCTGCATCCAGAGCAACCAGAGCAGTGAGCTGGGGGACAGCGGCCTGCAGTGCAGGATCCTTGGGTGATATTTTAGTCCTGTGGGTGGGCCACCCTTTACATCAGGGGCAGCTCTGGGTAACAAATTATCCGATCCTTAGAGGGATATATAACTTCCAGTTAGGTAGTCTCTCCTTTCAGAGTGGAAGACTTTTACTAAGGGAAGTTGAAAGTCATTTGTTCATTGGCTTTTTAAGGAGCTCCCAGACATGTCTGTTGATTCTGTTTGTCATGTAGCATTTTGAGACTGAGTTAGGGAAAGACTCTATCTTTTGCAAACTCAGAGAGTGATAAGAGTCGCAACATTTTACCCAATTTTTCATATGATTTATGGAGTTTTCTCAAGGGTTCAAAGTTCTAATATTCAACCCAGAGTTGGAGTTCTGCCCCCAGCATTCCTGAACCCACAGACACCATTAGGATGAGAGACAGGAACTGCTGTAAAGCACAGACAAGCCACCTGCTGTCTGCCATCTCCCCTCCTTCTCTACCCGCTAGCCACGTCTGTAGTGATCACACAGGCCTGGATGCGACCCTCACCCATTCTCCAGTACCTCTCCTCACTGGATCCCCCTCAGATAGCTCACAAAATGGAGTCCCTCCTCTGGAGGGGGTCATCAATGTAAAATTCCCTCCCACCCCCAGCTCTCTCATCAGGTCCTCCCCCTATTTTGGTTCCAGCTCTGGGTCAGGTACCACCGCTGCATTGGGATCCAGCGCTTCCTTGCCTACTCCTGCTGTCCTACCCCCTCCAACTCAGCCCCTTGCAGATCCCACACTGTCGGAGCTGGAAGTGTGAGGGGCGGTAACCGGAAGGCCGCCATCTTGGCTACCAAAGGCCCACAACACCGGGCCTGGCCAGTCACCCCAAGGCCCCGCTCCTCTGCCAAAGAACAAGTTCCCTCTTCTGGAGAGGAGAGGGAAGGTTCATCCCACCTTCAGCATGAGCCTGAGGATTCTTGGATAAGGATGCAGAAGCTGGCAGCAGAAGAGGGAGATTGGGAATTGGTAGCTAAAATACAAGCAGCACCGGTGTAGTACCAGAAGGGGGCTAACCCTCGATGGGAAACTTTCACACACGGAAGATGAAAGATCTTTATAAAGCAGCCAAACACCATGGTCGGGGGTCACCATATTTTAATAAATTGTTAAATGCCACCTTCACTACACATGTTATGGTACCTCACAATCTGCTCCATTTTATGCACATCCTACTATCTCCCACTAAAATTATTCTGTGGGAAAGAATGGGGGAAAAACTAATATAACAGCTATTAAAAGACTATGCTAGAGGAGACAGGCAGGCACACCTAACACTAGCCCATCTAGGGAGGAAGATTTCAATAAATCTCATTCATTAGACCTTCCCTGAGCTCGGTTAGAAGAGATAAAAGTGCTGCAAAGACAGGTCTCATGCAGACACCCAATGGAGAAACACCTACTCTAGATTTCACAGACATTCTCCAGGGACCTGTGGAATGCCTTCTAAAATTTATTGTCCACTTTAAACAAGCAATAGAGAAGCAAGGTGAACATCCAAAAGCCAGGAAGGTACTGCCTCCTAAACTTGCTGAAACAAATGCTAACAACACCTGTAAAGACATTTTTCCTTCGCTACCCCTTAACCCAAAGCCTACCATTGCACAAATGGTTGAGGCATGCACACTTAGGGCATCCCTACACTGTCACGCCAGCCAAGCTAAGGCTACCAGTCAGGGTGTAGTAGAGGTGCTAGTAGCCTCCCAAGTTATTCCCTGACATAGACATGAAAAAGGACCTGGCTTTAAGTGTAGGGAGATGGGGCATTTTCAACACCATTGTAAAAATACAGACTATTACCGGGGACCTTCTATGTGTCACAGCCACTGTCCTCACTGCCCCCCTTGTCCACACGCTTTCCAACACCAGCAAAACCGGTGGCCTGCGGGAAACCCCACACAGACACAGAAAGGCCCTGCACAATGACACCAAACGCGAGGCCGTTCCGCCCTACTCTCCCCAACACCATGGAGAACCAGCACAGCGACCTTCTCAGATCCAGCGGGACAGCTCGATTGCTGCAGAAAACTCGACAGAAGACAGCTCTGCCCTGAAACCTAAAGGCAGCTAGTAGGGGCCTTTTCTATTCCAATCCACGATATTTATGTTCACCATATTCCCACAGCAAATACGGGCCTGAAGAACAGGCCAGAGACATTTTGATTTTAACCAACACCAGGGAAGGGATGGAGACACTCACTCTACTACCTGAGGTACTCGCCTTGACATCTTTGCAGGAGATAACTGTCCAGGCTCTATGCTTAGACTCTCCCCTTTTCATTGCAAAAGGAACAGTTATAGCCAGTGCCTACCTCCTACTGGACATGATCACCACACCAGCTGATCCAATGCTGATATGGGCACAGACAACAGGCAGAAATAGACCCATTCCAAAGTGTGCTTTCTCAGGAAAAGGGAGATAGCAATGTATTTCAGGACTATTAGATACAAGAGCTGATGCCACCATAATTTCCTGCTCTGATTGGCTAAAAGAATGGCCCCTGGTTCCAGCTGCTGGGGTAATTATTAGCTACCAGGGGAGCCACTACCAGCTTCTGGAGTCACAGTAACATCTGCATGGAAGGTCCTGAGGGCACAGTTGCTACAGTAAGATCTTTTGTCACCCAGGCACCAATAAAAATTTGAGGAGAAGACCTCTTGTCCCAAAGGGGGACAAGGCCGGCAATCCTATCAACACCTCACGATTTCTAGATGGGGCCATTGAGAAGCGTGCCACCCTTCAGTCAACCTGGAAGTTTAACGACCCCATATGGGTGGATCAGTGGCCCCTCCCAGGCAGAAAGTTAAAGGCCCTGCAGTCCCTCATGCAGGAGCAGCTGTCTGTGGGCCACATTGTACCCTCTACTAGTCCCTGCAATGCACCTTTCATTATCATATGAAAGCCTGGCAAAGACAAGAGGCGGCTCCTGCAGGACCTCAGGAAAATCAATGAGGTCATCAAGGACAGGGGGCTCCCTCCAGTCCAGCCTGCGCTCAGCCTCCATGTTACCTCGAGATTGCCGATGGTGCGCCATGCCGTAGTTGTGGGTAGCAGTTTTTGGAGTCCTCCTTTTTTTCGGATATCTTGTTCGACATTTAGGCTGTGATTGATGGAGCCTGAGCATAGGAAGAGCATTGCTTTGAAGATTGTGTGGCTTGAGATGTGAAGGAAGGCTAGTTCAGGGAGGTTTAGTCCAACTGTAATTTTATTGCACAGTTATTGTCAGAGGGTTGTTATAGATCTTAATAACTACTTTTTTGATGCCCACATGCATCCAAATGACACCCCCCTGGTTTTTAGGGGCTTTTCCGCCCCTAAACAGACAAACACCTTTACAGAGGTACCAGTGGACTGCATTGCCTCAAATAAAGAAGGGTAGCTCAACTATTTGTCAATGGCTTTGAGCCCAAATTCTCTTGCCCAGACGGAAAAAACATCCTAATGCTATAATTTTTCAATACATGGACGATACAGTCATTTGTGCAGAAGGTCAAATCATTTTGGACGCTGCAGTACAAGATGTCATAACTGTGGTACAGCAGAAAGGTTTTGAGATGGCAGCAGATAAAGTTCATGCGACAGCCCCCTGGAAGTACCTCGGGCTAAAGAGCACAGAGAGAACCATCACACCCCAAACACTGCAAATCAAGGACGCTTCCACAGACAAGCCACAATTTCATGGCCATGGCCGTGGATGTCAGGAACTTGAAGGCATGTGTTTTTTCAACCTGCTGTCACATAGGGAGTCAGTATATCAGGCCATCCAGCTGCTAAAAGATCAAGGAAACAAGATCCAGATGGAAGGCAACTACGACTGGTTCACTGGATTTTTCAAACACTGGGGGATAAAAGGCTGACTTTCATGTTTAGTTAAGACTTTATTTAGTGTATTCATTGTGTTGGTTATTTTATCCATTATGCTAAATGCCTGCGAAACACTATGGCTGAAGCCTTTTTTATGGACAACAAAAAGGGAAAGTTCTGAGGGCTGAGGGGCCAACCATTGGAGCTGTAATACCTCTGGGTAAAGTGACCAAGATAAAAGAGAGACATCATTCTGAATGCAACGATGACGCCCATGGGCATTTGCTGGCTCATGGTGATGCAGCCCGTTTTGTTGGTATCACCCAGTTCAACTGCTATATTTTTCTTATATGTACTCACTTGAGAATGTTCTCCCCTCTCTTATACCATTTTGGACCTGGCTTACTGCAATGCTACCCCGATTTCGCCCCCCCATTTTCCCACTGTGTGCGCAGCTCCATTTTGTCTCCCTTCCTGGACCCTCTTCAGTGTAATCCACTGAAGTGTTTGCAGTTCCACACAAAGATCCCTCTCTCACCTCGTTCACTAGCAGCTTAAGCAAGCAAGCTCCCAGCTCTGGGAGTGCCGGTCGCTCAAAGCGGCTGGCTGTGGAAAGGCTGGAACACAGGAACTGAGTGCACAAGGGAACCTGGCCTCTAATAAATGGCATTATTCCCACAGCACACTCAACGCAAAGCCTTGTATGTTTCTTCTTTATCGTTCTTCTCTCAGTCCTCATGCAATTTTCCCCACTTTATCTGACTGGGTACTTGGCTTCTCTCTCTCCTCTCTGCAGGTTCAACTACATGTGTGACCCTGCAGGAAGAGCCTGACCCACAGGGAAGTGGGAGAGGACTTATGGTCAGGAACTGTAGTGACAGTACATGGAGGAATGTGATCAAACTGTAAGAGGTAGAACAGATTTGATGATGGGAAAAAGTTCTTTATTCTCAGGGTGATTGTCCCTGACACAGGGACCAGTGCAGAGAGGCTGTGGATGCCCCATCCCCAGCAACATCCAAGGCCAGGTGGGACAGGGGCCGCAGCAACCTGCTCTGCTGGGAGCTTGCTCAGCTTGGAACCACATCATCTTGAGGGTCCCTTCCAAGCCAAACCATTCAAGGATTTGATCATTCTGCCATCCCCATCTCTCACTGCGCAGCGCCCCTGAAACTTCAGTGACATCAAAGCTCACAGAGGGTTCCAGGTGGAACGTCCAGGACCTGGAAACGAGAACAGCAGACACTTCACCGGCTGCCAAGGGTCAGTTGCCACTCACTCTGCACTCTGACCCTCATCGCTGAGCTGTTGCTGCTGCCTGGGCTTTCCTGCCGCCTGCTCTAGAGCACCAATCCCAGCAGGATGTGCACTGCTGTGCCCGTGGAGGTACAGTGCCATTCCAGGCAGGGGGCACCCGGCTTGGGCAGGCTGCAGCCATGTGGGAATGGATGGTGTGGGACAGGAAGCCCACTGGGAGATTGTGCTGCCCCTTGCAGGCTGCCAGAGACACTGTGGAGGAGATGGATGTGGACCAGGGGCTGGAAGAGGAAGAGATGATGGAGGTGGACTCCTCCTCTACTTCCATGTCCTCCACTGTTGAGGACATGGAAGTAGACGAGGAGGAGACCATCGAGGAGATGGAGGTGGATGAGGAGGACAACATCAAGGACATGGAAGTCGATGAGGATGATGAGGAGGAGCCCATGGTCCTTGGATGAAGATGCAGCCCCACAGGTAAGACAGGCAGATGCTTCCCACGCCCTGCCCACACACACACTGGGTCCCCTGACGCCAGGCTGGGGCTGGGCTGATGGCCCCGCTCAGGGACACGGTGCCTGCAGGGGGCCTGGATTGTGCTGCCACAAGCACCAGCCCCGGCCTGCCCTGTGCTTGCCCGGGGCCACGCCAGCCCTGCCAGCCCTGGCCCAGACCCTGGGGCCCAGCTGCCAGCCCTGCTGGGCCCTTTGCTGGCGGCTGAGTCCAGCTCTGCTGCTTCCTTTCTTTCAGGGCTCATGCATATTATGGCAAAGATGCCACGCGTTTGTAAATACGTTTGAAGTTTAGAAGTTCCTTGTAAATACATTCACTAGGTGTGAAGTTTTCTGTAAATACGTTTTGAAGATTTTTAGTCCACCAGATTCCATGTAAATATGCTCTGTACATTGTTGTTGTTGTTGTTGTTATAACGATTGTTATAATGACACATATTCTCTATATCTCAGATTTGCTGATCTTCGGCAAATAAATACTGTTTCTTTTCAAAACCTGACTTCTCTTGGCCATTCCTTTGGGCAAAGGCAGCCTTTGCACACTTGTGGGTTCCACTTGTCCCGTGTTCCTGGGGCTGGAGGTCCCTGGGGGTGCTGGCACGGCCACCCCGGGGCTGGGGGTCCGTGTGCACAGGGTCTCCCACTGACACCACTTCTGGCACTGGGCACTGCTGCACTTCCTGGCCTGGGGCACAGCGCTGTCCCCAAGAGCTCAGCTCTCACCAGCTCTCACACAGGGGGCTCTCACAGCACTGGCCCCTGCAGCCATGCCACCAAAGCAGGCAGCAAACCTTCAGCCACCCTTCCTGCTGCAGCCACAGGCACTCCTGGGCCCAGAGCTGCCAGCAGGCCACAGCCCTGCAAAATCCACCTGCACGCTCTCTAGGCCACCAAAGCCTTGGCAACTGGGCCACCTGCATCTGGGCTGCTGAAGGGGCTGATCTTTAAGCCTTGCAGGCTCCAAAGGCCCTGGGCTCTGCTTCCCAGCCTGCTCTGCACTGCCCTGAGCCCGCATTGTTCCAGAGACAAAAGCCAGGCCAGGGCATCCTCACCCTGCCCACATTCCTGCTGCTGCCAGCGGCCACTGGCCCCTGGGCCCCACTCGGGTGACAGCTGCAGGGACAGGGCAGCCTGTGCTGGGCAGGGGGCACGGGGCTTTGGGCCCTGGGGCGGCTGCTGCTGCTGCTGCTGCTGCTGCTGCTGCTGGGGGCCATGGGCCCAACAGGGCCTTGAGCTCAGCCCCTGCCCAGGCAGTTGCCCCCAAAGCCCCACACTCCCTGAGCATCCCCATCACACCTGCCAGGGGGAAATACCACGGGCTTCAGGAAAGAAATTCCCCATAGTGACTACACCAAAGGGTCCACCAGGAACGTCAGCACCAGCTGAGGTTTACAGCTCCTTGACAATGGTGGCTGCAGGGCAGGTGAGATCTCCAGGCCTCTGGCAGTGCCTGCTCTGCACGTGAGCCTGTGGGGTCCTCCCATTGGGACACAGTACTAGGCTCAGGCCAGCCCTCAGCCCTTCACAGCTGATCCCAAGGAACAGGCTCACAAAGCAGTTTCAGACCACTTCCTGCAGATATTTCAAAGCACTAAATGGCATTCAAAAACCCAAACTGATGATTTATTTTTGGTGTTGTGGCATGAGAAGCCATGGAGGTGCCTCTGAATGTGCACTCAGGGCACTTCCACTGCCATCCCAAAGGGATCACAAAGGACAGGCCTCAGCTTTCAGCACTGCTGAGCTCCTCACCCAGCAATGAAGTCTGAGGGAGATGCAATGTTTTGCAGGCTCGGGGGCCTACCACTGGAATAGTAATACCTGATGACAATGATATAGAATTAAAGCAAGTTGAATAACCCCTCTGAATACAATGATCTTGCTCATTGTCTTTTGTGGGATCATGCAGATTCAGCACATTTTCTTGGTATCATGAACTTTCTCCTTTCCTTATATATACTCCTCTAGGATGTTCTCCCCTCTCTTAACACCTGTTAGTCCTGAATTACTGCATACAAGGTCCTTTTTTCCCCCATGGAAATCCTTGTGTGCCCACCCCCACTTTGTCTCCCTCCCTGGACCCTCTCCAGCGCAATCCACAGTATTTGCAGTTCCACACATAGATCCCTCTCTTGCCTCATCCATCATGCATTCCAGCAAGTCTGCACCTACCTCTGGGAGTGCAGGTCTCTCACAGAGGCTGGCTGTGGGCACGTCACAAGGGCTGCCCAAACAGGGACCTTCTTTGAGAATTCCTGAGAGCCACTCCAGTGAGAATCCGGCTCTTCCACCGTCACGGGACAGAAGACGCCTCGGGTCAGCCAGCACTCTGGATTGGGAAGTGAGTTTTATCAGGGCTTGCAGAAGGCAGTGTTGGCACCATGCAGCAGCAACAGGGCCGGCTCACCTGGTGAAGCCCAGGGACATTTTGAAACACCTGCATCCAGAGGAACCAGAGCAGTGAGCTTGGGGACAGCGGCCTGCAGTGCAGGATCCTTGGGAGATATTTTAGTCCTGTGGGTGGGCTAACCATTATTTCAGGGGCAGCTCTGGGTAACAAATTATCCGATCCTTAGAGGGATATATAACTTCCAGTTTGGTAGTCTGTCCTTTCAGAGTGGAAGACTTTTACTAAGGGAAGTTGAAAGTCATTTGTTCATTGGCTTTTTAAGGAGCTCCCAGACATGTCTGTTGATTCTGTTTGTCATGTAGCATTTTGAGACTGAGTTAGGGAAAGACTCTATCTTTTGCAAACTCAGAGAGTGATAAGAGTCGCAACATTTTACCCAATTTTTCATATGATTTATGGAGTTTTCTCAAGGGTTCAAAGTTCTAATATTCAACCCAGAGTTGGAGTTCTGCCCCCAGCATTCCTGAACCCACTGACACCATTAGGATGAGAGACAGGAACTGCTGTAAAGCACAGACAAGCCACCTGCTGTCTGCCATCTCCCCTCCTTTACCCCCTGCCCACGTCTGTACTGATCACACAGGCCTGGATTCTACCCTAACCCATTCTCCAGTACCTCTCCTCACTGGATCCCCCTCAGATAGCTCACAAAATGGAGTCCCTCCTCTGGAAGGGGTTGTCAATATCAAACTCCCTCCCACCCCCAGCTCTCTCATCGGGTCTTCCCCTTTTTTGGGTCCTACCCCTGCATCAGGAACCACCTCTGCACTGCATTGGGATCCAGTGCTTCCTTGCCTACTCCCGCTGTCCTACCCCCTCCAACTCAGCCCCTTGCGGATCCCACACAGTCAGAGCCGGAAGTGTGAGGGGCGGTAACCGGAAGGCCGCCATCTTGGCTACCAAAGGCCCACAACACCGGGCCTGGCAAGTCACCCCAAGGCCCCACTCCTCTGCCAGAGACCAAGTTCCCTCTTCTGGAGAGGAGAGGGAAGGTTCATCCCACCTTCAGCATGAGCCTGAGGATTCTTGGATAAGGATGCTGAAGCTGGCGGCTGAAGAGGGGGACTGGGAATTGGTAGCTAAAATACGAGCAGCACCGGTGCAGTACCAGAGGGGGGCTAACACCTGATGGGAAGCTGTCCCACACGGGGAGATCAAAGACCTTTGTAAAGCAGCGAAAGAGCATTGGAGGGGCTCACCGTACTTTAATAATTTCTTAAATGCCATATTCACAGCACATGTTATGGTGCCTCACGATCTGCTCCATTTTATGCACATCCTACTTTCTCCCACTGAAATTCTTCGGTGGGAAGGAATGGGGAAAAAACCAATAAAACAATTATTAAAAGACTATACTAGGGAAGAAATATGTGCACACCTAACACTAGTCCATCTAGCCAGTGAGGAAGACTTCACTAAACCTCATTCAATAGACCTTCCATGAGCCCTGTTAGAAGAGATAAAAGTGCTGTAAACACAGCTCTCAAGCAGACACCCAATGGAACAACACCTACTCTAGATTTCATAGACATTCTTCAGGAACCTGGGCAATCCTTTCTAAAATTTATTGACCACTCTAAACAAGCAATAGAGAAGCAAGGTGAACATCCAAAAGCCAGGAAGGTACTGCCTCCTAAACTTGCTGAAATAAATGCTAACAACACCTGTAAAGACATTTTTCCTTCGCTACCCCTTAACCCAAAGCCTACCATTGCACAAATGGTCGAGGCATGCACACTTAGGGCATCCCTACACTGTCACGCCAGCCAAGCTAAGGCTACCATTCAGGGTGTAGTAGAGGTGCTAGTAGCCTCCCAAGTTATTCCCTGACATAGACATGAAAAAGGACCTGGCTTTAAGTGTAGGGAGATGGGGCATTTTCAACACAATTGCAAAAATACAGACTATTACCGGCGACCTTCTAGGTGTCACAGCCACTGTCCTCACTGCCTCCCTCGTCCACACGCTTTCCAACACCAGCAAAACCGGTGGCCTGCGGGAAACCCCACACAGACACAGAAAGGCCCCGCACAATGACACCAAACGTGAGGCCGTTCTGCCCTACTCTCCCCAACACTGTGGAGAACCAGCACAGCGACCTTCTCAGATCCAGCGGGACAGCTCGATCGCTGCGGAAAATTTGACAGAAGACAGCTCTGCCCTGGAACCCAAAGGCAGCTGGTAAGAGCCTTTTCAATTCCAATCCACGATATTTATGTTCACCATATTCCCACAGCAAATACGGGCCTGAAGAACAGGCCAGAGACATTTTGATTTTAACCAACACCAGGGAAGGGATGGAGACACTCACTCTACTACCTGAAGTACTCGCCTTGACATCTCTGCAGGAGATAACTGTCCAGGCTCTATGCTTAGACTCTCCCCTTTTCATTCCAAAAGGAACAGTTATAGCCAGAGCCAACCTCCTAGTTTACATGATCACCACACCAGCTGATCCAATGGTGATGTGGGCACAGATTGCGGGCCCAAATAGACCCATTCTAAAGTGTGCTATCTCAGGAAAAGGGAGATAGCGATGTATTTCAGGACTATTAGATACAAGAGCTGATGCCACCATAATTTCCTGCTCCGATTGGTTAAAAGAATGGCCCCTGGTTCCAGCTGCTGGGGTAATTATTAGCTACCAGGGGAGCCACTACCAGCTTCTGGAGTCGAGATACCATCTGTATGGAAGGTCCTGAGGGCACAGTTGCAACAGTAAGATCTTTTGTCACCCAGGCACCAATAATAATTTGAGGAGAAGACCTCTTGTCCCAAAGGGGGACAAGGCCGGCAATCCTATCAACACCTCACGATTTCTAGACGGGGCCACTGAGCAGCATGCCACACTTCAGTCAACCTGGAAGACCAACGACCCCATATGGGTGGATCAGTGGCCCCTCCCAGGCAGAAAGTTAAAGGCCCTGCAGTCCCTCATGCAGGAGCAGCTGTCTGTGGGCCACATTGTACCATCTACTAGCCCCTGCAATGCACCTGTCATTATCATATGAAAGCCTGGCAAAGACAAGAGGCTGCTGCTGCAGGACCTCAGGAAAATCAGTGAGGTCATTGAGGACATGGGTGCCCTCCAGTCCAGCCTGCGCTCAGCCTCCATGTTACCTCGAGATTGCCGATGGTGCACCATGCCGTAGTTGTGGGTAGCATCTTTTGGAGTCCTCCTATTTTTCGGATATCTTCTTTGCCATTTAGGCTGTGATTGATGGAGCCTGAGCATAGGAAAAGCATTGCTTTGAAGATTGGGTGGCTTGAGATGTGAAGGAAGGCTAGTTCAGGGAGGTTTAGTCCAATTGTAATTTTATTGCACAGTTATTGTCAGAGGGTTGTTATAGATGTTAATAACTACTTTTTTGATCCCCACATGCATCCAAATAACACGCCCCTGGTTTGCCTTTTCCGCCCCTAAACAGACAAACACCTTTACAGAGGTACCAGTGGACTGCATTGCCTCAAATAAAGAAGGGTAGCTCAACTATTTGTCAATGGCTTTGAGCCCAAATTCTCTTGCCCAGACGGAAACAACATCCTAATGCTATCATTTTTCATTACATGGACGATACAGTCATTTGTGCAGAAGGTCAAATCATTTTGGACGCTGCAGTACAAGATGTCATAACTGTGGTACAGCAGAAAGGTTTTGAGATTACAGCAGATAAAGTTCATACAACAGCCCCCTGGAAGTACCCCGGGCTAAAGAGCACAGAGAGAACCATCACACCCCAAACACTACAAATCAAGGACAACCCAAAGACTCTGCAAGAACTCCAAACGCTCTGTGGAAGCATCAGTTGGGTACGTTCACTGCTGGGAATCACCACAGAAGATCTCACGCCACTGTTCCTGTTCCTTAAAGGCAGAGAAGGACTCTATTCCCCTGATCACTGACACCGGAGGCAGAAGCAGCTGTACAAGAGGTGTCCTGGGTGATTCAAATTAACAGTCACACAGATACCACCCTAATTTTCCTTTCTTCCTGGCAATGCTTGGTGCAAGTCCAATGTTCCATACATTATTTTTTCGGGGGCACTCAACTATCTCAAGTCCTCTCATAGAAATTGAATGCATTTTCAGATGACACCAACCTACTAAAATGATAACAACCTCACAGAAAATTATTGCACAACTAATCAGGAAAGCTAGAGTGCATCTGTGTTCCGTTGCAGGAACAGACCTTATGAATATATACTTACTTCTCACTCAGGAGCATCTCAATTGTCTACTTCAAACATTTGAAACATTGCAATACGCCTTAGACAGTCTTTATACAAGCAAATATCAGCCACCAAGTCTACCATCAAAACATTCCTGTGCTGCTCAGGATGTTTAAAATTACCCCAGACCTGGCAAGATCCATTGTAGCCACCTGTCCAAATTGCCAGGAACATGCCCTTGCTTCTGTCAGAGCTGGAGTCAATCCAAGAGGACTAGAGAGTCTCCACATCTGGCAATCAGACATCACACACTAAGCTCTTTTTGACAGACTATAATACATCCACGTCTCAATCGACGCCTTTACCAGTGTGTTTTTTGGCTCTGTCCATGCTGTTGAAAAATGAAAAGATCCTATAAAACATTACTTCTTCGTTTTTTCCACTTTAAGAATTCCACAGGAAATTAAAACTGATAATGCTCTTACTTATACCTTGTACTGATTCCAATAAGTTTCTGACCGCTGGGGTATAAAACATGTCACAGGCATACCACACTCTGCCACAGGACAGTCCAAAGCCGAGAGGGCCCACTGATCCATCAAAAGGATCCTTGATCAACTGAGAGGGGTAATCCAGATATTATCTTCCATTGACAAACTGGCCAAGTCCTTTTACGTACTCCACTTTTCGAACAACTCATTTATGGAGACAACTCCCCCAGTCATCAGGCATTTTACTAATTCAACTGCAGCACAATTAAAAGAAAAGCCACCTGTGTTGAGCAAAGACCCTGAATCTAAACAATTTATGGGCACCTACCCATTAATTACGAGGGAAAGGGAAGATGCCCTTGTCGCTACAGCAACACTCCTAAAATGGATTCCAGCAAAATACATAAAACTGTTTCTGGGAACAGTGAGGCAAACACCAGAGCTACCATCAGAATAACAGAATGGAAGCCTAAGAGAGACAGCAGCAGCCTGGAAAAGAACAAGGAGAAGGACAGAAGAAGATCTCCTAAGCAGCGTTGACCACACACACCAAGACCAAGATAGCTCAGACACCACTAACCAGGATCTGTGTCTTAACATTTGTAAAAATTATATTTTAGTATTGATACATGATTCTTCTAATAAGCTGTGTTCACACCCTTGCCTTACAGAAGAGAAAGTTTAGTGGGACCTGAACTTATGTTTCATCTTCGACTCACTTTATCTGTTTACTTTTAGGACACCCAAGCCTCCAGATACTAAATTAGCTAAAGTCAGAGGATGCTGCCGTTGGTTGCCACTGCAGCAGGAATCTGGATGCTCCTCACTGAGCCACATGCCTTCAGCTGGGTGCTTCCACAGACACGCCACAATTTCATGGCCATGGCCATGGCTGTCAGGCATTTGAAGGCATGTGTTTTTTCAACCTGCTGTCACATAGGGAGTCCGTATATCAGGGCATCCAGCTCCTAAAAGAGCAAGGAAACAAGATCCAGATGGAAGGCAACTACGACTGGTTCACTGGACTTTTCAAACACTGGGGGATAAAAGGCTTACTTTCATGTTTAGTAAAGACTGTTTTGTGGACTTTGTTTATTGTATTCATTGTGTTGGTTATTTTATCCATTATGCTAAATGCCTGCAAAACTCTATGGATGAAGCCTTCTTTATAGACAACAAAAAGGGGAAGTTCTGGTGGCCGAGGGGCTGACCATTGGAGCTGTAATACCTCTGGGTAAAGTGACCAAGGTAAAAGAGAGACATCACTCTGAATGCAACGGTCTCGCCCATGGGCATTTGCAGGCTCATGGTGATGCAGCCCGTTTTGTTGGTATCACCCAGTTCAACTGCAGTATTTTTCTTATATGTACTCACTCGAGAATGTTCTCCCCTCTCTTATACCATTTTGGACCTGGCTTACTGCAATGCTACCCCGATTTCGCCCCCCCATTTTCCCACTGTGTGCGCAGCCCCATTTTATCTCCCTTCCTGGACCCTCTTCAGTGTAATCCACTGAAGTGTTTGCAGTTCCACACAAAGATCCCTCTCTCACCTCGTTCACTAGCAGCTTAAGCAAGCAAGCTCCCAGCTCTGGAAGTGCAGGTCGCTCAAAGCGGCTGGCTGTGGAAAGGCTGGAACACAGGAACTGAGTGCACAAGGGAACCTGGCCTCTAATAAATGGCATGAATCCCACAGAACAATCAACGCAAAGCCTTGTATGTTTCTTCTTTACCGTTCTTCTCTCAGTCCTCATGCAATTTTCCCCACTTTATCTGACTGGGTACTTGGCTTCTCTCTCTCCTCTCTGCAGGTTCAACTACACATGTGACGCTGCAGGAAGAGCCTGACCCAGAGAAGTGGGAGAGGACTTATGGTCAGGAAATGTAGTGACAGGACGCGGAGGAATGTGATCAAACTGTAAGAGGCAGAACAGATTTGATGATGGGAAAAAGTTCTTTATTCTAAGGGTGCTTGTCCCTGACACAGGGACCAGTGCAGAGAGGCTGTGGATGCCCCATCCCCAGCAACATCCAAGGCCAGGTGGGACAGGGGCCGCAGCAACCTGCTCTGCTGGGAGCTTGCTCAGCTTGGAACCACATCATCTTGAGGGTCCCTTCCAAGCCAAACCATTCAAGGATTTGATCATTCTGCCATCTCCATCTCCTGCTGCACAGCAGCCCTGAAACTTCAGTGACATCACAGATCCCAGAGGGTTCCAGGTGGAACGTCCAGGACCCAGAAACGAGCACAGCAGACACTTCACCGGCTGCCAAGGGTCAGTTGCTGCTCACCCTGCACTCTGACCCTCAGCGCTGAGGTGCTGCTGCTGCCTGGGCTTTCCTGCTGCCTGATCTGGAGCACCAATCCCAGCAGGATGTGCACTGCTGTGCCCGTGGAGGTACAGTGCCATTCCAGGCAGGGGGCACCCGGCTTGGGCAGGCTGCAGCCATGTGGGAATGGATGGTGTGGGACAGGAAGCCCACTGGGAGATTGTGTTGCCCCTTGCAGGCTGCCAGAGACACTGTGGAGGAGATGGATGTGGACCAGGGGCTGGATGAGGTAGAAATGATGGAGGTGGACTCCTCCTCTACTTCCATGTCCTCCCCTGATGAGGACATGGAAGTAGACGAGGAGGAGACCATTGAGGAAACGGAGGTGGATGAGGAGGATGACACCGAGGACATGGAAGTTGATGAAAACAATGAGGAGGAGCCCATGGTCCTTGGATGAAGATGCAGCCCCACAGGTAAGACAGGCAGATGCTTCCCACGCCCTGCCCACACACACACTGGGTCCCCTGACGCCAGGCTGGGGCTGGGCTGGATGGCCCCGCTCAGGGACACGGTGCCTGCAGGGGGCCTGGATTGTGCTGCCACAAGCACCAGCCCCGGCCTGCCCTGCGCTTGCCCGGGGCCACGCCAGCCCTGCCAGCCCCAGCCCAGCCCCTGGGGCCCAGCTCCCAGCCCTGCTGGGCCCAGTGCAGGTGGCTGAGTCCAGCTCTGCTGCTTCCTTTCTTCCAGGACTCATGCACATGATGGCACAGAGGCCACACCTTTGTAAATACGTTTGAAAGTTTTGAAGATTTCTGTAAATACGTTCACTACGTTTGAAGTTTTCAGGAAATATGTTTTGAAGATTGTTAGTCGTCGGATCCCATGTAAATATGCTCTGTACATTGTTGTTGTTGTTGTTATAACAATTGTTATAACGAAACATGTTCGGTAAATCCTAGATTTGCCGATCTTCGGCAAATAAATCCTGTTTCTTTTTAAAACCTGACTTCTCTTGGCCATTCCTTTGGGCACAGGCAGCCTTTGCACACTTGTGGGTTCCACTTGTTCCGCGTTCCCAGGGATGGAGGTCCCTGGGGGTGCTGGCACGGCCACCCCGGGGCTGGGGGTCCGTGTGCACAGGGTCTCCCACTGACACCACTCCTGGCACTGGGCACTGCTGCTCTTCCTGGCCTGGGGCACAGCGCTGTCCCCAAGAGCTCAGCTCTCACCAGCTCTCACACAGGGGGCTCTCACAGCACTGGCCCCTGCAGCCATGCCACCAAAGCAGGCAGCAAACCTTCAGCCACCCTTCCTGCTGCAGCCACAGGCACTCCTGGGCCCAGAGCTGCCAGCAGGCCACAGCCCTGCAAAATCCACCTGCATGATCTCAAGGCCACCACAGCCTTGGCAACTGGGCCACCTGCATCTGGGCTGCTGCAGGGGCTGATCTTTAAGCCTTGCAGGCTCCAAAGGCCCTGGGCTCTGCTTCCCAGCCTGCTCTGCACTGCCCTGAGCCCGTATTGTTCCAGAGACAAAAGTCAGGCCAGGGCATCCTCACCCTGCCTGCATTCCTGCTGCTGCCAGCGGCCACTGGCCCCTGGGCCCCACTCGGGTGACAGCTGCAGACACAGGGCAGCCTGTGCTGGGCAGGGGGCACGGGGCTTTGGGCCCTGGGGCGGCTGCTGCTGCTGCTGCTGCTGCTGCTGGGGGCCATGGGCCCAACAGGGCCCCGAGCTCAGCCCCTGCCCGGGCAGCTGCCCCCAAAGCCCCACACTCCCCGAGCATCCCCATCACTCCTGCCAGGGGGAAATACCACGGGCTTCAGGAAAGAAATTCCCCATAGTGACTAAACCAAAGGGTCCAAGGGGAAAGTCAGCACCAGCTGATGTTTACAGACCCTTGACAAAGGTGGATGCAGGGCAGGTGAGACCTCCAGCGCCTCTGGCAGTGCCTGCTCTGCACGTGAGCCTGTGCGGCTGCTCCCAGTGGGACACAGCACCGGGCTCAGGCCAGCCCTCAGCCCCTCACAGCTGATCCCAAGGAGCAGGCTCAGAAAGCATTTCCGGACCACTTCCTGTAGATATTTCAAAGGACTACATGTCATTCAAGGAAGTCACCTTGCACATTTAGTTTTGGTGTCATGGTATGAGAAGCCATGAAGTTGCCTCTGATTGTGCACTCAGGTCACTTCCACTGCCATCTCAAAGGGATCACAAAGGACAGGCCTCAGCTTTCAGCACTGCTGAGCTCCTCACCCAGCAATGAAATCTCAGGAAGAGGCAGGAATTATGTGCTCCAGAGATTCTTGTCTCCAATAAATGGCATAAATTCCACAGGCTATCTAACCCAATGACCTGCATGTTTCTTTTTCCTCTTTCTCTCATCTCTCATGTCACTGTCCCCAAAACCTACCACTGCACAAATGGCCGAAGCATCAACCATTAGGATATCCTTACACCATGATGCCAGCCTAGCTAAGGCAACATTAGTTTGAGCAGAAGCTCAAATCATTTTGCATGTTGCAGTACAAGATGTCATCACCGCAGTACGGGAGAAAGGTTTTTAGATTGCAGCAGATAAATTCCAAAAGACAGACTTCTGGAAGTAGCCCGGCCTAAAAAGCGCAGAGAGAACCATCACACTCCAAACACAGCGAATCAAGGACAACCCAAAGACTTTGCCCGAACTCCACAGGCTGTCTGGAAGCTGTTTTGATGTCGTGGCATGAGAAGCCATGAAGTGCTCTGAAAGTGCACTCAGGGCACTTCCACTGCCATCCCAAATGGAACACAAAGGACAGGCCTCTGCTTTCAGCACTGCTGAGCTCCTCACCCAGCAATGAAGTCTCTGGAAGATGCAGGAATTGAGTGTACCAGGGAACCTGGCCTCTAATAAAAGGCATGAATCCCACAGCCCTCCCAACCCAAAGCCTTGTATATCTGTACCTTTTTCTTCTTCTCTCTTCTCTCGTGTCACCTTCCCCATATTCTCTGTCTGGGAGTTTGGCTTCTCTCTCTCCTGTCTGCAGGTTCAGCCGCACGTGTGACCCTGCAGGAACAGCCTGACCTGCAAGCAAAGGTCACGTTATTTCAGAGCACTGCACTGCTCCAGCTTGCGGAGGAACTGGGAACTGGAGAAATGTGCTCCTCCTTGGGAGCAGCTCTTCCCCATCCCACACAGTGAGGAGTGGGATATCTACCACTGACCTCCTCCCATGCAGCAGCACCCCTGAAGTGCTGCTTTTCCCTCCCAGAATTGCCACCCTGAGCCACCCAAGGTGTCCCTCCGCTGCCAGGCTGGCTCTGATCCACAGTGGAGGTGGAACCCTGAGCCCAGCAGACACTGATTCCCTCCCTTCTAGCCCAGGTCCTAGCAGAGCACTAAAACTCCACACCAGGAGTGGATTTGGAGGCTACATGGAGATAGGGATATTGTGTCTGATTGGGGCAGACAGAATAAAATGCAGCTGCCAAAGGGAAATCAAAGCATCCCGCAGAGTACAGCCAGGTACGCTGCACATCAAGGCTGTGCTGGTGTAGAAATACTGTATTAAACGGAATTTATGATCACTACTATCTGCCAACAAAAATACACAGAATACATTAAGCTGCAGTTTTAAATGCAGAAAAGATAGGAAATTCAGAGTGGTTTTCACCACAAACACATCTCAATGGCCAGCCCAGCCCCTTTGGGGTCAAGGGAGGCAATATTTTGTTGCTACCTCTTGATGGCATTTCTTCTTCTCCTAATGCAGGAATTCTGCCTGCCCAGGACAGCAAGGATGCAGGTGAACAGCCACAGAGCTGCTCACAGATGGACAGACAGACCAAAGCTTCTCATCTTCCCCCTTCTGAGGAGGATTTCTTATTCAGCCTTTCCTTTCTCTCTTCCTTTTACCTAAAAAGATACCTGGGATAGAGTAACAGCTTGCAGGAGACAGGGAGCATCTCCTACCAAAGGGAAGTGAAGGCAAGGGTAATTATTTTGTAGAATAAATGCATGTACTCACAGACAAAAAGCTCTGGTCTTGGGAACAACTGGATTGATCCCTCCCTGTTCAAGACCAAAGAGACATTTCCCTGATCAGAGGACCTGGTCCCTCCTGTGTAAGACTGGGATGTTTGTCACAATTCAGACAGAAACATTTCAAAGCCTGTAGTCATCCAATAGGTATAAATGCTTTTAGAAAATGCAGGAAAATCCATTTTGGAGGATTTCCTATTAAAACAAGGTTTGTATTTCTGGTAGACTCTCTTTCTCTCCATCAGTCCTGTCCACTGGAAGCTGCATTGGTTGCATATGTGAGAGGACAGGTGTGATTATCTCCCCATTTTAGGGGAGGATAGGCTACATGTGCCTCCTCCACACTTGGAATGCTTTCCATGGAAAGATCCCAACCTTCTCCTGCTCCTTAAATTTGTGATACACAGGACCTTTAATCTCTGTCTATCTATGGGAGCATCCTCCCACGCTGAGAAATCGGGCTCTGCAGGAATTTGGTGCCCTCACCAATGTGTGCCCCTTGCTGGCGGTGGAGTGCTGGTCAGAAAGGAGTTTGTAGGATCTCCATGAAAAGGCCAACATCACATCTCCTGTCCCTGGCTCGGGCAACACCAGGACAGGGCTCTGCCAGCAAGGAAAACACAGCCAATGCTGACCTGCTCTAGTGGGAGACGTCCCTGCCCACGGCAGGGAGGTGGAACAAGGTGAGCTGTGAGGTCCCTTCCAGGCCAGGCTCTGAAGGATGAAATGCCATTGCGGGCTGAACGGGAGGCGGGAGGACGGTCCCCTCCTCCGCAGACACAGCCAGGGCCCGGCTGGCTGCCTCCCCCCAAACCCAAAGCGTTCCTGACCGTGCCACCAGCGCTGGGCAGGCCAGGTCACAGCCCCAGCAGTGGCTGTGGCAGCTCTGGGCTGTCACACAGCCGGGAATGGCCCCTGACAGGGAGCACAGCACAGCTCCAGCTGCATCCAGCCACAGCAGCCTGCCAGGGAGGGGAAGGAGGTGGATGGAATCCCATCGAGGGAATCACCCAAAGGGAAAGCACAGGAGCAGGCTCCAGAAGGGTGGGGGACTGGGGGGCCCAGCCCTCTATTCTCAGTGTGAGAAATGCTACTCACTTCCAAAAAATTTAAAAGGTTTATTAAAACCCTATCAAAAATAAAACAGAAGACTGAATAGAGACAATATTACAGCGCTGGGAGCAGAGGATTTTCCCCACCATGTGCTCACCCACACCAGGGAGGTTTCACCTTTTAACCCTTTAGCCCCCCCAAAGTTCTGTCCATCGACTCCTCCTTCCCTGCCCAGGGGTGGAAATCCCTTCCTGACACCTTGAGTGGGGCTCAGGTGCTGCCACAGGAATGAGTGACCCTCCCAAATGTCCGAAACCCAGGGCATCCCTGATAACAACACAAGGGGGTAAAACACAACTATTAAACTTCTGTTAACATTTCCCTTTTAAATGTGAGAGTCAACCATGGCATTACTCATCTGTCTAATCAGCAAGCAGAAAACAAAACCAAACCCAAGCCTGGTGCTCATGAGCTGCACCCCCGGCACAGCCAAATCCCCGAGGCTGCATCAGCCAAGGCACAAACCCTTCCTGCTCCTCCTTTGCACACTAAATGGGATTCAACCAGGAGCATCCGAACCCCAGAGCAAAACTCACAGCCCTGATGTGTTTAAGCAGCTCTTGGTGCTCCAGAGATTTCCCCTCGCCACCCAGCACAGCAGCCCAGGTTCATGGCACAGCAGGACAAATGCGCTGCTTTAATAAATAAACCATGAAAAACATCTCTGTTTTCAACAAAAAGATTGACACTGACACATAAAAATGTTACAGCTGCTCAAGGAAGGTCTTCTGTCTTATTTAGTTTGGGGTATTTTGAAGTCAAAAGTGTGTTTGAGGGTGGGTTGGCTTGAATAATGTGATTAAAATTGCTGATTTAGACAAGTAAGCTGGAAATACTGAATTTTAATCATGTTTCAGTATGTAGCTTCTAGACATTTCCCTTAAAAATAGTTGATTCTCTTTGATTCCTATAATTTGATACTATTCAACAACTGGGAGCACACACTGGAGCAATACATGTGTAAGCAATTACACAGCTTCACATGCTGCTAAAACAGAACCATTCGGTTAATACCTTTTTCCCGAGAGAAATTAATTTTTTACTTATTGTTTGCATTAAGTTGCATTTGGGAAATGAAACTCAATTTAAAAAATACAAAACCACGCTTTCATTTAAGCCATTTCGTAACATTTTTTCTCCTTGACACCTCAGACAAATAAAATATGTGTATCCACAGGTAGGCACTGCATAGATGTGTTACTGAATCGTCCCTCTTCCCTGAGAGCTGCAAATCCTACAGCTGCCAGACCTCATCCCTTGCTCCTCATAAAGGGAAAGAAGAGTTTCCATTCTAGTTAATTTCCCAGCTCTAAATCAACTACCGTGTGAGTAGAAATAGCTGTGAAATCTCCTCCACAAACCTGCCAGAAGGGTTCCAGCTGTGGAGAGGGAAGCAGCAAATTCCTGCTCCCACAATTGGTTTGGAACCCTTACCAATTAAAAAATATCCCACTCTTGGCATTTTTTAAACCACAACTAAAATAAATTAAAATCAATTAAAAATAAGATCACAGACTCACAGAATGGCTTGGGTGGAAAGGAACCTTAAAGCTCATCCAGTGCCACCCCCTGCCATGGCAGGGACACCTCCCACTGTCCCAATGTCCAGCCTGGCCTTGGGCACTGCCAGGGATCCAGGGGCAGCCACAGCTGCTCTGGGCACCCTGTGCCAGGGCCTGCCCACCCTCACAGGGAACAATTCCTCCCCAGTATCCAATCTGAACCTGCTCTCAGCTGGAATAGGTGTTATTGCATTGCCTTGGGATGATGGATCAGGAGAAAGCCCCAGGGTGTGAGCAGAGCTCCCAATGCCGCTGCTGGGGATGTGCCACCCACCTGCCCCTCAGTCACTCAGCTGCCTCACAGCCAAAAAGACAGTGTCCAACAGAAAAAGTACTCCCAAAGGATAAAACCCTTGCCACTGCACAAATGACAAGGCCTTTATTGGGAATAAATGTCAAAGCAGAGCGACAGCGTTTACTTTCCAAGCAGGAGACACTGATCCTGTGGCGACACTGCAGGGATGGTGTTATTCCTGCTCCTGATTTAATCCCTTTATCAGCTGCAGAAGCACCAGGACAGGCTTTGGTCTCCCATGCCAGCTCTGACGGACACTGCTGTCCCCATGAGCTGTCCCCACCCCTGGGTGCTGCCTCTGCAGCCCAAAGCACCTGGAGGTCCCTCTGAGCACTGGCACTCCTCCATTTGGATGCACTCTGTCCATAAAGATGCTTAAAGAGACGCCGAGGAAGACTTTAATTTATAGCCCCATTCTTTTAATCTTGGTCAGCCAGATTTTTTCAGACATCTCTTTATATCTCCTTATAATATATTGGCTGGAGCAGCAGCACCAGGCAGCAGCTCCCTCACAGGGGCTCTGATGACATTTATAAACCAAAGCGATTTCTCTCGTGTGCTTTATGTTATCAGCTAAACCTGTCCACTTAAATTATTGCCTTGTAACCAAATCACAACTATCTGTTACTCTGCTCTGTGCACGTTTCCCAGGCTCTATACCAATATCAAGCTTTGCAGAGGCTAAAAACAAGATTATAAACTAATAAACAAATGGAAAACAGGACATGCTTTCACCAGGCTCACAACTGAGGGAGGATCAGGCACGTTGTGCACCGCATTAGTAAAAGCAGAGGGCTGCTGGTGGAATATGCAGCACGCAGTGATAACCAAAGAACCCCATCTCTCTTCTTCTAGAGCAACCAAATGATCAGCTGTGTTTCCTCACTAAAGGAGAAAGGTCTCATCCTGGACTCCTTTCCAGCACATCATTCCACATTCCACAGGTGGGTTTGTGTTCCAGCATGGGAACAGGGCTGAGCCCCAACTCACTGCACAGATACAGGCTGGCAAGTTGTACATCACACACCAACCTGCAAACCTCCCACCAAGGTTGTGCAATAACTCACTGCACTCCTGAGAGTGGCTTCCCATCCCATCCCATCCCATCCCATCCCATCCCATCCCATCCCATCCCATCCCATCCCATCCCATCCCATCCCATCCCATCCCATCCCATCCCATCCCATCCCACCCCATCCCATCCCATCCCATCCCCACCCCTTGGACAAAGCTGACAGCCACTGACTGCCCATCAAGAGGAGCCCAAGAGGGACAGGAGACTCTCCCCCTGCAGCACCACCCTGCCCCCTTGGCACAGGAATGTCCCCTGGGAAGGCTGGAGCAAGCAGAACAAAGGTGATCCAGCTCACTGAGGCAGATCCCTGGCTTGTCCCCAAGTGAGCATCCTTGTTTGCCATTGTAAGAGAATTCAAAAATCTATCAAGGGTTTGAAAACAAGCCCCAGTTATGAGTCAGTAAGTGGCTCTGCAGCTCTCAAAAATTACCTCGGTGTGTGAGCAAGCCTCAGATAACATCTACCTTCCTTTACTCTTTGTTTCTCTCCACGCAGGGAGTGAGGGAAAAGGGACTTTCTTTCTAGTACAGGCAACAAATTGGAATCAATATGTGAATATTCCAGCAAAACACACCAGCAGTGCTGCAGTACTGACATAATCACACTGCCAGAGCATCCATAATAAGTTATCTGATGGCACCACACCTTCCCCCTTAATAAAATAATGATTAAAAACCACCAGGAAACAAATCCCAGCGAGCAGCAGAGCTCCCCAGAGCTGTGTCCCCAGCTCCAGGAGCCACCAGTGCCAGGGCTGGGGACCCGGCTGAGGCTGGGGCATCCCGTGCTGGTGGCACATGGGGACACTGTGCCTGACTCCAGCTGTGCCTGGGTGGATGGGATGTCCCACACCAGCGTGCTCAGAGGAAAACAGAGGAGCCAGACCCAGTCTGGGGGCTCAGCTCACACCCTGACCCCAGACTCTGGTTAGAGCTGCTGAGCAAGGAAGCAGCAAAGCCTGCCTCAGTTTTTCTTTCCTTTCTTTCCTACAAAGGCAAGTCTACCACTCTCCAGATTGTTTGTTACTTCAAAACAGAACATTTTTACACATGCAAAAGGAAGACATGTAACAGACACAGGTAAGAATGAGATGAATTACTGATGGGAAGAAGAGGGCCAGAACCTGAATCTCATTTTATTTCTTTCTGTCCCTTCTTCACTCAGCCTTTTCCATTAGTTCACTGTCTGGCTTTTACTGCTCCTCCCAGTTAAGCACCACTGGAAAATGTCATTAATATGCTCTATGTCACCTCCTCCTGATAGCTGGTGGGGAGGTTTCACAGCACTAGGCCTGGAAGCTCTCCCAGCAGCTGCCCCAGCACCCCCAGCATTCCCCACCTCAGGCAGGGAGGAAGCTCAGACACCTGTGTGCACATCCCAAGTACAAACTCCTGTGACAAACTCCTCTTCCTGGGGAAGAAATGCTTTACAAATGCACTCCCTGGGCAGCTCCTCCTCCCACGGTACTGCTGGGGAGCCAGAGCTGCCTGCTGAGTGCAGCATCTCCTCAGAGCAGCACCAGCCTGGGCACTGCCTCCCCACTGCTCAGGTAACCAGGGACAGCAGGGGCTCTGCAGGGGATGGGATGCAGGAGGAACCCCTGGGGTGATGCACCATGCCCAGTGCCACGGTGCCACCTCTCCCAGGCGCTGCCCAGCTCAGGCTGGAGGAGCTGGGCTGCCTCTGCCTGCGAGCGACCAGCCCTGGTGCTGCCAGCCTGGTTTCATCGCTGTTCTGTCTGATCATTGCCCAGAGGGCTGACAAGGACAGAGATGTCCTTCTCTTCCTGAGATTGCAGAGGAAACCCTCAGAGAGGAGTTCTGTCCTTACAGCATGAGCAAACAATTGGCACTGCTGCTTCCTTCTGCCTCCCAGGGCACCCCGATGGAGCAACACAGGGGTTTGGATGGTGGGTGCTGCTGCCTATTTCCCAATAAGCATCTCCTTGGAAAAGCTGCTTGGGTGAACATTGAGGGAGAGCAGCCAAGTCCACACACCACACTCACCATGGCCAGTTCAGCCACGAGAGGCAGAAGGGCCTTTTGTATGACAAATTCCAGCAAAGGCTTATTCCAGCACGCCAAAGGGGAATCAGAGACAAAAGAGCCGGCCATGTGGTGTGCACAGGGTTAATTAGGGGTCAGTGGCCAATGGCCCAAAGGCACTGGGGTGGCACAAAGGGCAGGGCAAAGGGCACTGCCCTACAGGGGAGACACAGAGCCAGCACCAGGGATACCACAACCAATGAGGGAACAGGGAAAGGAGAAACTACCAGAGTTTGGGACAAATGAGGAAAGGAACTGGGGTGGTTCATAGTGTTGTGCAAGGCTCCATGGGGAAATTTTCCCTTTCAGCCTAGGTGGAGACTCTACAGCATATTCTTCCAGGGCAGGGCCCTGGGGATTGCCCTGAGGGATTCAAAGGATTCCACACCCAGACACACAGGGAGCAGGCAGGGCCTGATCCCCCAGCCACAGACCTTGCAGAGGCTCTTCCAGAAAGGCCTGAATGAGATGAATTGTTGAGAGACTAAATGAAGAGTTCAAAGCACCTCAGCAAAACCAAGGAAGTCTCATGTAAGAACTTCAGTTGGCTAGTTTATCTGACAAACCTTTCTGTGACATTCCAAATTATGTTAATAAACATCCTGGAAATCAACCTGTCAGAATGGTGATGTCTAAGTATGACATCTTCTCCAACATCTGATTTTGTTCTGTGCTGCACTGGAGCAGGGACAGAAGCCATCTGAAATGCTTTCAAGCTTGCCAAGGGTGAATCTGTCCCCTGTCCAACATCCAGCACAGCTGCTGGCAGCAAAGGCATTCCTGGGAAAGCTCCAAAGCCACCCTGTTCTGGTACATCCCAACAGCAGGTGTGCTCCTGCCCAGGCTCCTCACAGGTCCCAAAGCAGCAGCACTGCTTTCTGCTTGAACCCCACTTGAACAGGGGCAGGGAAAAAATTATGGAATGTTTTGGTTGGAAGGGACCTTAAAGATCATCCAGTTCCAGCCCTCCTGTCACAGTGATGCCACCCCAAAAGGGCTGATCCCATTGCAGTTTCTCATTTAGCAAGAGACAAGTGACCCACTGGTGCTTGCTGTGCTGCTGCTCTCCCATGGCTGATGCCACAGAGCTCACTGGTGGACTCAGGGTGTTAAGGGCTGCTCACACCACGATTACAGGGAGACAACCTCCACAGTAACCCCTGGGAGAACTTTCTTGCACCCAGGGATTTTTAATGCCAACCTTGCTGCAGTAACCACATCTTTAAGCACCATCCATCAGGCCTTCAGCTCAAACACTTGTTTGGCTGAAAAGGGTTTTAGAGCCACTCTTTTGTCACAGTGCTGAGAGGTCTTCTCTGTAATTTGTTCCCCTCAGCAAATAGAATGAAAATGTTTTTAAAATGATGCCAGAATCCAATCCCTCCTCCTGTGATTCAATCCACAGCTAGCAGAGAACAAAGCCTCACAAGGAAGGGGCTCTTCACTAAGTAACCCTTGATAAGAGATGTGAAAGCACCATTCCATTTGGACACTGGGCTGGATGGCGCTCACAACTGGCCCTTTTCCCTGAGCCAGGGCTCTCCTGTGGCACTGGGATTTATGTTCTCCCAGCTGATCAGTGGGTGCTGAGTGCTCTGAACGCTGCTATTCAAACAGAGGCACCCTGTGGGGGAGGCTGGGCTGGGCTCCCTCCTCACACCGCCTGCCCAATCCACTTGGCTTCTCCTGCAGCTCCTGCAGCAAGGGGGAAGGAGGGGCAGGCGAGCCCCTGGGACAGGCAGGGATGTGGGGACAGGCAGGGCCTGGCTGGCAGTGCCAGAGCAGACCCTGCGACTGCCACCCACCCTCCATGGCAGCCAAGGTGACGATGATGATGGTGGTGGCACACCAGGGGGCCCAGCCTCATGCCCAGAGCTGAGCCTGCTGAACACACACCAAACCTCATCCCTCCCGTGCAGGGGAGCCACAAGGACACGAGGGGTGTCTGTCACACACAGGGCACAGCGTGGCCCTCCCATCAGGTGCCTGGGCCCCCTGGGAAGTCTGGAAGTGATGGAATTGAAGGTGGAGGCCAGCGAGGAGCCTGGGGAGGAGGGATCTCAGGGAAGGAGGGGTGACAGGAGGGCTCCAGGGGGAAATACAGGGCCTCTGATGGGGGCACTGATGCAGCATCTGCTGATGTACCTGCTGCTGCTGCTGCTGCTGCAGGAGGGAAATGCTTCCTGTGGCAAAGAGGTCATCCAACAAGTGCTCCATTCTCCACCTCCCTGCTGGGAGGGCTGCTCTGCCTTGCAGTACAACAGCAGCAAACACACCAGGAAAAAATAACCACAGGGCAGGAAGAAGATGGGGTGTCCTTTTGTAGAGTGGGCACAACCTGTTTTCACTTTGCCAGCAAAGCCTTCTCCCCAGCTTCGAGGCAGGCACTGCAGTGAGTTACCACAGCCCTGGGTGCAGCAGGAGCCATGTGCTCAGGATTTAATACAAGGCACTTGATTTATTATTTCTTCTGATACTGGGCTTGAAGTCTGTGAACTGCAGCAGTTTAGGGAGTTTAATCCCACAAAGGTCCAAGCAGAAGAAACAGAGAGACCAAACGTATCCAGCCACACTGATATTTCATCTCTCAAATGGCACACCAGGCTGCAGAGACACTGCAGTGACCTTTGTCTCACCATGTCCCCAAGTCAACATCCATGAGAAGCTTACTTACAAATGCGAGTTTTAATCCCTTTCCAACTCCCTACAATATTTATCCCCAAGCCAATGCTACAATCCATTCAATAAATGTCATTCCTCAGGTCTATTTGTTACTCCAGAAAGCCCATCTGGGATGCTGAAGGCTTGGCTACGTTCAGAGAAGATCAATACAGGATGTAGGCAGAGAAGAACAAGGCAGCTGACCAGGAGAATTGAGAACCTGACAAAAGGAACTGAGGATGATATTAATTTTGTGGGATTTTAGGCATTTAATACCTTTTGAGAGAGGCTTCTTTACTATGATGGAGGTTAGCACCTCCAGAACATCATCAACCATCGTGTCTCCCACATGTGTCACTCTCAGCCTCTCCTCCTCTCTCAGCGACTCAGGAGAGGGCCACCAAAGAACCTGGCAATGTGGAGGCACAGAAAGGACACAATAGGGGGGAAATATCCATCAGGACCAACACCAGTGTGAGAATCAGGAGGTTTAAAACAGCCATGATTAATCCGTTGTTAACAAGGAGTTAAAGGCTAAAAGGGCTAAACTTGAGGAGGGTAAAGGAGCATAAAAGGAAACTATTTTCCAGGGTAGGGTTGGGAAGCTCAAGAAGGGGATTCATGACCAGGCCTCAGCACTCTCTCTTCCTGTCCTCAGCTTCTGAGTCTGTAACTCAGCGCTGAAATTGCAAAGACGAGACACGCACGACACAAACTCCTTCTCCCAGCTCCAGCTCGCAGTGGGAGCGTTTCAGGACACGCTGTGCCGCTGTCAGGGTGTGCGGCTGACTGCCTTGGATCCCCTCTGTGCTCGATGGGTGTCAGCTGCCTCCCCTCACCCAGGCCCCAGCCCCGTCCCAGCAGTGGTGCCCCCCAAGCCGGAGCATCCCGGGGCCGAGGGCTCCGCGGGGCTTGGCCAGCACTGCCTGGGCCAGCCTGGAGGTGCTGCTCCCACCCCTGGCTGCCAGACCAGCAGGATGGATGGGCAGAGCTGCCTGCCAGCCCTGCTGCCAAGGCAGAGTGAGAACAATTTTGGATAATAAAAGCTGGAATAAGGAGATGCCTTGGAGAGGGCGCTGGAATAGCGCTTTGCAAAGCTTCAATTTAAAGTTTCTACAGCTAACGCAGTCGTAAGGGACATTAGCCTAATTTCTGTCAAGAGAACTTGCCAACACTGCAGTATTTAAGATAGACACTAAAGATGTGTTTTATCTCACAGATAGATCACTGGGAAAGGAAGGAGCTGTGCCACACTTGGTTCACAGGAAAATAAATTGATGTTCTCCCTGGACCTAATTGGTGGATGCTGTTTTATAACACCACATGCCCGAGCAGCCTCCCATTTTATCATTGTGCAGCTGAGATTGGTGCCAAATCCACTAGAAAGTGGGATTAGATACAGGAACCCACAGGGACGTGCTTCAAATGGGCACGCAAGGACACAGAGCTGGGCATTTTCCAGCCACAGAGTATCTGAAACATTGGGCCATGTCCTGAAGGGTCAGGTCCTTCTACTGATGGTGCTCACCAGCTGAGCCATAGTTGGTGGGGGGGCTTTCAGGGCCAAGGGGAGAAAACTGGGGATAGAAGAAAAGAACTGTCTTGGCTTCCTCAGGACCAGCAGCAGGAACTCACCTGGCCTGGTTTTTAGAGATGCTCCATTGTGAGTCAATAGAAAACAAAGAAAAGAGAGGCTGTACCCTGAAGCTTTAGGAGAAAAGTGTTGCAAGCTCCTGCTCCCATCATACCCCACTCTGAGGAACTAAAACATTCCCAGGAGTCCAAGTGTATTAAGGCTGGCATGGCTCCACATGTCCCACGTGCCAGCCTTGGAGCTGGGTTTGAGACATGCCCAAGATAATGCTGGTGCCACGGCACAAAGGCTTGTCCCAGACTTGCAGCTTCTGCAGTGGAAAGTTGAAAATGCCCTTTTATTTGCAGTTGTTACACGGAAATAACAGCCATGTAACCCTGTCTCAGCCTTGGAACAGAAATCAGCTTGCAGAGGAAGCCTGAGGGAGCGCGACCCTGAGCTGCAGGCTCGAGGGCAGGAGGGTGGCTCTGCTCTGCCACGGATTCTGCCCTTGCAGGAGAACTAAATCACTACAGCAGCCAGAAATGTCCCTCGGGAAGGAAATCCTCTCAAAGACAAATCAATAACTCAGTGTAATTTTAGCATGCAGCCAGAATTTACATTGCCAGGAAGGCTGAGAGCTCTGCCACAGAGACAGAAGCACAGCATCATCAAACAGCCCTGCAGCAGACCCTGCACAGAGCACGGGCTCTGGGTGTTCACTGCCAAGCCACGAGGCTGGGCTCTGCATTTTGGGACCCCACAGACCCAAATCACAGGGACAGCAGCAGGGATGTGGTCCAGCCAAACTCCCTTGGGACAAACCCACCTTTCTCTTTTCTCCTCTGTGGCAGCAAGGTTGCAATCATGGCAGTGCTGGCAAACACTCCAGATCCTGCAGGGTGAGACACACAAAGCTCAGCTAAACCAGGCTCAGGAGCAGAGGGGGAGTGCTCCAGCCACAGCCTCCACCCCTGGCCAGGGGGTTCCCACCAGCCAAGCCACCCACAAAACAGCACAACAAGGATGTGCTGCAGCCCCCAGTGAGACTGCAATTTACGTAATTATATTAATGCTAAGTACACTCGGAGCAGTAAGTTCAAGGGAAGTGATGACACTGTAGAGGACAGTTCAACACTGAGCAGTAACTCTAGCAAAAAGGGGGGAGAAAAAAAGCCCCTAATTATTTAGTAGCTCTTCTCCCAGATTCTCAGGGTCAGCTTGGAGGAGAAGGTGGCCTGAATTATATTTTCGTTTCCAGAACATCAACAGAATTGCTAAGTGAGTTCCAGCGGCAAGGTCAGAGCCTGCCCATTGTTATGGGTGCCAGCCCTGTCCCCTCCCCAGCTCTGCAGGGCCAGGCAGGGCTGGGCTGCCATGTCCCTGCCAGTGCTGCCACCACTGAGCCCTGCTATCCCGGGGACACAGGACCAGCTCCCGTGCCAGTGTTTGTCCTGGTCCCCAGCATGGACAGACAAACTGCAACAACCAATTCCTCAGAAGCCAGGTGTAGCCTCCATGTCTGAAGGTGCAGGAGCCTGTCCAGGATAAGCCTGAGGAGCAAACAGCCCGGTCCAGCCAGCAGGGGTTTGTGCACACCCAGCCCTCTGCAGAGTGCCTGTTGGCACAGCCACAGCCCCTGGCAGATGTGGAGCCTGTGCCAGGGCATGCAGAGCTGGGAAGGACTGTGCCCACACACACACAGAGCTCTTCCCCTGTACACCCACCTGGAGCCACGGACGCATTTTGGAGCACCCGTGCTGGCCACAGTCCTGTCACTCCTCACAGGTTCCTCTGGTGCCAACAAGCTCTCACACAGATTGTGCCATCAGTGCTGATGTGCTCCAAGAGCCTCAGTCTGCAAATCCAGCTTTACAGCAGTTACCAATGCACACTGGGCTTCTGCATTGCTTCCTTTACAGGGGCCTGGAGTGCCAGGACACAGGGAATGGCTTCCACTGCCAGAGGGCAGGGATGGATGGGATATTGGGAATCAGGAATTGTTCCCTGTGAGGGTGGGCAGACCCTGACACAGGGTGCCCAGAGCAGCTGGGGCTGCCCCTGGATCCCTGGCAGTGCCCAGGGCCAGGCTGGACACTGGGGCTGGAGCAGCCTGGGATGGTGGAAGGTGTCCCTGCCATGGCAGGGGATTGGAATTGGATGAGCTTCAAGGTTCCCTTCCAACCCAAACCATTCTGGGACCCAATGACTCTGCACCTCTGAAATGCTGAGATCTGCCTGCAGAGCTGCCCCAAGGGCCAAGGTCAGTGCTGGAAGCTAAAGGTGCATTATGACCACCCCACACAAAGCCAGGACAATGACTTGTTTTGCTCCTACAACACAGAACATGAAGCTGCCTGAAAAGCCAGGGCAGAAGAACTCTGCAAAGACTACACAAAAGAGGAGACCCCACAAGCCTCATGTGACCCCTGTGTCTGATTGAAAACCAAACCCAAATTAAATGAGAAGTCACAAGATTGGTGTCTCAGGAATGCACTCAGAGCTCTCCTGGTGCCTTCCATGCTCAGCAGCCGCATCCAGCAAGAGGGAACATGCAGAAGGCAACTCAGTGATGATTAGGAAGACACATATAAAGTTATCCATCACAGAGCAACCTGTGTGCACCTACATGTCCTGCAATACAATCAGAAATCAATAGCAAGATGCAGAAATCCTCAACCACTCAGTAAAATATAAAGAACAATTGTTATATTGATTTTAAAAGCACCTCTGTAAAGACAGTTGAGAAGAAGCCTGAGAAAGCAAAGCAAAATGCCTGAATTGAAACCTTTTTTTTTTCTTTTCCCTCAGAAAGACATTAATAATGGATTTTCAATGCAAGAAGAAAAACTGAAACCCACACCAGATTCTCCTGGTAATAACAGCTTTCTGCAAAGCCCAGCTATTAATGCAACAGGGACGTCCATCAATCAAGCACACAGAAAGTACTTTGAGAGCTAAAAAATGAACATGCAAACATCTGCTTTTGACAACTTAAATTTTGCCCTTAAGCACAAGGAACATAATAAATTAGCAGGAGGTTGGGCTTGAACTTGTTTTCCTCCATCCTGGACCTAAATGCTGAGGATAAGGATGAAGGTACACAAACATGCTGCTGCAGGGATATGTCATGACAAAAAGTGGGCGAAAGGAGCACAATTTCATTTGTGTTTTCATTTGAGAACACTGGTGCAAGAGGACACCAAGCAGGGGTGTAGCATCACCCTGTGTGCAGTTCAGGGAGCTCCTGTGAACCCTTTTGCACCTCCAGCACCCTCAGCACATCCAAGACTGCTGGAGTGGTCCCACAGTGGAGTGACAATGTGCCAGTGTGGTCCAAGGTGCCCATGGTTCCCTCCTCCCCCAGCTCCTTCCCTGCTCCCCGTGGAGCTGTGGTGATTTTGGCAGCTCCTCAGTCCCTCAGTGTTCTCTTCAACCATCACATCACACCTGGGGTCCATCCACACAGCCAAGCACTGCCTGGGGTGTCCCAGCAATCCCAGAAAAGCTGGATTGGCACCAGGGGAATGGCTGCAGAAAGCAGCTGGGGTGTCCCCACGCCTCCAGTGTCTCCCGCCTTGTAAAACACAGCAGGTCAGAGCAAGTGCTGGAGATAATGAACACAATTTATGGATTCCAGCACAGGAGGCTGCAGGCATGGCTGCAACCAAGTCTTAATAAATTCTGAAGAGTGACACCATAAAATGGCATTTTGGAAGGCTGTATTTATTGTCTCCCCATGCTTCCGTCTCCAAGGTGCCACGTTACACTTAATAACAGTTTTCTCCCCAGCTGCCAGTGCTGCAAACCCTGACAGGCTAATGGCCGGGCCAGCCCTCCCCAAACACACACATCTCACCCAGTACACAGCTTCCATGGCAGGAACAGGCAAAAAGGATTAAACCAGTGCTGCCCAGCTGCTGCCCAGCCTGTCCCCTCCGTGCTGGCTCTGCAGGGCTCCCTGCCACGCAGCAGGACAGGAGTTCTGTCCCTGGAAGTGATGCAGAGGAGGAGCAGCTGCTGTGGGGTGGTACCTGCATGCCCAGTGTCCTGCTGGGACAGGAGCATCCCTGCCCTGCCCTGCTGGGAACACCAAGGCCCTGCCAGCAGAGCAGCCCCACCTGAAACTGCTGCCTGCTGACACAGCAAGCTCTGGGCAAGGCACCAGCACAGCCCTGGGGGGAACCATGGGGAACCAGGGATCCTTTGGAGAACCAGAGATCCTCAAGGAGAACCACGGAGAAGAAGAGATCGTTATGGAGGACCATGGGAAACCAGAGATCCTCAAGGAGGACCATGGAGAGCCAGAGGTCCTCATGGAAGACCATGGGGAACCAGAGGACCCCTGGTTCTTTGTGCCAGAAGGACAGGAAACCTCACCATTCAGCATTCCCTGCTCCACTTCCACTGCAGTGTGCACCTCCATGGTTCCATATTTAGCTTTTGGGCCACACATACAGTTTTTCTGGACCATAATCTCCACTGAGTTTCTTGTTCTCCCTGCTGGTGTAGTGTTCTAAGCCTGCAAGAAAATCACTTTGAGCTTCAGGCAGTGCCTTGGGTGTGGATGGAGACTTGACAAATATAAAGATGCTGCTGTTCCATCCCTGCCTGTATCACCTGCACTGCAGAAGGCACAAAAAAAAATCATGTGAAACACCTTTAGTTCTCTTTAGAATACAAAAAGGGTGACAAAAATGCCCAAACTCACATCTATCAGTTTATCAAGTACAGCAAGCCATACAAACAGGAGTGCAGGTGTGTTTGGCACTCACAGTGGATGGAGCTGAGTGTGAACATCTCCTCGCCCAGTGTCCCCCCTCTGGCCTCCGTGTCCCTCCCCTCTTTCCAGCTGACAGCCACCAGCTCTCCTCAGCAGCCTGGCTCTGCTCCTCCTCCAGGACAAGTTCTTTCCCCTTCAGAAAGCAAACCAAAGGTTTGGAGAGCATCTGAAGAGATCAGTGTGTGGAAGGATGATGAAACAGGAGTCAAGTGAAAGCCCCTTGGCTTCTCTTCCAGCAAAGGCTCTGCCCTCATGGACCCCCTTCCCTGCAGCCTCTGGCTCCCGGCTCCAGCCCTCTGGACCCGCAGCTCCCCAGCAGCTCAGACATTTCCTGCTGCCTCTTTTCAGAGGAGCCCTTTCTGTGCTTGCCCTGCTCAGACTGCAGCTGATGTTAGTGGGGCAGCAGTCAGCACCACCACCAGGGCTTGCAGCTCTCTGTGAAGCCCCCGTGAGATTTTCTGTCTCAAAAAAGGCACTGCCAGACAGTCCCTGATAGCTGAGCCTCGAAACACCTCTGGGATCAACCTCTGCTCCAGCAGTGTCCCCTCCAGCCCCAGGCCTGTGCTCAGGAGGGTCTGGGATGTCCCAGGACTCCATCACCTCTCTTGTGGAGATGGCCTGCTCCAGCCACCCTGCAGTAACCATTTTTCTGTGTTTAAGCAGTGTTTTCTGTATGTTTTGCTGCTGGGATGGCAGCACAGCCAGTGGGGCAGCAGCCACTCCTCCAGCATTTCCTCAGACAGTCTATAAATACCTGCACTCCACCTGTAAAACCCATCACCATGTGCACCCCCCTTACAGCTCCAGTTAATCCAGATACAGCCAGGGATAACAATTTTTTTGTGTATTATCTGGTGAAGAACAGACAGATAACTGTAATTAGTAGCACCCTGGTTAGGTGAAATGATAGTGTAATTAATGAAGATCAGGTAGGCTTTGTTTCAGATAAGGAAAGCAGCAGATTCTATCAAAATGTAAATGCAGCTCAAAATCCAGCCTCAGTGATCACTTAGAGGTGCTTTTAGAAACACCACCAGCCTGAGATGCAGAGGTTTTGCTTGGGCTGAATGACACATCCTAAAAATAAACCCTGGTCCAGGGCTAACATGTAAATTGTTGATTAGATCTATTTATTCACACCCCGCAGTGAGGGGGAGACTTGCAGCTCCCTGCTCCTCCTCTGGCTTTGCAGGATCACTGGCACATTCCTGTTATTGCTGCTTGCAAGGACTCTGCAACCCCGGGAGCTCCCCAGCAGCAGAACAGCAGCAATTCCAAGTGACAAGCTGCACACATGAATTCTGTATTCATATAACACCCTGTTGCAAGTGAATGACCCAAGCAAAACTTCCTGCAGTCTGAAGGATCAGGCAGAAAAATCAGGAGAGAGGAGCCTGAGTCTTTTCAATCAGAAATGTTGTCCCTCATTAGAATTTCCAGCACCACCACCCTTACTCCTTCCAAAATGTAAACACATAATAAAAAATTAAACGTTAATCTGGCGTGGAAGAGTTCTTTCAATAAATAGCAATTAGCTGTACAAAACATCAGGGCAGACCCAAGGAGATTACATTTCCTTCCCCAGCTTTTGCTGGTAAAGCAGGGCTGGAAAAACAGAGCCATATTTATTTTTTAACTGGGAAGCTTCCTCAGGATGCCAAAGGAAGCAGCTTCAGTAAAGCAGAGCCATTTGTCTCAGTGTGCTTTCAAGTAAGAACAAATGCAAAACCAGCTTCTAGACCTCAAGGAGCATCAAATAGCTTTTTAATTTATGTCCCAAATTCCCTGCAGATTCTGAAATGAACAGAGGGCAGGGTTCAGAGAAAATGCCTCGCTCAGTCAAGACAGCTGGATGGATATTCTGAGTTTTCCTCAGAGGAGAAGGTGCTTTTGCACCAGAATGGAGCAGGCACAGCACGTGGCTCTGGAAGGATCTGTGGAAAAAGCAGACCTGTTGCTTGTGTGACCCTATAAATAAATGTATGGAAAACTGAATAACTTAGGAAATAAAAAGGAGAAAAAAAAGAAACTGGAGCCCCATCTAAGCAAGAGGACAATTTGCAGGCAAGAGCTGTGAAGGAGCAAGTGAAATATTCCTCACAGGAGCCATCTGACTGTGCTGACTGCTGAAAACCCTCTGGCCTTGTCCCTGCCCGCCCAGAATCAGCTCTGTGGAAGTTTCAGTAAGTCAGGCTTTAACCCACGGGGGAAACTGCAGGGAGGAAGGGCCTGAGCAGGACCATGGAAAACACTCCCTAATTATGGAAAAAGATAATGCTGCAAAACTGTGGGTAAGGGATGTATATGATGCAGACTGAACAGCAAGGAAAAACCAGGGATTAGCCCCTAGAGCCAAGTTCTTTTGTAACAACTGCCACACATATCCCAGGGCCCAAATCCAGCAGCTCCTGGAGCATATGGCCACATGTATCCTGGGAAAAGGGCTCAGAAATGGTCATCCTGGCCACAGGCTCAGACACCTGTGCTCCAGCAAAACTTCAGTCAGGGCAGGGTCTGGGTACAGAGACAGCAATGCCAAAGGGACAGATGTGGAAGGAGGTGGAAAGATGGTGCAACCCCTCGGGGCTGGGGCTGCCTCCTTCACCACCAACAAATGACAGCAAACACAGGAGAGTGGGCTGAACACACAATGTCTGCAAGATATCTATAGGTCAGGGCCGAATTTATGACATTACAGAATAAAGTTGAAAAATTTAGGAAAAAAAATCTCTGCAGGAATGCCTGACCCCAGAGCTGCTAGACTCTCCCAGAGCGTGTGGTCAGTCACATCCTGCAGCAAACACCAAACACTGCAGTGCCTGCAGTGCCTGTCCCACACAAGATCACACATTTGAAGCCTGAGGGAGTCGCTGTGATTATGTTTGATCAAACCTTCATAACTGTTTCAGTAACCCTGGGACCCAAGTCCCATGTTTTGAAAGCATATTCCCCCAGGAATTTCCCATTTCCCAAGGAAAATGTTGGAGCTTTGGGCCTGCTGTGGCTTGCTGGCTTTGGAAGGAGGAGGGATGCTAGCCAGACTGGAAATTCAAGATAACCAAGGCTGGAGGCACTGCCAAAACATTTCAGAGGAGGGAAAACATTTTTTTTCCAAAGCACTGTTACAAGCTTGAAATAAATGTGCAGACTGTTAGATAAAGACAGAGATAAAAATAGGCCTATTATTAAATACCTCTTCTTTAACGACGTTCATCCTTCTAAACAGCCATGCGAAGGTTATTGGAGCTATTGCAGCAAATCCAGCCTACTTGCACATAAAAACCAGAGCAAGGTATTCCTCATCACCCAGCACACATTTGAGCACCTCTCAGCAGCTCACAGGCTCACGGCATTCCCAGCTTGGCAGGGAGGAGATAAAAGCAAGGAATGAGAGATGTCTTCCCTGGGAAACAGTCTCTCTTCCTTCAAAGCACTTTTCCCCCACCAAACAATGTACATTTAACCACGGGAATGGATCCCACTGCTGATGTCTGCTGCTATTACACCACCAGCAGCCTGAGCATCATTAAAGTGAAGTTTGAAATTATTCTGAAAGCTGCAGCTTAACCTCCTCCTGTTGCACTAAAACCACTGCTAGACTCTCAGCACCTCATCCCCTGGTTTATGGCCACTCATGACCACCTGGAATAGCCTGCAGGGCTCAGAATTCCACAAACCACTAGCAGGAGTCATGGCTTGGCTCATGGAAACACAGCCCTGCACCCTTGTTTTGGCAGTGCCCACAGCCTAGCCCATGGCTCTGTGTTACAGAAGCTCAGATTTTATTCTGGCTGCTCAGAAGCACAGTTAGTTTTTGGCAGAAGGAGCATCCCTGCAGAAGTCTTTTGTAACCAGTTTGAAACCAGAACATCATGGCCAGCAAGGGACAGGACTGACCTGACACACCAAAAACCCACCCCAAGCCCACTCTGCTACTTAACCTGAGCAAGCATTGTAGGGCTTTTCCTCACCACACCAGTGCTGCCAGGACACTGCCACTTCTGCACATGACAGAAGAGAAGTTTTACCTGCATTTGGGGAGCAAAAGCTGGCTCCCAATTCATGGAATTGGGGGTCCCAATTCTGTACAGAAATGCTGAAACCAAGCTGCAGGACAGGACACACTTGTGCTGTCTCCCTGCCCAGAGCTGGCATCCTTCAAACACATCCTCCTGCTGGAGCAGGGGGCTGGGAACCCCTGTCTGCTCACTGTCCCAGCATCTCCTGAGCCCCAGTCCTGTCCTCTCACCAACAGCTGGAGGGAAACACCACTGTCCCTCTTACCCAGACCAGGACCAGGGCATGGAGGGTGTGCTTGGTGAGCCCCACCTGCCTGGCACTGCCCCACACGCCGGGCAGGAGCAGCACCTGGACCTTCAGCCCTGGCACTTCTGCCAAGGACTTGGAATTAGGCACAAGTGTTAGGGACACTGTGCTGCTGGTGATGTGAGGATGAGGGGCAAAGGGAAGCTCACAAGGGTAGGAAGCTGAGAGAGGAGCCCATGAAGGCAGCTGGCAATAAAAAGGACAGGCAGGAGACAAATTAAGGAGATGGAAAGCCTCCTATGCTAGAAGTCAGATTGAAAACAAGTAGAGGGAGAACTACCAGGGACCATAACTCAGCTTCCAAGCACTGAACATTTGCTCTCAAGGCAGCCTGGCCTTTCCTACCTGCTGGAATCATCCTCCAGCTCTCCTGTTGCTGGCCAGACAAGATTATAACAACTCCAGAGTCGAGATTCCTCCCATCTGCACATCACTAACAAGTCATTTTATAAAGAAACGTGGAGAAGAAGCATTTCATCTAGTATAGATGAGGTTTTTAAAATTCCATTTGCCTTCCCTCTGTATGCAAAACCATGCTGATCTGATGAGGCTCCTATTTCCTGGATTAGACATGTCAAACTTTGCAAAAACGAGCACACCCTGGTGGTTTCACTCTGTATTTCACAGCCCTCTCTTGACTGTGCTGCCATAAATATTTCAGAGACCTGCCCACCACTGTCTCAGTTAGGTCTGGGTGAGTGAGAAGCCAATGGTTTGGACAGTGATGAATTCAGCAGAGCAATTAGCAAGAGTTGTTGCAGCTCAGGACATCCCAGCGAGCAGCAGGAGCAGACAAGGTGTGAGGGGACCCTCAGCAGCAGCCAGGTCACCCCCACGGGCTGTGGCACAGGCCTGGCACAGATCCTGCTGCCTCCTGCCTCCCCTGCCTCAGGAACCCCCTGTCAGCCAAATCAGTGCTGCCTCATTTGGCCACTGGAATCCCCTGGAGGACAGACTGGCAGTGAAACTGGGCCGAGGTACTGCCCATCCTCAGCCCTGTCCCTGCACAACAAGCCCTTCAAAGCAGCCCTGAAAACGCCTCCCTGCCATGGCTGCCTGCAGAACTGGGCTCCCACAGGTGTAAAACCTTGTTTGAGCAGCAAATGAGACGGGAGAAGACCTGTGACAAGCAGGAGCAGCAAAGGCAGCCTGAGGATCCTTGGGAGCTGCAGCCATGGATATTTAAATGCCAAGCAATGTATCACTGGCTCCCTGCTGAACATGAGATGGTTTCATCTTTGCAGAAGCAGCACCAACAGCATGCTCACATCAGCTTCACTCTGGCAGCCTGACCAGCAGCAGCAGCTGTGGCTCCTTGGTTTTTAACTGGGAAATCATTGGGCACTGCAGAAAATTACTCTGGGCAGCACAAACAGTGGGGAGTCACTGCAGGTTCAGCTCTGCAAGGCAGAGCTTTAACCACAGCTGAAGGTGCAGGCCAGCTGAGCTCCCTGCTCTGCCCTGAGACATCCATCCAAAGCCCAGAGAGATCCATGCTGCACCGTGCCAGTCACAGTGCCAGGCTCTGCTCCATCCCTCCAGTCTGCAGGGAGCTGCTCTGCAGCAAAGGCAGCCTCCGTGCCCCACTGCTGCCTCTCTGCAGAGCAATCTGTAAATATTTTGATATTTGGGCAGTGGAGGTTCTCACTTGTCCATCTGGATTGGAAACTGGACTCATTAACTCCCAACTGTCAGCTGGAAAAGCTGCCAGAGGGTTTCTGCCACATTAAGGAGCAGCAAAGGACTGCTGCCACAGGGATGGGCAGAGCAGAGCCCTGTGCAGCTCCAGCTCTCCACTCATCACTGCTGGGGGGCGATTAATGCCCTTTTCCTTTCCCAATTAAACCCCTGCCTCTAATATCCTTGCTCTGAATCTTCACAGCAAACTCTTCCCAGAGGAGCCACTGCTGCGTGGAAAATTTCCCACCACTGCTGGGTGGAAAATCTGCTGCTCAGTGATACAACTAGATGGCCACAGAAATCCAACTTCCAATCATCATCAGGAATGCTGAACAAAATATTGGGAAATTTGGTGCCCAAATAACAAAAGTAAAATATGCTCCAGCTCCCAAGGGTACTGTCACATGGAGAAAGTGTATTCTGAAAGAAAAAAGACTGCAGAGGAAGCACAACTTCAAACAAACTCTGTTACCTGACCATGAGGAGTCAGAGCAGGGGTGTGAACCTTCATTCAGAGGAAACAGCAATCCCACTCACTAAACCCCAAAAAACCTCCAGGTTCCTGTGGACTCCAAACATGGACAGAAGGAAAAGCCCCACAGATGATGCCCAAAAGTCTAAGAGCAGAGGTGCTGGAAGCCTCTCTGGGGCACACATCTCCCTTCAGTCTGAGCCTGCACCTGGTGCATTATTTAGTGCCAAGTGAGAAAGAAGCAATGCCTAACGAAGTGTTAAAGGGCTTTGGGAAGTTTCACCAACCTTTCCAGAGCCGTCAGCTCCGGCTGCCTGGCAGAAGAGACAACTGATCTTGCTTCCAGATCACAGGCAGCACAGCTCTTAGGGCAACTGTCTCTCTGTGTTTGCATCCAGCCACCTCCAGCAGCTTGAAGTGTGCTCATAGTGCAAGGAAGCACTTGATCAAAATCCAGCTCACACTGTAGACAGCGAGGAACAAGCGCCCAAAGCATTACAGACACAACAACAATCGAATTTGGGGAGGGATTTGACAGGTTACAGGTTGATGACACTGCTGCAGTCCCGGTGGAAATGTGGGTTGATGCAATTAGCAACAGGGAACTGGAAACTCAGCAGAGGAAAACTGGGAACACATCTATAAAAGATGAGCTGCTGCACCATTGTAGAGAAGCACAAAATCCTGCGTGAGCTCAGAACAGGAACAAGTTGAAAGAGGAGTGAGATGGGGGAAACGCAGCTCCAAGCTCCCTCCCAGTGCTCAGAACTGTAGATCCAAATTCTAAATTCAAACACTTGAATTTGCTTCCCCCAGAGAGACTGGCCTAGTTTGCCACAGGGATACAACGGGAGAGGGAGTGGCGGTGTTCTGGAGACATGGGCAGCAGCAGGCAAACCCTGAGCCCAGCCAGGCTCTGCTCAGCTGCCAGTGAGTGCAGCCACATGGAAAACATGGCAACATGCAGAACCAGTGGGATGGACACGCTGCCAAGTTGCGTGGCTCTGCTGCAGCACCAAAAGGTGAATCCCTGTGCAGCCACAGCAGCAGCTGTGCCAGGTCAGCTCCCTGCCAGCCAGAGCTGAGCTCACACTGGGAAAGTGTGGCCAGAGGCTGCAGGGATGGGCTCATGCTGGCAGCAGGGCCCCAGCCTTGGCTAACACGTGCTGAAGGTGTCAGTGCCAGTCCTCACAGGGATTTCACTGCAGAAGAACCCCAGGAGACAGAAACCCAGGCTGGCAGCAGGAGACCAAGGCCGGCTCCTCTTTGTGCCACGTCCCCAGTGCTGGGGTCTGTAGCAGTCAGAACATGAGGCAGGACACCATTTAAGTCTTTACAAGAGTAACCAAAATTACTCTCCTCTGTGAATACTGACAAGCTCTCCACTTCCACAAGCCCTTCACTGCATGTGCCCAACATGGAATAACTACAAAAATGAAGCGGAATAAGGCACCCGAGCAGTGGAGAAGGTGCTTGTGAACAAACCCTGCAATGAGGTTTCTAATGATTGTTCTGCTCCAACAAAGCTGGTGGGGATCTGCCAGGCTGAATAATGAGCAGGGACACCACACGCCTTCCATACATAATGGTACAGAAATGGAATATAAGTATATACTGCAGCTCTGTGGAACGCAGGGGCTTTTGTAGCCATTTATGTTATACAAAGATTTACATTTGGAAAAGTCATTCTGCTATATCTGGCAGAAATTTCAAGACAAATGGAACCCATACTTATTCTTTCAATGATAATACTGAGCACAGGATAAAGCTCTTAAATTCAGAGCACATTATAAAAATTAATTACTACTTAGTTCACCCTTGTGAGGTGGGAAAGTATTACACCTGCATATACATGAGGACACCAAAGCACAAGTGGATTAAACAGCTCGTTCAGGATCCCAGAGACAGGCTAATTGTTGAAATATGTATGCACATGTGCATCTGTGTGTGTTTGAATGGGTTTGGCCCCTCCAGAGCCTTCTCAGCACACAGAGGCCAAGCTGCTCTGCTGGGCTCCTCTCACCACAGAGTCCCAGGCATGTCTAATGAAAGACACCAACCCAAAGAAAGGGAAGAGAGTTTTTGTGGTTTGCACAGATGGAAATAAAAGCTAGCTTTCAAACAGGCGAGGAACAGAAAAGCCATTATTAAAAAGCTGTGCAGTGCTCCAGTGACAGCTCCTAATCAGCTTGCCACTGAGCAGCGCCACACCGGAGCACAGCAGACCTGGGAATCCACATGCCAACAAACGTTATAAAACCTGGCCCTTGACAAATGAAGAGAGAAAGGGCTGTGGAGCCAGTGACAGAGACAGCCCCCCACCCACAGGGGGCTGGCAGCCCACTCCTCCTGCTCCAGTGACCTGAAAGCCATGGAGCAACCTCTCCCCTCCTTGGACGCTTTGCTCACCACCTCCAGTCCCTGCACTGGGTCACCGAGTCCTCCTCTCTGTGTGAGCACCAGCAAAAGCACACATTGTCATGGGAACAAACAGCTCTTGGAGCGTCTGCAAGGCTCCTGTCAGTGCTGGCAGGTGGGTTCCAGAGGCATGCTATAATTAGCAGTTACCTGGACGCAGGGTTTGCCACTGACCCGTGGGGTAAAACACTTCCAGGTCTTCAGGATCAGCGTCATCCTCTGTCCCCAGCACCTTCCCACTGCCATCTTTTATGTCGCTCTCTTCTATTTTTGTAAGGGCAAACTCCTTTTGGAGAGAAGAGATTCAGCTCATTAGCAATTGCATCTGGGTAATTTAGTGCTGGCTGAGAATACAAAATTTTTTCCCTCGCCAGCAGATATTTTTTTTTTTGACATCTGAGATTCTTTCCACATGGTTAAATTTAGATTTAAAGTATATTAAAGGTTAAACATGCATAACTAGCATGACATTTATGCTGAACAAAGCAACGCAGCTTATTTCCTATTCCAGAGCAGGTTGCAGGTTTCAAACCAGCTCTCACAGAGCCTTACCTGTATTTCCTCCTGTCAGAGGCAGGAGCCCGGGCTATTATTAGGGTTGTATAACATTGTAAGACCCCATTTTCCCTTGCCTAAAAATATGTCAAACTTTTAACTTTTTCAGCTGAAATTTTCCACACGAGTGGAATGCCTCAAGGCTTGTTGGTTGGTTTGGGGTTTGGTGGGTTTTTTTCGGTTTTGCTGGGTTGTTTTTATTTTTTCTTTTTCTTAAATGCACTTATTTCAGGCTTGGAGAAGATTTCAGCTAAAATAGTTCAGCTGTTTCCAAAATAGGACACAAGAAAAAACACACTGAGCTGCCCACATGATACAAATGTGAGGATCCTCTTCTCCACCCTCTTCCAGTGTTCTCCAAGGCTTTTAAAACAATGAGGCAGGGATTTAATCACCACCTCCATGGCAAGTGCAGCACGAGGCTGGCAGAGGTGTGGGAGAGCAGCCAGCACGAGCGGCTCGATGTTACACCAAGGGAAGAACAGCAGGGAAAAAAATCCTTGCTGTGAGGGAAACCTTGGTGTTCAATGGAAAGCCTCCCTAGGGAGCTGGTGGGAGTCACAAAAAACTCTGGAGAGTGCACAGAAATGACCTGTACTCTCACACCAGGCACTGACTCTGGGTCTGGGCTGTTCTGGTTCCAGCAGGAACAGATGAACTGGTCCAGGCTCATCATCCCCACAGCTCAGTGCCTGCTGAAGGGAATATTTTCAGCTTCTGAGATCACCAATTCAGTCACCACTGAGGAATTTGAGTTAACCACTCTACAGGGAATGATTAGTCCTAATTGTTGGCAATTAAGATGGAGTTACAGCTCACTTCATGAAGTGTTTGGTTCTTAATCCTTAGGATGTTTTCACAGGGAAAAATGTAAGTAAATTCAGAGGTTAACTGGGAAATTCTGGGACACATTCTGCCTTCAGTTCTTCCACTCTTTGGGAAAAAATGCATGCACATTTTCTGTCAGAATTTGGATGCTCTGCATATAAATATCTGTTTCCAGCCTAGAAGAGTCTTTCTGAGCAACAGAAATGTCAACCTGAGCAAAACACGCAGAGTAGCAACAACAGTGTGGATGTGGCACTTGGGGACGTGGGCTGGTGGTGGCCTTGGCAGCACTGGGTTAAAGGTTGTACTCAATGATCACAAAGGTCTCTCCCAACCTACACAATTGCACAATTCCATGATTGTGGTAACACACAAGGAAGGCTGACAAACCTATAGAATGTTCTTATTTCAGCTGTGGAAAGCGACTGCGATTTCAGAAATGCACGAGGAACCAGATCTTAACTCCTGCTTTTGCTGAGTGCATCAGGGGCTTGGAATTGTTTAAATTATAACAAATGGTTAAAGCTCAGGAACAATCACAGCCATAAAAGCCCAGGTTCTGCAGATGAAAATCAATGTTAACATTTTCTGAGCCAAGACTCAACAGGACTAAAAAAGAGTGAGTGGAGCAGTTATTACTTAGCTGATTTCCACAGCTCTGTGATTATCCAAGAGGGAGTTAGTGATACAGGCTATTGTAAATTTACCACCAGGCCTCCCAGTGCTGGATCTGTTCAAACACATAATGGAGACAGCTGATGTTTACCAGCTCTGCTCAGGAAAAGTGTGGGGATTAATCGCTCAGTAAGGATAAAAGGATGTGACTTGGTTCATTTAAGTGCTGCTGTCACTGCCTGGCCACAGCTGCTTTGCAATACCCCATTTTCATTAGCATTTCTAGCAAAAACGGGCAGCACCACACAAGCGATTCTTCATTTACACAGAAATCAGCAGAACCCTTTCTGCTTTGTTTTCATAATTCAAGCAGGAGAAAGACATTTCCTAAAGAATAATGGGCATTTCCTTAAAGGCAAAAAGCATCTGTGTTTTATCAGTCTGAAGTCAAGTGGAGCAGCCAAAACTTACAGGCACTCTCTGTCCCAGGCTGGAGCAGGAGAGGAGCACAGAGCCCAGCAGCAGCAGCAGGCTGACCCTGGAGGTGCTGGAGAGGAGCCTGGCCCAAGGAGACATTGCCACCAGCCTGAAATGCAAAGCAAAACAAACCCAACTGTATTTTTTTTCCATTTTTTGCAGGTTTCAGGACTCTTTACACAACACTTTGCCACACAGCGTGGGATCAGGGGTGTGACATGGCAGGAGGCACAACACCTCGAGGTGTGAGCACAGGGACTCGTGGGGCTCACTGCTAATGGGGTTTGTGACAGGAAATGCCAAGAACTCATACTGACCCCACAGGGGATGATATCTCTCCTGGAAAATATGAGGAGACCTGCAAGACTTGTTTAAAATCTCTGTGTCAGTGCCATGGATGACAACTGGAGGGAAAAATAAAAAGCCGTGCAATCCCGTGAAGGCTTTTTATGCCTGTGCCTCATTTTAAGCACTGAAGTAGCTGCGTTAATTCAAATTAAACAAAACGACCAGCTGTCCAAGGAGCAGGGGTTCATCTAATCCATATGTAGGTTTTTCTTGAGGAAAACAACATTTTGCAGAGGTCAGCAAGGTTTACTCAGTGGTTCCTACAGCACAAGGCTTTCCCTGCTGCTCAGAGCAGAGGCTCAGCCCAGCCATGGGGCCAGGAGCTGGCTCTGACCATGCTCAGGTGTTCCAGGGAGCAGAGCCATGGCACAGACCCACTCTGATGGGGCACAGAGCCACCCTGATGGGTACAGAGCCACCCTGATGGGGCACAGAGCCACCCTAATGGGGTACAGAGCCACCCTGATGGGGCACAGAGCCACCCTGATGGGTACAGAGCCACCCTGATGGGGCACAGAGCCATCCTGATGGGTACAGAGCCATCCTGATGGGGTACAGAGCCACCCTGATGGAGCACAGAACCACCCTGATGGGTACAGAGCCACCCTGATGGGGTACAGAGCCACCCTTATGGGTACAGAGTCACCCTGAAGGGGCACAGAGCCATCCTGATGGGTACAGAGCCACCTTGATGGGGTACAGAGTCACCCTGATGGGTACAGAGCCACCCTGAAGGGGCACAGAGCCACCCTGATGGGTACAGAGTCACCCTGATGGAGCACAGAGCCACCCTGATGGGGCACAGAGCCACCCTGATGGGTACAGAGCCACCCTGATGGGGCACAGAGCACATCACGGGGAAATGAAGGCTGCTGCTGCTGCTGTGGGTGCCAGTGCCCGGGCACAGAGCAGTTGTGCCCACCCTGCGTGTGAGCACACACACGTGAGCCCCCAGAGCCTCACACGAGGCTCGGGATCCACCTGCAGCCTTCAGCTCTCTGCTGGGCTAGGGAGTGCAGCAGCCTGCCAGCACACAGGCTGCACAAGTATTTCCTGTGATTGGCTCTAAATTTACACGCTGCTAAATTAAACTAAATGAGGTCTTTTGAAAGAAGATAGGACTGATTAGTTCTGTTCAAACACTCCTTCATTACCCATCCCTCCATCAAGTCTGCTCCTGCTCCTATCCAGGTTTTAAAGAAGTTCCTCCCCTACACACAGTCTGAAATATCTTGCTTTGCTGTCCATCAGGGTGGCACATCAGATAGCAGAGCTCTCCCTCACTGAAGCAATCACTTTGTGTCCCACAAAGCAGAAAACCTGCTCACAGCAGCACCCACCACCAGCTCCTGGCACCAAAGAGCCTCTGCCCCCAGAAGCCTTCAGGGACGAGGAGGGAAGCCTCCTCTCCTTCCACCCTTTCACTGGTACCTTGTCCCTACACTCCACTTTGTTATTTCTTCCTCTCCCTGCTTGGTTTTTGCCAGAAAAGGAAGAGGAAACCAGGAGAGGGACAGAGCAGAGGTAACAGTGCACCTGATGTGCTTCTGCAGCCTCCAAAAACTCCTGAGCCAGGGTCTTCCTGAGCAGCAGCCTCTTCCTTTGAGCCACCTCAACCACATAAACTGGATTTTTCTCATTAATTGGTTTTGGAACAGATCTGGATTTCTGACACCCACAGCATGCCTGAGCAATGAGCATCCCCCTGCTTAACTCACACAGTTCAGGAAAGCATCACCTCCCAGTTCCTACTTCAGTGTCTCCTCTTTCCTAAAAGGTCAAAGAACCACCTCAAGGGCCCACAAGCCCTTATTAAACCACAGCTGGAGTAAAAGAAAAGCTCCCTGTTTTCATAAGCCAACCTGTGGCCAGAGCCTCCAGCTCTCTCCTGGGACATGGCCAAGCAAATCCAGGCTACAACCAACACCCAGTCTCCTGAGCTGGCACACCCAGAGCACAATGCACAGCCTCAGACTCCCTCTGATCCCAGATCTTGATCCTTGTGCCCTTCTGGACAGTCCCACGGTCCTGACCTCAGTCCAGTGTGACCACAACACACAATTAATTCCCTCTCACCTCAGAACAAACTAAAGCTTTTTACACAGGAACAGGTTTCTTGGTTTGATTGAGGTTTTTTCAGTTATAAAACAAGCAGCAAAACCGGAATAATGAAAAATAGATGTATCCCTCAAACTTTATCTGCAAGCCTGGAAATAAAAAGAGAAAAAAAAAAAAAAAAAAAAAAAAAAAAAAAAAAAAAAAAAAAGAAAGAGAAATTCAACAAAGCAGTGGCTGAAAGCAAAGGCACACTCCCAATAAAAATAGAGCTCACGTGTACCGAGGAGGCCGCTAGCAAATGAAAGCACAGCCTCTTCCAAGCCTCCAGCCTCCTGCCTGCCTGGCAGATGACATCTGCACAACAATTAGCACTTTGCTTCAGTCCCAGGTAGGCAGGAGGAGCCGACATGTGCAACAGGGGCTCTGGAGCTCCTGGAGAGGAGCTCCTGCACAGGCTGACATCTCCTTACAGACAGACACACACAGAGAGCAGGAGAGGATTTCCACACAGAATGTTCTGTGGATACAGTGAATTTCCAGAAACAACTCTCACAGCCTGTGAAGCAGAAAGGGTGGTCGTGGTGACCCCACCTGCACACGGAATGTTTGTCTGGATTTGAGGGCATCTTTGGGGATCCAGCACTACAGCAGCCAGGCAGCAGCAAAACTGGACTAGGAAGGTCACAAATTCCCCTTGTGCAGAGTGGAGGGGCTGGTTTTTTCTCAATAATCGTTTTTGTCAAACAAAATCAGGCACTATGGAAAGAGCAAAGGGTCAGACTCTGAGAAGTCTCCTCTGCTGGCAGTAACCCTCCTGTCAGAGATGGGGATGTTGCTGGCTGGGAGGTTCTGCTCCACAGCTCCAGAAATCCTGGTCTGCACCAACAGCAGCAGAAACAGCCCAGAGCTGTGCTCCCCATTAGCAGGGACATTCCAGTGAGGGCAGAGCTGTGCACAGGGGGCTGCACAGCCCCGGGAATGCAGCTCCCACAGCCACAGGTGACAGCCCCAAGGCAGCCAGTGAGAGGAGCACATGTCATTGATGCCTCCTGCTGCTGGCAGCACTGCCCTCACAGCCCAGCACAGAGCCCACACTGCCCGTCCTGTGCCACTCCAACAAATCCTCCAGGAGCCTCATCTGAGCCCTGACATGCTGCTCCAGGAGAGCACACAGACATCCCAGAGCCCCTCAGCTCCAACATCAGCCTCTGGCTTTGCAGCCAGCTGGAAGCAGAATTCCAGAATCACTGAGCTTGGAAGAGACTGCCAGGACCACTGAGTCCAAGTTGTGCCTGATCCCCACCTCGTCCCCTGCCCAGAGCACTCAGTGCCAACTCCAGCCCTTCCTGGGCACCTCCAGGGATGGGAACTCCAAACCCCCCTGGGCAGCCCCTCCCAATCCCTGAGCCCCCTTTCCATGGGGAAATTCCTGCTGTGCCCACCCTGAGCCTGTAGGCAATTTCCTCTTGTCTTGTCCCTCATTCCCTGGGAGCAGAGCCTGACTCCAACCTGGCTCCTCCCTCCTGGAGAAGGTTCCCCTGAGCCTCCTTTTCTCCAGGCTGAGCCCCTTTCCCAGCTGCTCCTCACCGTTCCATACACTGCTGGGACTCTCCAGCCCCTTCCCAGCTCTGTTCCCTTCCCTGGACATGCTCCAGCCCCTCCAGGTTTTTCTTGCCATGAGAGCTCAGAACTGGTCAAAAGACTGGAGGTCCCTCAGCAGTGCCAGCACAGGGGACAGGCACTGTCCTGCTCCTGCTGCCACCCCAGTGCTGATACAAAAACACCAATTATCTCCAAGAATATGCAATACCAATAAGCTAATCCTTGTTTTCACCTAGGGATGACCTGAGGGAGCAGGACTGGTATTACAGCCTTACAAACTGTCTGCAGGTTAACTCAGGGCAGGTTTCTGTCCAGCCAGCCTCACTGAGATGGCAAGGGGAGCACCAGCAGCACACTGTGCCATCCAGCACAAAGCACCAACAGAGCTCCCTCAGTGAGAGCAGGGCAGGGACGGGAACCCCCAGGCACCTCCAGCTGAAGCAGGGCACAAAGCCCTGGCGGCACTCACAGCCTCTGAGGCTGAAGGAGAAGTTCCCTGGGCAACAGCAGCTCAGGGAATGAGCTCCAGCCAGCCGTGCACAGGGGCTGTGGGACTGGAGAGGCTCTCAGGACACAGAGTGCACTCACAGCGAGCTGAGATCCCCTTCACACACAATGTCCTTCCAATGGTGGCATCCAGGGTCGAGCCCCTGTGACAGGCTGAGTGATGTGCAGTGCCACAGACAAAGAGAAGGAAATGCAGCTGACCTGACCTGCGATTTCCCTCCTCTGAGCAAGAGGATCCCCAGGTCTGTGAGGAGCACTCATGTTTGCTGGTGTGCTACAGACCTTGGGAGCACCCTGTGGCCAGCTGTCCCTCCTGCTTGCCAACCGCACAGCTACAGCAGCAGGAGAAAGAGGAGGCTTGGAGCTGACATTCAGCCTATGCCTAGGACAGGAAACTGCTGGACGGCAAAGAGAGGATTATTGGGAGGCCACAGAGGATTACTGGGAGGCCACACTCTAATGCCCTTCCCCAGTCACTAGCTGGGTGTGCACAACCCTGTGCTTTCACACAGGACAACCTGCACACACCATCACCCGAGGTCAATGCCCAGGATGATCCCAGCAGCTCTGCTCCTCCAGGCATCCTGTCCTCAGGAAAGCACCCCTGTGCCTCCAGTGGGTGTCCCAGCCCCACTCCAGTGAGAGCCCCCAGCCCTGCCAGAGGGTCCCACCTGGGCACAAAGCCCCAGCCAGGCAGGGCAGCCCAGGGAGCAGCAGTTGTTTTCCAGCCCCCTCACACCTCCAGGATCCCAGTGGAGAGGGTGTAGCTGCCACACAGACCATTCCATTCATGTCGCTTATGAAATGGCTTTAAAAAAACATTTATTCTTCTTGCCTGCTCCTCATCATTTACTCCTACTAGGACTCTGTTCTGGCATGTTAAAAACACTCCTACACAAAGGGAAAAGTTTTGGGAACACCTTCTTGCTGCCTACAGAGAACCCACACAGCAAGGAAGCCACACTTTGAGGCTGGTAGGAATAAACTGGGCTGGCTGGGCCCAGCCTGAGCAGGGGCAGCAGGTCCTGCTCCAAACTTGAACCGGCCCACAGGAGGGAATTGTAACACGGGCACAGGGTGGCAGGGGCAGGATAACCATGGCACAAACACATGTTTACAGAGCTTGGCATCTACTGAGCACTGATGCAACCTTTGCAACCGCTGCTAACAAATAACAATAAATATTAATAACCCCTCCAGGCTACCTGCGCAGCCATCAGCTCACACCAGCCCCTCGAGCAGCAGCTTGGCCATGACACCACCCAACACAGCTCTGACAGCCCTGCCAGGTGCCAGGAGCAGGACAGGGATGTGTCCAGCAGCAGGAGACAGCCCAGCAGTGCCTGGGCATGGTGGGGGCAGCTCCTGGCACCAGCAGCTTCACCAGCACTGCCACAGCTCCCCCAAGAGCAAGGGAGGGGTTGTTGTGTGTTGGATAAAGCCAGAACCGCCCCTTCTACGCGGCCACAGCAACCCTGACCCTGCTGTTTATACAGCTCGCACAGTTTAACACTAAGCATTGTTTAGTCTATCATTTAAATTGACTTCATTCATTCATTCAGCAAGCTGCATTCACACAAAACGCTGCTCTCCAGAGGGCAGGAGCACAGCTTTGAGCGGGGGTGGTGTGAAGGCTGAGCAAGGCTGCCCTCACCCTCGTTAACGGCCGTGGCACAGGGGCCACGCTCATTAGTGCTGCTGGCAGAAGGGGCCACGCTCCACCGGGGCTCAGCACGACCCCAATTCCTTGAGCTGCCTCCCCCAGACCCTCCACGCCAGAGACAGACTGCTGAGTCCAGCACGGGGAATCTTCTCTGCCAGCATGGAGTGTGCAGAAGCAGAGCGTGCCTCGGAGATCAGAGGCTGAATTTATCATTTATTATTTATAAGCAGCGCATCTCTCTGAATTTCTGGCAGCTGCTCTCGCAGGGCTCTGCTCTGCCTGCACACCACATGACACTGACTCCTCAGAGCTCTGGGGTTGGCAGGGACCTCTGGGCCCACACCAGAGCACTGGTGCTGATTTGCTCCAATTTAGGACTTCAGGACTTGACTGGAGATGAGAGTGCACAGGGACCTTCAGGACAAACATCTTTCTAAAAGCTGTCACACTGCCTGACCTCCACCACATGAAACAGCTTTTCCCTTCCTCTTCACCTCCCCACCACCCCGAATCCCAGCCAAAACACCTCTCATCCTACCCATACCTATTCCCTTCTCCCACTCCTTGCTGCAATTTCCCATGCACAGCACAGACAGTAAGTGATGTTTTCTCCCCCCCTCAGATCTATCCTTTCCACCAGTTCCTATTTGCAAGGTGACACGTTGCCTCACACTATCCCAGGAGTCTCCCAGCATTCCGTGTGTTTTTATCCCCTCTGCTTTCCCAAGCTTGGAGAATCTAACAGGAAAGAAAGCACATGCTGCACTAACAAGGTCCCAGAGAATCCTGATGTCCCGCTGCAGCTGGGCCCACGAACTGCCAAAGATTTAACTGGCTTGTTCCCAGCCTCTCTGGAAACAGCTTTTTGTATTTTCCAAGTTCCTGCTGTTCACCCATGGTTCTCATAGGGAATAACAACCTCCTTCCCCTGTCAGATGCCAGCTTCCCTATAAAGAAACTCAATTAAGAGGTTAAGAAACCATGAAAAAAAAAATTCCTGCTCAGTGTTACAGAAATTCAGCAGTGATGGATCCAGCACACGACTCCCACAGCAGCAGCCACACCACACTGCCTGCCCAGCACAACCATCCCTGCCCCTGGCTGAATCTCAGTCAGGAGCCCCAGCTCAGCCTGCAGGTTTCCTTCCCATGGGGATTGCCAAGCCAAGGAACCCCTGCCAGTCCCTGCAGAGCACTGGCACAGAGCTGCCCCAACAGTGGGCACGCAAAGGACTCCTCCAGCTGCCCTATTGATCTGCCAGGAGCCACGAGCTGTGAGCTTCATGAAAAATGCATTTTCTCACCTCTCCACAGAGCTTCAGTCCCTGTGACAAGCCAGGGGACCGGGAGCAGCAGGGAGCAGGATGGCACACGGGCAGCAAACGTGGGGCTCACCTGCTGCATGCCCTGGGTATGTGCACAGGAATAACATGGCATAGCAGCTTGTGGATTGAGCTCATGGAATGCCTGGCTGGATGTCCAGCCCTGGCTTGGCTCCCACATGCTTCCAGTTTTGTGGCAAGCTCCCAGATGAAAAGGCAGAGGCCACTGGGATCCACCTCGTGGGTCAAACCCAGTCAGGAGCTGCCAGACTGGCAGCAAAACCTGGGATAAAGCCCTAACAAGCCAATCTCAAACCCACCCCTGAAGGGGAGGAAGGAGCTCTCTGGGGATGAACACAACCTGCTGCCACACAGGCTCCATCAGGACCAGTCCTGGCTTTGTCCCCAGTCCCTGCATCAATCTGGACACATCAGTGCCCACGCTGGGGCTCAGCTGCTCCATTCCAACACTGACACCGTGGTTACAAACACTGAGGTCAGCAGCAGTAGCTCCCTGTGCTTGGATCAAAGGCTTGATGCAAGTTTGCTTTTTTTCCGTCCCTGCACTGGGCCTTTCTCAGTGGTTGCAGAGGATGCCTTTGTTCAGCAATTAAATAAGCCCTGGGACAGGAATGAGCATGAAGGGAGAGCTGAGAGATTGCCAGTCCCACCATCCAGAAGTGACTCTTGTGGTCATTGCCATTCCTCTATCCAGGCATTTCCCACCAAGACTGAAAAGCAACTCTTGCTCCCCAACCATCAAAGCTTCCCCAGGGCAAAGCCAAAGCAGAACAGCCAGCCACTGCAGGCAGCATTCCTTCAACAGGGGCTTTCCTAAGGAAATTTAAATTAAAACAAGCCCCAAGGCCTGCAAATGCAGAAGCAAATGCACAGACACAGAAAGCAGAAAGAGAACATAATTCCTTCCCTTTCATGTTGTTCATCTGCCACCCCTGCTTTGGGGAATGGTTTGTTGCCTTTTAGAGCTATTTTAGATGTTACTTGCAGCAATGTGTGGAGAAAACAGTTGAAATGTGATGGTGCAGCATTCTTTTTAATTAAACAATTCCTCAGGCACCACGGAATGGCTCCAGTCAAGCCCAGGACACTGCAGGTCTGCCTCCTCCAGCACAGCAGAAGGTCTCCCAGGCCCCTCTGGAGGTCTGCTATCAGATGGCCCAGATCTTCTGCAGGCTTTGTCCTTCCTGCTGCCATCCTGGCTTTTTGCCCTGTCAGCCTCTGCTAAGCAGAGCTTTGATCCTCCAAGCAACTCCTGGTTCAGGGACCTTCATTCCTTCTGCTGCCCAAACACAAAGGACATGCAGCTGGAGCTCCCCGTCACCTCACCTTCAGATGGGAAGGCTTTGATGTGGTACAGAGTGCCTGGATCTGAGATTCCTCAGGTCTCTTCAAACAGCAGCAGAGCCACAGCTTGTGATCTGTGCAAAAGAGCATTTTCCTTGGGAATGGAAGTCACGCCAGCGTTCATCTCCACCTTGTCATGGCAGAACAAGCTGCATCGGTGCTTCAAAGAGCTCCTCAGCCTTAAATCCTTATAAAACGTTGACTAAGTGGAGAACCTGTCTCTGAACATCTCATGAGTCCCAGCAGAGGTTATGAAACAGCTTTCCTGTGACTGCCTGCACTGCCATGGGACCCTGCACGTGCCACTGGAACCGCAGCACCAAGGGCTCCCCTCACAAGGAACGCTCTGCTGCCCCAGGAGATCTGCATTCACGGGTTGTGGAGAGAGAACTAAAGAGCCAGTAAAGCTCCCAGGTCCCTCCTGGGCTCCATGACCAGGCTCCCTGCTCCTCAGAGCCATGGGGTTCACTCAGCAGAACTTCAGCTCCATCCCCATTGCCCCTCAGCCACAGCACTCCTAAACCTGCTCTGAGGAAGAACAGAGACGTGTTCTGAGTGGGTTTCCTCCACAATTTTCTCTTCTAAGGGACAATTACTCTGTTTGTAACCTCAGTACCTTCCAGTGAAAGCACTGTTTCTCATCTGGAGCTCAGACCAACAGCAGGAGATCCAGACACTCAAAAGGAAAATCCTTTTGGTGAGACACCCTATAAAGAGCCATTTCATGGACTGGCATATCTCAGTATTGAGCAGCACTGCTCCACAGAGGGTTCTTCCTTTGACAGTCCTGGCTGTCACTGCACCTGCTGGCTCTGCAAACACCCAAGCAGCAGCCAAAGGACACAGGGACTTTCACTCCCATGTCTTGGTGTTTGCTGTGAGGTGATTGGCAAAGCCAAGAGCTCGAAATCTGCTGTCAGAGCGAGCAGCAGGCTGTTCCCTCACACACCCTCAGCTCTGATCCAAGAGGCACCTGCAGCACCTTCCTCTCTGCTGTGAGACACCAGAACATCCTGAGCAGCTGCCTGTGCATCCTGGTGGTGCCATGGCAGGTGGGACATGGCACATCCACCACAGGTTTGCCACACCACGTCTGTACATGTCTGAGCTTCTCCCACGATAACTGCAGCCCTCAGCTGTCCCCTCCTGCACACAGGTTTCCTACCCAGCCGTTCTGCAGAGCTCCTCCATCAGCTGCCATCTAAATGAAGCTGCTCTGTGAATCCAGGCTGTTTCAGTGACAGCCTCCACAGTGACTTCCAGTGACCACACACGTCACACGTCAAGACAAGTTTAGCACTGACCCCAATGAGGGAGTGAGAAATCTCCACGCACCCAGAGGCAGGCAGGGGCAGTTCCTCATATGTCAAAGGGAACAGCAGTGGGAACAGGCCACATGTTTTCTGAGGCAAGGACCCTGACAAATAGCACATTTATTGTGCTATTCAGGAAGAAACAATAACTACAGTGGCCTCCAGTCTCCAGCTCTTTTAAGTCTGTACTTAAAGAAAGAGCAAAAAAAGACCAAAGCAAACAAGGCTTCCACAAAACCCTCTGAACAGGCTTTTAGCTGCTGGACAAAAGCGTGGCAGCAGGAACTGCTCTGCATTGTCCCATCTGGTTCCTGTTTCGTAGCAGCCTCGGCACTGCAGGCAAAGCACAGCAGCAGCAAAGCCCAGCTTGGTTGCTGGAGCTGCCCTGACTCCAGCTCCTGCCTTGCCACTGTGCTCCAGGTGTGCCCCAGGTGTGCTCCAGGTGTTTCCAGGTGTGCTCCAGGCGTGCCTGGCTGCCCTGGCACGTGCTGCCTGCCGGGCTTGTTCATCCCAGGGCAAGGAGCAGGGAGCCAGTCCGGGCACCCATGATGCCATGAGGATTTTTTGCCATTCTTTTATGTACCTTTTATGTATTCTCAGTGCCCCTAACATTCACACTTGTAATTCCTTATGTCTGATCACTTACCATAAGCCTGGCATTCTGTTAGGTCAGAAAACCAAATATCCAAAAGGCCTCTCAGCTGGAGGCCAGAAAGCCCTAAGCTATCTTGAGAAACCAAGATCCCCTCTAAAATACATCCTGTAAACTAAAATTAAGCCCATCTAGTGAGAAATACTTTGAAATAGGAAGATATCGGGCTATTCCTTCAAGCCTTTCATTGAGGCATCTTTGTTAAATATGCTAATTTGCAAGGTCTATAAATTGTATACCATGTGTGTGCATTTCAGCACATTCCACCTTGGTGAAGTGGTGCACCATAAAGGTCTTTATTAAATACCAAGATAAAAACCCTTTATCCCCTAACTGTGTCTGGCTCCTCATTTTAAGACCAAGGAAAAGGCATCACCTGGTGGGTTCTGTGTGCCCAAGGGCACAGAACAGCAGCACCCAGGGCTCCATGCACAGCTCCAGGATGATCTCCTGGGAACACATTCCCAGCACACATAACTCTCTGTCTAATCAGGCACTCAGCCCTGTTTTGGAGGAGATTTACAGAGAGGTTTTTTTTCTCTTGGAAGCAATAATAGATGGACAGCAGGAAAGGGAAGAAATTAATGCACAAGTAATCATTCCCAAAGTTGCAAATAGGAGCAATTCCTCACTCTGAGACAACTCTGGAAAACAAGATTAAAGTGCTTAGGGGACATATTCTGAAAACTGCGGGTAATAGAACAGATAAAATGTATTTACACTATCTCACAAGGGACATGTACTTTTTATTCTGCTGAGGAATGTAATATTCTGCTGCTCATTGCAGAGCTAAAAGGGTGTCCTAAAAAAAGGAACTTAACAAAGTGTTTTTAGTGGCAACTGGGTCTGATTCCAGAATACATGTTCTCCTCTGCCCCGCCATGGGAGCCACAACCAGCACCTGCAGACACACCCAGCACACAAACACCATTAATAATCCATGCCAGCAGCACCGTTACCAAGCAGCAGAAAGGAGGCTGGGATGGCAGGGGGGTCACAGCAACGCTCTCTGCACTGATGTTTCCTAAGAGGAGGAGGCAGGGCTGCCTTCCTCCACTTCCCAGTGCCCACAGAGCCGCGGCTGCCAGCAAACAGACTGTGCCTCAAGTAGCCGCCAGCAGAAACAATTTGTCATGTGTCAGATCAAATAAACTCTTATGAGGCCACTGTGCTCCCTGAAGCAGACGGCTGCCAAACTCCAGAGGAGAAATCCAAGGAAGCGAGCCGGCCGTGTCAGCCCCGAGTGCTTGAGGAGCCCAGCACGCTCCTTGTTGTGAGACTGCAGATCCCGTGCAGCACCCCACACCAGGCAGACACCAGCAGCTCCCATCAGGAACAAGGGTTTGGTGTTTAAATTAGCACTCCACATAGTCCAGAAACTCCACATTCCTCATCCAGTGGCACAGCACCTCGCTCATCCCAGGGAGGCCTGAGGAAGGCTGGTATCTGCCAGGTGTCTGGAATGGGCTGCAATGGATTATCACCTGTCTGAGCAAGTGCTTCTCCCCTCCCAGCCAGCACATGCTCTCCTGCTACAATAATTCCCTCAAAACTGCATTACAGATTACTACTTTTTCATTTTAAATAGACTTATTTTTGTTCACTCCCAAGCACCATTGTAGTTCCCCATGCATTGGGCTTGTGCCCTTGTGCTGAGGCCCCTTGCAGGTCCTGTTTGCTGCATAGTCCTGCAAGAGCCACTAAAGCACAGGGCCCAGGCATGTCCTTGTCTGTGATCCTGCTGGGCAGAACAAACCCCTGAAGTTGCTGTGGGCACTTCTGCAAGAATAAATCATGCCAGCAGTACTGTGAGGATCTCAAATCACTCACCTGCTCGTGCAAAGACCAGGCTCAAGCACTGCCTGGTCTGCACAGAGGGCACATCCCTCAGCCCAGGGCTCAGCCACTGGCTCCAGATGATCCAGTGTGCTCCATCTGGGAGCAGCCACCTGAGCCCTGCCACAGCCAGGAAAGCCTCTCCTTCTAGAGATGATGGATAATGGCCCCATAAAAGTGAGTCTGCAAGAGGCCTGAAGTTCCTAGCTGGAAGGAGATTAGTTTATGGCACAGTGAGAGCAGCCACAGGCAGAAAGGCAGGAGATGCAAAGGAAGGACAGCAGAAGCTGGACGTGTTGCTTCAAGTCACCAGAAAACAACATCCTGCCCCAAACCCCAGCAACAGAGCCTTGACACTGCCTATCAACAAAACGAAGTGAGCAAATGGGAAATTTGGCAGCGTAAAGCAAGGAACAAGGGAAGAACAAGGATTCAGGCATGGGGCATTCCCCCAGCATTAGCAGGGCCAGTACAAACCTCAGCTGTGAGGGGTTTTTCCAGTTTATTTAAACAGCATCCGGTGCCTGATGACGAGTTCTATTTATACCCCTTCTATCTGTACCAGGACTCCTCTCCAGCCACGGGGACTGGCAGGAGCACAGGACCCCATCCATTGCTCCAGGAGCCTCTCACCAGCTCAGAACACAACCCTCAGCCGGCCCAGGCACCAGGAGAGCTGCAAAGGACTCACAGTGCTGCTTCCAGCAAGGAGCAAACAACACAGGCTGTGCCTGGAACACGGCAAGCGTTACACTGAGATCCCAGGGAGGAGGAGGAGGTTACGGCCTCCAGTCTGTCATTTCCAGCCATGCTTTTCAGGCAGGTACAGCTGCACAGACATCAGGAGTCAGGTTCCCACAGATTGCCAGCCTTTGCACGCTCCAGTGTCCAGCCAGCAGCTCTCTGGACTGTGACCCAGCCCAGCTCAGCGGTGGAAAGCAGTGCCAGCTCCAGGCACAGCCCTTGCCCTCAGCCTTTGAAGGCAGGTTAAGCAGGCAAAGCCTTAGGCATCAACCCAGGACATGGCTTGAACTCACATCTCTGAATGGAGACTCTGCCTCTGAAAAATTAATGCTTTGTTCAGCTCTCTGCCTTTGAGAGATTTCTGAGAGAATCAGAGGGCTGGAGTGCAGTGGGAGTCACACTCACATCGGGTTCCTCAGCAAACTCTGGTTCTGTTCCTGAACAATGGTAATTTCTCCAGACACCTGGAGAAACCAAATCTGCCTCAGCCAGCCCATCTCACCCTGCTCCTCAAATCTGAACAAAGGAGCCCATTAACAGCACCCGTGACAAATTTCTTTACCCAAGAACACGTGTCCAAGTGCCACGCTGTGAGCACTCAGATGGCTCCCAGAAACCTCCTGCTGATGTGGAACACTCTGCCCGAGCTTCCCCACATACACTCTGTACTTGATTACCCCACGATTGCTGGGAGAAGAGGAACAAAATGCACTCCAGAGCCACTTACTGACTCCTGATTTGAGTACAACCATGGCAGCAACACCATTTTTCCCTCCCTCTCCAGGGCTGGCACATGCCATGTCCAGTTCCCAGAGACAGGAACCTCACACCCAGCCCTTCTGTTCTGTCACCCTCAGGAGGGCCCATCTAGAGGAGCCATCACACACTAGGTACCAACACAGTATTCAAAACTACATGCAGAACTTGCAGGAGCACTTAGATCACCCACGGCTCCTGCTGGAAATTTTCCACAGTGTGAGAGTTTATTTTGTGGGCAGGAAGACAGCAAGAAAATTAATTAAGGCAGAGTAAGAAGAAAAAACTCCTCCTGAAGTGAGTTAAATACACTAAAGCAGCAGTTGTGAGCAGGCCAAGTCCATTTTAAGGGCTATACATTTTCACTTCCACAGTCTTGAAAAGGAAAATGAAGAGATTTCGTTCTGTATGCATATTGTCCACCATTTGTTACTGTCTGTCTATTGATGCTCAGTTGAAAAACAAAATTTAATTAAACCCCACAGTACTGCATTGCCTGCCTTTGAAATATGCCTGCATTAGTGGATCATTACAGTAAATGAAATACAGTTTCATATCGGATTTTTCAAATAACATCCTAAAACCGTTACAAATTAAATAATACTCCTGCAGAGAGAAATTAAGAGACAGTGTTTTTAGCAAAGGCAAAGAGATGTTTACAGATGAAGTCTGGAATAAGACGTGGAGGCAATGAGGCAGAGTTGCCACAGGGCCCTTCCAGACCTTGTTGGGAGGGTTCTGTGTACCAGAAACTAGAAAGGAAAGAGTGTGCCAGGGGCAGGCACACAGAAAGGGCAGTGTCGCCAACCCCCCAAGAATGTCTGCATGACCAGAACAGGGTTTTGGGGTGTGCTCAACCCAGAGAGGTGTTTCTGCATGGGGGAGAACTCACTGCAGCCACACACCCTCCACGTCCTCCCCAAACCCGGCCAAAGCAGCAGCAGCCATGGGAGGTGAGGCCTTGTAACCACTCAAAGCATTGAAAGCCTGGACACTCAGTGGGCAAGGAAAGGGATCCAGGAAGGTGCTGTTGTGGCAGGATGACAAATACCTACACAGGGAGGAGAAAAGCAACAGGAGCTTTGTTATCTCGGGGTAAGTAAAAGCACAAGTGGGTCAGTGAGTCAGCATTGGGCACAGCAGCAATGCCTGATGTGGAACACAGCAAAGCAGGTGAATATTGTATGAGCCTTACAGCCCTGGCTTCAAGAGATCTTCTCCTTAATAGCACCTGAGCTGATGCCAAGTGTTCTTTGACGATTTATTTATTCCAAGAAATCATTTTCCCTAAATAAGAGGAGCCCGTTACCGCATCCTTCTTCATGTGAGCCTGGAAAAGGCTGCGCCCTGCAGCTCCTGTGGCCTCATCTCCATGGTGATGCACCAACACACACACACAAACACACTGACTCCAGCAAGAAGGCAAACCTCCCCAAAGGAAAGGCTGAACCTGCCCAAGGGAAAGGCTGAACGTGCCCAAGGGAGAGGCTGAACGTGCCCAAGGGAGAGGCTGAACCTGCCCAAAGGAAAGGCTGAACCTGCCCAAGGGAAAGGCTGAACCTGCCCAAAGGAAAGGCTGAACCTGCCCAAGGGAAAGGCTGAACGTGCCCAAGGGAAAGGCTGAACCTCCCCAAAGGAAAGGCTGAACCTGTCCAAAGGAAAGGCTGAACCTGCCCAAGGGAAAGGCTGAACCTGCCCAAAGGAAAGGCTGAACCTGCCCAAAGGAAAGGCTGAACCTCCCCAAAGGAAAGGCTGAACCTGCCCAAAGGAAAGGCTGAACCTGCCCAAGGGAAAGGCTGAACCTGCCCAAAGGAAAGGCTGAACCTGCCCAAAGGAAAGGCTGAACCTGCCCAAAGGAAAGGCTGAACCTGCCCAAAGGAAAGGCTGAACCTGCCCAAAGGAAAGGCTGAACCTGCCCAAGGGAGAGGCTGAACCTGCCCAAGGGAGAGGCTGAACGTGCCCAAGGGAGAGGCTGAACAGCCCCCAGGGAAAGGCTGCAGGTGGCAGAGCTCTCAGCAGCACCAGCCCTGGCACAAGGTGTGCTGCAGGTGTTGGCAGGCAGGGCTTCCCTGAGAAGCAGAGCAGGTCAGCCTATCAACAGGCTGGAAATAAAGAAAACCTAGCAAGGGCACCTCTGGATCCATTTTATAGGAAAACAGCACATTTCCAGCTGCTGTCCATGCCAGGGAGCAGCAACTGAGAGACAAGTTCCTGAAGCTCTCATCAGCCTGTGAATCAATTATTTATAGGAAGAAGGTTCAGCATATAATCATTGAAAGCTGTCAACTTCCAGTCCACACAGAGCTTCCTCTGTGGAAAGGCTGCTGCTCTGTGAGCCAGGGACTCCTCACCCCTCATGTCACAGGATTAAATGAGCAGCTGTGACACGAGGGGATCCATTACACTACAGCCACAATGAGCTCTGGCACCCCAAGGCACTAACAGCACTCAGCAACATCGGGCAAAAACCACAGGAACACAGCAAATGCAGCCCAGCATCCTTCCTAAAGGAAAAAATAGTGGTGAAAGGGCATTGGGAGTGATGTAACAGGGCTGGCACATGGACCAGCTGGGGAAGGAGACTCTGACAAGGCTCTGTGGGGCCAGCCTGTCGAAGACAAGGCAAGCACAGCACTCAAGCACCAGCCCAGTGCTCTGCTACCCCCACAGCAAAGCCTCTGTAGGGATCAACAACTCTCAGCCACTCACCTGCACACCCCCAGTGCTCTCCATCAGGAGACTCTGGCTTTGTGCTTCCCAGGCTGTGGCAAAGCCACCCCTAATGGTTAAGAGCAGCACAAGCAGCTTGCAGAGAGGATGGAGATTGCTGAGGCTCTGCAGCTCCCGAGGGTGGGAGCAATCCTCGAGTGCCACAATCATCAGGCTGTGGGAGCACGCCAGGAGCAGGGCAGACAGAGGCTGAACATGAGCAGGCTTCACACTCCCAGGTACTGCAGGAAACGTGCTCATCCTCAGCTCACCAGCACTCTTTGAGCACAGCCGAATGAGGTCTGAACATTAAAAACACACCAGAGTGCTGCTCCCAGTCTGCTGGAGGAAATAGAGGGAGGGGGATGTCTGATGGGGAGGAGAGGGCGCAGCACAGGCACCTCTGGAAGAGCCCTGCCTCTGCAGTTCAAGGTTAAACACCTCCTTTGCACTCATCTCTGAATCTGCCTCTCTTTAAAGCTGCACCAGGTAATTAGAATCATTATAACTATTATTAGACCATAATATTATTATAGCATTTTTGCTACACTTGACATCTGTTGGCTGATAGATTTAACTGGTACATAAGAAATAACTGTGCAGAGATTTCTTGAAAATGAGCACCAACACGGAAGACATTAAAGCATTCTGCATTCAAAAAGTTAATTTTATGGAAGGACACTTGAAATAAAAATTCTAAAATTAGGTTAAACCTTTAAAACCTGCTGTTAAAGGAATTATTTGGGCTTTAAGTGGGCAACCATTTAAAAAATCCTGACCTTTATTTAGATGCTGGAAGACATATATGTGGCTTGGTATCTCCTTCAGATCAACATATGCATCTTTTTCCCATCTACTCCAGAGATTTCTAAATCATCCTTCCATCTTCCTTTCCCTCTCTCTGCAGCAGGCACTTGAATTATTTGGGCAGAGTCTGAGTGCACAGGGAACCAGTATAATCAGGGCCCTTACAACCTGCTGTCTGCAAATCCTATAGAATTATCAGCAAACACACATCCAGAATAAAATACAGCTTCCTGCAGCCCATGAAGCCCAAAGGGCTTTGCAAACTAGACTTGGGATGCAATTTATCCACCACTGAGATTCAGCTGTAATCCAGAGTGGAACACAACCTTTCCATCCATATTTAACTACAGCACACAGCCCCCTGGAGAAAAGTGAGGAAGAATCCAACAGAAGCCATAGGAAGGTTTTAGGGAGGCTGAATTTTCTGCCCTGGAACTGAAATTAGGTCAGGGCATCCACCAAGTTGGACACAATGATGCTTGTAGGTGCCTTCCAACTCAGAATGTTCCATGATTCCATGACTCTACCATCAGCCACAGACCAATAGAAAGAGGGCACAGCATCTCCATCCTGTTGATGGTGTCCCTGAAGCACAGCTGGATTGAACAGCTGGGTACCACAAGTTACCAGCCTGGAGAGGAGGAAGACATGAACACCCTGTGTTGTCCCTAAATTCAGTGGGGCCCAAATTTCACCCCACAGTTACACCCATGTGCAAAGAAAGATGGAATAGCACTTCAGAAAAGGACCAATTCTTGAACCTCAGGCAGCTGAGCCCAGCAGCTCAGTACTCACAGAACTCAGGGAGGGTAGAGCTAGGCAGAGATGTTTACTCCAGTGAAATCTATTTCAGCTCTTCCTTAAGCAGTTGGCACTGAGGTGACAGCAGAGGCCTGGTGCAGTGAGGTGTCTTGCAACCACACCCACCATGACACACTATTTAGGAATAAAAATGAGCGTCATTAATTTCTCCAGAACAGGCAGTTTTATCTTTTCCAGAGAAGAGCAACCACACAAGGAACTTGGAATTGCTTGAGGAGAAAAATGCATTTTTGCTACCTTAGCCACATACAGACAAGCCCAACTCTCACTGAGGAGAGACTTATAGAGAGAAAAGGGCAGCAGGAGATGCTGGACACAACTTCCCCCATGCACAGCCCACTGCTGAGGCAGCTCTGAACGGGAAGCAGGGCTGAGGATTGTCCCAGAGCTGTGACAGCCCCAGCAAGCATCAGCAAGAAGCCCCAGGTGAACAAAGTTCATGAAAGCTCTTAAAAATCACCTCAGCCTTCAGAAGGAGAGCACAACACAGTCCTCCCCTACAGAGACCTGCCCATCACACCTGTGACCAGCACAAAGCAGGTTTTTCACTCTATCCATCTGATGCTTTCAATAGCCAGAGGAGCTGGATCTGGGCAAGCTCACCTTCACGAGGCCCAGTGCTCATTAATAAGAAGAAAAAAGACCAACCAAAGCAACTCAACCCCACACACTTGAGGGGTAGCCATCAGCAATTCCCTGTCACCACAAGAGAAATCCTTGTGTATGAGCCCTGGGAGCTCAGCCCAGGTCTGCTTCTGTTCAACCTTTCCATTAATAGTTTGAACAAAGAAGAGAAAGCACTTTTATAAAACCTGAAACGATGCCCAGGAGTTAAGAGCTGGAGGCACTCTGGAGGTCATGATCGGAATTGATAAACTGAAGAAAAGTTCCCAAAACACCAACAAATCAATAGAAAGAAAAGCTAAGAAAACAATGCAAAGAAGTGTACTTGGAAACAGCACAGAGATCAAGCACACAAACAGAGTCCAGGGGAAAGTTCTCCAGACAGAGGGAACCTAGGGAAAACTGGGGACCAGACTAAATGTGCCAGCACTGTGACACCACAGCTCCAAAGAGCTGAACTCCCCTCTGTGATCCAGAAACATAAAATACCCAGTTCTGGGCTCTGTGCTGGTATCAGCTCTGAGGTACACACAAACCAGAGGGTCTGGGCAGCCAGCAGAGCAGTCAGCAGTATAAAACATGCTGCCCTACACCAGCTGTGGAGGGGTTTCTCCATCCCTGCTCCCTCCTGGGCCAGTCCCAGCTCTCAGATTTTAACAGGGTTTACTCACAAGGAAAACCAGCCACAGGACTCCCCACTCTATGAAGGCAAGACACAAACTGGCTGCTCAGTTTGCTGCAAGGACAAGTTAGATGGGCTGTCAGGCTCTGAGAGTGGGATTCCATCAAGGCCCAGAGGGAGCTGGGCCCTGTCCAGATCTGCACTACCATCCACCGCTGCCCAGCCTGGAGCCAAGCATCTCTCACCTGGCTCAGGACAGGGGCACGGACAAGGAGGCTGTTCCAGCCCTGTATTTCCTTTCAGCATCCTCCATCTGGCTACTCCAACAGCAGTGACAAAGCCAAATGAACAGCCTTCTCTTCCCCAAAATACAACAGAGCTCCTCATCCTGCTGAGGGGCACCCACACAACACAGAGCCAGCACTGCTGTGACCGTTTCCATTCACGCCTTCCTTACCCCTCACTAACAGAGCTCATCAAGCTTCATTTGCCACCTGCTGCTGCAGCAGAGAAGCCAGCAGGGAATGGGATGCTGCCCTGGGGGAGGGCATGGTTTCCTACCTTCCCTCCTCCCCTTCTACCCCACTGACCTCTGCAATGCCTGAAGCCCACAGGGGCCATCACCCAGCCCTGCCCACCCCAGACACCTTAATTTGAGGGGACAGTTGTTAAAAGCCACTGCCACAAGGTGTTACAAAGCAGGTGACACCAGAACACAGCTGCACCAAACCCAACCAGCAGCTTGGGAGAAACCCAGCGAGGGGGCAAAAGCTACAAATCTCATGCAAAAGCAGGGCTTAGCTCTCAGGAACGTTTCACATTTCCCAAAGACTCAGAGGGATTTGGGGTTTTGCTGAGCTGCCTTGTGAACCACAGCCAGAATGGATCTCACGGTGAGCAGGCACCGTCTCCCTTGCAGGGCTGCTTCCCGGAGATCCCCAGCCTTGTGTCACTTCCCACTGCAGGTGCTAAGAATATCTGCGTGCTCATAAAAAATAGCAACCAGCTATTGACAACTTATGAACAAAGTGCTCAACAAATCTTAATTAAAGCTGATTCACCTCCCTCACGAGCCCGAGTGGAGCGTTATTTCTCCGAGGAGAACGCTGGGTGTAAGAGCTGAGGTGGGTTACAAAAGCCACGGAGGGAGTCAGTAGCACAGAGGATTAGCACATGGAAAGGCTGACTATTATCCCTAAATTTATCCAAATTATCCACTGCCTCACAAATTCTCAAGGTATGGCTGCTGTGCATTCAACCCCATCTGCTCAGCCCAAGCAGAAGCAGAGACAGGTGTGGGGGTGCTGGAGTTTGCCAGGTGTTTTATTGCTCAGGCTAAAGGAATTCTCCACTGTAAAAATGAAGAAGGTGGTGGCAGTAGCACCAGCCCTGCTCTTGTGCTGCTTCAGGACACAGGGACAACACTGTGGGTTCAAAGGCTGTTCTGACAGTTCACCAGGAATTGTTTCCAGCTGATTTCTTACCAAGAATCATATTTGTATCCTTTCAAATTTAGTAAATACATGGTCACACAGACTGCAGCCTCCACGAACTCGCAACACTGCTCTCCCACCTCTGCTAGCTGGACTCCTACACTGAAGTTTCTGGGACAGCATTTTGGATACTTCCACCACAGAAATACCCTAGAGGCTGCTGAAAAACTAAGTGGATCAGGCTGGGTCATTTTAAGGCAGGATTGGGGGAAAGAAAAGACAGAAACTTAGAAGTGCATCCCTTAACAGTGCTACTCCCAGAGAACAAATGAATTCAAATGATCACAGGGAGCAGGAGCAGTGTGGCAGCACGTTGGGTAAATGACAGGGCATGTCACCATCTTCTAACATCCTCTGGACACTTACCTGCACTTAAAAGGCTCCTGCCAGGCTGTGCACAGACCAGCCTCTTCCACAGACAGCTCCACCACAGAAATGCCTCTGCTGATCACCCTCCTTTGGCAGGCACACTGAGCAGCACCAGTGCAGGCAGCTCTGCCTCTGCGCTGCACTCAGACAGGGTTAGTTCTAGCAAAGACACACTGCAGAATAACTAACTTAAGAAATTGTGTCTATAGAGCTTGGTGTAAACCCAGACCCTCCTGAAGGTGGGCAGCATCAGAGCTCTGTCAAAGCTCACTCCTAATGTAAGTGTTAGTCAACCACTGAACTTAAACATTTTAAGGCAACATTCCAAACAGTGTTTATATACAAAATCCCATTTGCTCAGCGTTCTCCTTCCTGGCCTTGTGGAATGCATCGTTTCACCAGTTCCCCTGCCAGAAAACCACATGCAGGCTTGTACCAAAACAATTAAACCGGTTTTAAAATTCAGACCTCGTGTTACAGAGCACACACCCTGAAGAAACATCCATTTTAATATCCCAGAGCTACTTCAATTTTTCCAGCACGTTTTTATTCCACAGCAGCCTGGGCACACAGTAGGCCAGAGGTCACGCAGCCTCGTGCTCCAGGCAGGATCCAAACTGTGCCCGTTGGGGGAAACTCACGTGTAAGATTTTTGTTTAAAAGCCCTGAGTGTAAGGGACCCCTGCCCTGCTCTGACTGTGTGCCTAAGTGCCCCTCACAGGGCACGCGTTTGCTGCAGCACTCCAGCCGCACAGGCTGCCCGTCCTGCCGGGGCTGCCGAGCCTCCGGGGCCGCACACGCAACGTCCCCAACGGCCCGGCCACAGCCAATGAGGGGAACCGGGCCGGCGGGCAGCCTCCACCCGGCAAGGCCTTACCGCCGGGTCCGCTCGTGTGAGGGCAAAGCAGGGAGGCAGCAGTGGGTGCCCCCGGGCCGGGACCAGGGCTCCGTCCCGGATCGCAGATCCCCGACCCGGAGCTGCGCCCCGGCCCTCACGGGCCGCCAGCACCACCGCCCCCTGCTACCCCCCCACCTCGACTCACCGCTCCGCACTGCGCACGCGCCGCCCGGCCCCAGCCGCCCCGCCCCGGCCGCGCTCTAGCCAATCAGCGCCGTCCCTGCACGAGCTCCTGCCATTGGCCCCGCCCCTGGCCCCGCCATACTCACTCAGCACGGCCCCACTCTTGGCCACACCCCCTGACCCGTGCCTGTCTGTCACCACCGCCCTTGGCCCCGCCCCCTGATCCTGGCCCCGCCCCCTGATCCTGGCCCCGCCTGTGCCCTGTGAGGCGGCGGTGGCGGCGCTGTCCCGGCTCCGCCGTGTCCCGGACTGGATTCGCCGGCCTGAGCCTGAGCCTGAGCCTGAGCCGTGTCCCGGGCCGATCTGAGCCATGTCCCGGGCTGAGCCTGAGCCTGAGCCGTGTCCCGGGCCAATCTGAGCCGTGTCCCGGGCCGATCTGAGCCGTGTCCCGGGCTGGGTTAGCCGGGCTGAGCCGTGTCTGCTGCCCTGGGCTGCGGGAGCCTCCCTGGCTGTGGGAGCGGCGTGTCCCGGGCAGCAACCCCATCCTGGAGGATCTGTCCCTCAGGAGTGAATGCCTGCTTTGGCGCGCCTCTGTGCATCGTGTTAGGTTGGACTAATGGCGGAATTTCTCTGTGGAAAGGGTGGTCCGGCCTTGGCAGGGGCTGCCCAGGGAGGTGTTGGAGTCTCCTGCCCTGCACATGTCCAAGGAAGGGCTGGAGGTGGCACCCAGTGCTCTGGGCTGGTGACAAGGTGGGAATATCTGGGATGGATGCCTGGGATCAGGAGGGAATATTTGCAATGATCTGGAGATATTGGCTTTACACATCACATCATCCCTGCCACAGGCTACTTCAGCACCCCCTTTATTTTTCACAGGTTTTGAGGAAGGTAGTGAGGTTTCAGGTAAACACAAGGGTGTAAATTCTCAGTCTTGGCACCCCTGGTTGGTACTGAAATGAGGTGAGAAAGTCTGAGAAGGCACAGGAAGCTCACTGGTCCCGTCACCTCATTCACTCAAAGCACTCTGCTGATTAAAATCATGCCAAAGCATTTCCCACCCCTCTCCCAACTGCAACTGAGTGATGGCATTGCAGAGATGTTGGAAAATCAGCCACGAGCTGTGCAGCCCTCCCTGGTGAGGGCTGGGCTGTGGCTGAGGAACAGGCCAATGGGATCCACTGCACAGCAGCCAAAACCAACGTGCCAGCCCCAAAATTAAACCTGCAATGCTTAATCATCTAGTGAAAGATGCTCAGTGACATCAGGGGACCTGTCCCTGGGCCACTGTCCCCACGGCTCTGCTCACCCATGCTGTGTTTCACTGCTGGCACCCACAGAGATCCTGGAGGCAGGAGATTGACTGTAAGCAAATCTCAGCTCTCCTTGCCAGTAATTGAATATTTTCAATCTTTCCAGGTTGGTTGTAAACATCTCAAAAACATAATCTGGAATCAAATCCCTCAAAGCCTGTCAGGAGTGCACCAGAGCTTTATAGATGTTTATGATTTTTGTTGAGGTTTATAGTTTCTCAGGCAGCTACGTGATTGCTGCCTGGGTGAACTCCTGGCTTTTGGATGGGGGAAGTACTTCTGTACTTCATCCTCTTCCTCCTCCTTTTGGGCTCCACACACCAAGCCAAGGCTGGCAGCCAGGCAGGACTGGTCTCTCTGCTTGCAGCCCAGGAGCCAAATGTCAGCTGGGGCACTGAGACGGGGATTTTCCCCCTGCTTGTCTCAGGCTGCTGCACACCAGGCACTTTGGGAAGCCTCACTGAGATGCTCAGTCTATCCAGAGAGGAGCACTGCTGCATCCCTGGGCAATCCCAACCAAATCCCACATCTGAAACTGCTCCCACATCTAAGAGATAAGAAAATACTCTGCATATATTACCTTCTGCATCTGGAGTTCCTCTCTCTGGTCTGATGGGATGAAGATCTTTTTCAAAAGGTATTAGAGAAGATGGGTGTGAGAGAGTAATTTGGGACTGGGAGTAATTTTTCATCAGTATACTTAAAGACAATCACAGCACTAGGAGGGAGGCCTAATTGTGGAGTTGTGTAATTAGTTTTTATGTCACTGCAATTATTCTGTTGGCTACATATAAAGAACATGGGAAAATGCAGCACTTAATTTTAAATCAAGACTTGCTTCTCTTTTAGTAGGTAATTGATGTTGATCACATCACTTAGCAGCAAGTATAAAATGTGCTATTTAAATTGTAAAAGGATGGAGAAAAGGACTGAGCAGATAGGTAATTGGATGAATCGGGGCAGCATTAGTGGGAGGCAGCAGGAATCCCTCAGGTGCCTCTGCCTGCAGCTGCTCCTGGGCTTCCTTAGTGCCCAGGGCTTTAACAGGCACTGAGCCCCTGTCCCAATCCCATAGCATTGCTCTGTCCTGAACAGCAGTGGAACAGGGCAGCTGCTTTTCATGGAATTGATCCCTCCTGGGAAAACCCCTTCCTTTAAGGAATCCAGATCTTCTTCCTGGAATTGATCCCTCCTGGTTAAACCCCTTCCTTTAAGCAATCCAAGTTTTCTTTGTGGAATTGATCCCTCCTGGTTAAACCCCTTCCTTTAAGGAATCCAGGTTTTCTTCATGGATTTGATCCCTCCTGGTTAAACCCCTTCCTTTAAGGAATCCCAGATTTTCTTCATGCAGTTGATGCTTCCTGGCTAAACCCCTTCCTTTAAGGAATCCAGATGTTCCTCTGGCAAAGGTGTGTGAGTTTGCTCCCAGGACTGCCATATGCTCATCTGGAGCCACCAGGCTCCTCTCCTCTCAAGGCTGTTTGGCTTCTCCAGTGACTCAGTTGTGGCAATGTGTCCCAAATTTGGTCACAACAGCTAAACACTCCCAGATACCTAACTGGACATTTAAGTCCACAAGCAAAATTAAGTCCCAAGGTGCCAATGCTGTGAAGCCTCACAGTGCTGCCCTTGACAGGTAACTTAGTTTTTGGTGATGGGTTCATACTAAAAGTACCTGCAAGTAGTTTTGGTTGGGGGAAGACCCAGAGACAAGGCCCACAGCAAGGCACAGACATCCAGAGGGTTCAGTTGCCCTTTTCTCTCTGGAAGGATGCCAGGATGAGCATGAGAGGTGTCTCTTCTGGGTACAAAGCAAACTCCACAGGCTACAGGAGACTCTTGAGGTCACATTTCCAGGTGGCAGGTCCAGGCTTTGCACTTGCACCAAAACAGATGGATTTGTGGCCAGACAAGCCACTGCATAGAGTCCTACCAGGATTTTTAAGTGAAACACTTTTCCCCTTCAGCCTTTCCTTCCCTTGAGCCTTTTTTGTGTGCTGTAGCAAAATATGAGCTGGAATTTGGGCTTCAGTGGGTGTAATTGCTGAACAGCCTGCCCTGGCCAGCCTCACCGCTGCCAGAGCGCTGCCCACAGCCACTTTGCTGCTGACACAATGAAATGCATTTTTACAGTCCAAGACATGAGTCATGACCCAGCCTGAGTTCAGAGCAGAGCATTTTTTAAGTACTTGTGACTCCAAAGAGGCCGGAGGGGAACCCTGGGCTTGAGATAGGATAGCATCATAACTGCAGAGTTTCCCCAGTCACTTTTAAAAATGCTTTTTCTCACCCATTTTGTGTGCTGGGACGTGAAGACTATTGTAGGACCTGTTCTGCCATGTCAGCATCAGCCTCTCTGAATTGCTGTGAGGATCAGATGAGTCCATCTTGCAGTCTCTTATCACCAGCAGCACAAATCCTATTTCATTCACTGCCAAAAAAAGAGACTCATCCAAAGGCTTTTGGCATCAGTCCCTCGGGGGCTCTGGAGCCATAAGTGGGATGCAATGAGCCCGGGGCCATCCCTGCTCTAGAAGGCCTCTGCCGGCGGGGATGCAGCTCGGGGTTCGCGGGTGAGCTGCTGCCCATGCAGCCCTGGCACAGCTCGGGGTCAGGCCTGCCAGGTGACAGCCCCTGACAGTCCCTGTGCCATGTCCCCAGTAGTGATCTGTCCTGGCACTGAGGGCTCAGCACCCGCAGGGTGACAGCCCCTGACGGTCCCTGTGCCGCGTCTGCAGCACAGCTCTGTCCTGGCACTAAGGGCTCAGTGCCCGCTGGGTGACAGCCCCTGACAGTGCCTGTGCTGTGTCCCCAGGACAGCTCTGTCCCCGTGGGAGCTGTGCCAGGGTGAGAGGGGCGATGCCGGGGGGTGCTGCCTTTCACCCCCATTATTAACGGCACCGCTCGGCACCGACAGGTTCTTCACAGCATGCCGGGCCCCCGGGCTGCCCTCGCTCGCTCCCGCCTGGTTAAATTTGGATTAAATCAGCGAAGCCAACACAGTGATCAATTCCCAGTGCTCTCCTCCGGAGCCGGGCACAAATGAGGGGAAAGCAGAGAGGAGAATAAAGCCCGGAGTGAGGGCACAGGGACCTGCAGGTACAGGAGGGATGTGAATGGAAACTCAAGTTTTCAGTGCCACCAGCTCAGCTGTGACTAGGCAGGGACAGCGACCCTAGGGATGCTTTTCTAGAAGCCATCATGCCAGATGATCTGGGCAGGGGCCTTTATGGGTGCTCAAGCCAGGATTTAGGTGAAAAATTGGCCAGCACAGAGGGCCATGCAGGCAGCAAGGGGACAGTTCAATCCCCTGCCTCCTCCCCATGGAACAGAGCCCGGTCACAGACACACAGTCCTGGTTATCCCCCAGCAAAGTCAGACTCCCTTGGCCTGGAGCAGTCACTCCCTCCCAGGGCTGAAGGTTTCAGATCACTGGACAGCTGTGGGCAGCACCATCCCTGCCTCTCTGGCTGCCTCCCCCAGGAGCCACATCCTGGCTGCCACCTCCTTGTCACTGCATTTGAAGCACGTCCACATCACAGCACACACAGGCTCAGGAGCAAGGCCAGGGACAATTAATAAAATGCCTCCCCTAAGGTGGAAATGAGACCATCCATCTCAGCAGTGTCACACCACTAAAGGAGAGGGGATGGTTATGAGCCATTATTCCCTGCACAAATGGGCTTTAAATCATCATCCATCACCAGCACCCAGCACTGGATGTTCCAAAGGTGTCCAGCAAAGCCTTTGTGGCTCCTTTCCACCATGGCATGGGTGACCACAGTGCCCATCACCTGGAGATCCTCACGGAGCCTCCACACCCACACTCTGCTGCTGCTCTGGGAAGAAATCAGCCCTGCCAAACATCAGCAAGACCAAACGTGCTGCTTTGGGGTCTCAGGTCTATCTCCCTGGGGTGGGATCATAGGAGGGCAGGGTTCCTCAGCTGCCCCACTCCTCCTGGCCTGGCAGGGGAATTGGGTTTTTACGGAGCAGCAGTGCAGGAATTGAAAGCCTTTTTCCTTCTGGAAGCCCTTGAGGCTGCCAGTCTCAGCTGAGCCGCCGCTTGCCAACAGTTTTTCATTTCTTCTCTGTTTCATCTAAACTTTCCATTGGGTTCCTCATCCATCTGAGCTGCAATGATAAATATGGAAATAAAGAGGCATTTACAGCCCCTCTCTTGGGCTGATTCTGTGTATAAACAAGCTGTGCTCACAGCATCCTCCTCTCCACAGCGCTGATTCCGGAGCAGCAGGGTCTGCCCAGGACTCAGTGGGCACAAGGATTTGGGGGAAATCCCTGGGTCACTGTGGGGAGAAAACTGCAGCAAAAGGAATGGGGCAAGCAAGGCCCACAGGGACTTCTGTAAAGGACTAGAAGGGAAAGAACAACAGCTGAAGAGCTGGATGTGCAAAGTATGAAGAAAGGCTTTAATTTGCACAGAATCTCTTAATCCATTAATCACAGGGACATTTGTGTATGAAAACCTCCCTCTCGTTTAATACTATCTCAGGTTTGTCCAAGAAGGTAATAACTGTTTGGCAGAGGAGTGGGAGGGGCAAGGTGGGACAGGCAAAGGCCATGGGTTTGTTTCCAGGGAGAGATCAGCCATTAACAGCGTGGAGCCAGCCCAGGCATGAGCAGGCATGAAAAGCACTGGACATGGCAGTCCAGGAGTCACAGTGGCACTGGGGACACCAGTCCCCAGAAAGAGGATGTCCCAGTGCCTCTTGGCTCTCTGGAGGTTGCCTGCAAAGGCTGGACAAACTTGCCTGGGTGCCTGGAATAGAGGGTTTGGGGGTTTAAGAGCAGACTCTGACATCTTCCCTTCCCCTCCACCACAGTCATTTCCTCTTCATTCACTGCTCCAGTGTTCCTTTCCTCGCCCTACAGAGCTGGATTGTGAGGATCATCCTGGAGGCAGGGGGAAGCTCTGGCAGCATAGCATGGACTGATCCATCCCCTGATCTTCACCTGATGCTTCTCTCAGGTTTAACCTGTTCTGCTTTAATCCCACATTCTTTCTCAGCAAATCCAGCCTTGCACCAGACCAGCCAAAGTCTCCTTGTGTCCCATGATGGTCCCACAGACCTCAGAATTCCCTGTCAGCCAGTGGGTAAACATAATATCTACAAACCCAGCTGCCTTCCTGGAGCTGTTACCTGTGTTCCTCAAGGGAGGAAAACAGGAAAAATTAGTATGCGGCTTCTTCCTCGAGAAATCAATGCGATCTCAACTCACTGTGAAGTTCCCTGACTGTTAGAGATGCTGCACTGGTAAAATCTAACCCTCAGAGGAGAAAGGGTGGGAAAAAAAGAAAGAAAAATAAATTCCAGTGACTAGACAAGTCTAAAATGTTGCAGAAGGCTAAACTGCCAGGGCTGGGGCTTGTTTGGAAGTCCCAGAGTGGAGAGGGCTGTGCAGTCCAGCTGTTTATCACCCCACCAAGAATCAGCTGTAATTGTTAATTCTAATTAGAACTGTTGGGTAAAAATGTAATCAAGAGTTTCCATTAGGAAAAAAAAAAGACATTTCATCTAAATTAAACATTTTGTTTTTTAAGAAAGGGGGTAAACGTTGAAAATTTTGTAACAACTCATTTCAGCATTTTCAAGATGAAAAGGAATGTATTTTTGCTGTGAAATGCATCATCAATTCAAATTGTTTTATCTTACAGTCTGAAGAGTAAAAAATAGTTTTCAAATCAAAGCAAAAATGGTATTTTTAGGCATTTTCTTTAAAAAAGCCTATCTGGAGGTTTCTGTCCTAATTAAGAATGATTATTGGTTTTCTTTTTTTCTTAATGGAATAAGCTGTTCCTAGTTAGCTCTGCTGTAAAACATTGGGTTGATGTTGATGTGCCCACCCATCTGCCCCAGCACCTGACCCCAGGGCTGTGCTCACACCACCCCACTCTGCGTGTCAGCACTGCCTGAAATCCCTGGGATTTGAGTCAGGCTTTATAAAACTCACAGAACTAAAGCAAATTCCTTGCTGCCAGGAGACCTGGTGGGGCACTGGAAGGACGCAGGTGTGTTTTGTGGGCCTTGTGCAGGTCTCAATTCCTGAGGCAGGCTAATTGTGGTGCCCACACTCGGGCAAGGCAGCTGCAACCTCCCCTTGTACGTTTGACCCTGTGGCTGATGCCATGGAATTGCCACAGATCCCAGCAGGGGTTTGCATCCTGGGGGATCCTCTCCACACGATTAGCAGATCACCTTTATCACACTGAGACAGTGGCTTGGGATCTGGTAGATGAATAGCAGAGCTTGTGGTTTGTGATCTGTCCTCTGGCTAGGAGCACTGAAGGAGAGGACAGAAAAGATGGGGGTTAAATAGGAGCTGGGAGCAGAAGGGGACACCAGGGAAGGAGACTGGGCCAAGGAGAAGCTCAGAAGGAGGAGAGGAGGGTGGAAGAGGAAGGGAGCAAAGCTCAAGGGCTCTGCCAGAGATAAAATGGAAAAAGGAATTGCTGTGCAGCAATTTCAGCCCAGAACAGAGGGAACTGCACGGGCTCCTCGAGCTGCCCGAGGGCATTTTGAACAACAAAACCAGCAAGCCCTGACAGGGCCAGGAGACCCAGGCAAGAGTGAATGGACAGAGGGGCTGCAGGGTCCCACAGGCAGGGTCCCACAGGCAGGGCACGCTCTTGCCCAGCCACATCCAGAGTGGCACCGCCCTTGCTGCTGCTGCACCGCCCCTCTGGCAGCCTGATCGGGGTTATGCAACCTTTCCTGACTGCTCTTTCCCCCGATCAAGTGAGGTTGCTGCTCCAGCTCCCTGCAAGGAGCAGCCGGAGCAGCCTTTCCTGAGCTGCCCGGAGGGACACAGCCAGCCCCAGCCTCCGAGGCAGCTGAGCAGCAGATCCTGCCCCACTGCCACCCCCGGGGAGCTGTGCTGGCAGAGCTGGCACCCAGGACATGGCACCAAGCCCCGGTGGGAGGCTGCAGGCCCTTGGCCAGGGAAGGAGATGGTTGGATCATGGGTTCTTCCTGCAGGGAGCAACTGGTGGGTGAAGCCTGGAGCACCCACTCACACATGGGAGCAGACACAGGGGATAACACACTTCACCAGTGCTTTATGCACCTAACTCAAAATAAGCTTTCTTTTTAAAAAACATATCTAAGAAGAATGATTTCTCTCTCTCTTTTTTTTTCTTATTATTTTGAAGTTATAAATTATTGAAACAAATTATTCTCACTACTCTCCCAAATCATTCTGAGGCAAAGAAAAGGCAGCTCTACCTTCAACACTGCTTTGTAACAAAATGAGTCAGATTCATTTTGCTCATGATTTGCCCTTGGCTCCCTTTGTCCATGTCTTAAACTACATCCTGGCTCGGTCTGATTAGCAGCGTGTCCTCGGAGGCAGAGGACGCCCTGCAAGAGCGCGAGGTATTGCAGGTCAAGATTAAAGTGCTCTGCATGACATTCACTGTCAAAGCTGTAACTGGCTTAACTCAGTGCAATTAGATGGCTCAGAGGTTGCACAGTAACGGCAGCAGTGTTTCAGTGCAGCTGATTAAAGCACAGCCCTGGTGTTAAAGGATGTGATTAAAAGGCAGTGTCAGGGCTGAGACCTGGCAGAAGAGCTCAGCAGGCAGGGTTAAATCCACAGCTTCTCCTGGGGTTGGACACCCCAGGGCCTGGAAAAGATCTCCAAGTATCAGCTGAGCCAGCTCAGCTTTTAGGTCTGGAATGCCATCTTGTGATGGCAGTGGGGAAGTGGAAATGGCCCCTCTACGGAGGCAGAGGAGATGATGGAATTACAGAATGGGTTGGGTCAGAAGAGACCATAAAAATAATTTTATTCCTCTCCCTGCCATGGCAGGGACACCTCCCACTGTCCCAGGCTGCTCCCAGCCCCAATGTCCAGCCTGGCCATGGGCACTGCCAGGGATCCAGGGGCAGCCACAGCTGCTCTGGGCACCCTGCCAGGGCCTGCCCACCCTCACAGGGAACAATTCCTGATTCCCAATATCCCATCCATCCCTGCCCTCTGGCAGTGGGAGCCATTCCCTGTGTCCTGTCCCTCCATCCCTTGTCCCCAGTCCCTCTCCAGCTCTCCTGGAGCCCCTTTAGGCCCTGGAAGGGGCTCTGAGCTCTCCCTGGAGCCTTCTTTTGTCCAGGTGAGCACCCCCAGCTCTCCCAGCCTGGCTCCATGGCAGAGGGCCTCCAATCCTGGGAGCATCTCCATGGCCTCTCTGGACTTGCTCCAACAGCTCCAGGTCCTTCTGATGCCAGAGCAGCTCTGCAGGGGTATCTCACAAGGGCAGAATAGAGGGGGACCATCCCCCCCTCACCTGCTGCCCACTCCTCTGTGGGTGCAGCCCAGCACAGGGGAGTTTCTGGCTGCCACTGTTGGCTCATGTCCAGCTTTTCATCCATTATATCCTCCAAGTCCTTCTTTGCTAGTCAATGAGCTCTTCTCCCAGTCTGTGCTCATGTGTGGGGTATCCCTGACCTGGGTGCAGCACCTCAAAGAGGAAAAGGCACCATCGAGGCCATGGCTGCCCTGCCTTCTGCTGTGTGGGAGCCAAGCAAGGCTGGTGTCACTCACAGGGCAGTGCAAGCACCAACACCCATGAGGTGTCATCATCACAGGCCCCAGCCATGACAGACACCAGGGGGATAAAAGTTCTTCTCGCCAAAGCCTGAACGTGCTTGGCTGTGGGGCTGGAGGTGACCACCATGGTAAATGATGACGTACATCCACAGATCTTTTCTTCCATAGGTTTACTGAATTTTCTTCCTCTTCCCACGGTATTACTCTGTCTTTTTCTCCAGTGACTGACAGTGTGGCCAAATGGTGTTGAGCCAAAATCTGATTGGTACAGAAGGATCACAGTACCAGCCCTGCAGTGCCAGAACTGAGCAGTGACAGGGGGCAGGCAGTGAGCCCTGGGCACGGGTGTGTTCAGGGCTGAGGTGACAGTAAAGGATCTCTCCTGCTGCCACAGGAGCTGCCGACATCAGCTACATGGGGGATGGCCCACCCCAGGCTTGGAGCACACGTCTTTTGAAGCACTACAGCTCCATGCCAGTGCAGATCTCTTGAGTGGATGCACCGTGCCAGCAGACAGTGCTCATGTCCTGGTTTAACCCATCCTGCTAATTTATGGGAGCAAAATCACTCAGATGTGATTCCTCCTTTATGCTGCAACTGAACATTCACTCGACAGAGGTTAACCAGGCTTCTGGAGCCAGTTGAGTTGCTTTGAACACAAGCTGCAGGGCTGTGCTGGGATGCAGGGAGCTCAGGGGAGGCTGTGTCTAGACTAGAGGAACTCTCCAGGAGGCTTGCTGGGCTTTTGTTTTGTAGTAACTCATATCTCAAATCTGGCTTGGAACAAAGCTTCTCAGTCCTTTCAGGCCTTGCCAGGACACTTGCAGGAGAAAAGGAGGCTCTGTTTAGTGGTCAGCAAGCCAAGATGAACAACAGGGACTGGCTGCAGCTAATGCAGAGAGCTAATTCCTGTGACAGAAAAGGGCTTCACCCCCATGGCAGAGCGGCTCTGCTGTGTTTCATCTGGTTTGATGCTTTTCACCCAAAGTTCACAAATGATGTGCAGGCCTTTGTTTGAGCCCCCCTCCAAGGCCAGCAAGCAGAGACAAAGCTGTGCACACAGAGGGAATCTGTACTGGGAAGTGAGAGACCGGTCCTGGCACTGAGAGTTACTGAGTTCTGGTATTTGGCATTCAGGAAGCTTTTGAAGTATCTCCCCAATCCTGCTGAAAATGTCTTATTAAAGAGACAAAGCATATTAATTTGGGCCCCATGATGGGCTAATGAATTGAACAGTTCTAAACTGAAGCTGTGGCTTAGGGTCTTGGCAGAGTCATCATCCATGCCTGTGTGGGCACGTGCCCTTGGCCATGGGCAGCGAGACCCCCAGGAACAAGAGCATGAAGTGTTCTGTGTCTGCTCTTACCTGTCTCTCCCCAAACAGGTTTTGCTGTGCTGCACTGGGCATAGCTGGGAAACCTGTTCCTCACCAGGTTCATCAGTGACAGGGGAAGCACCGAGCTCCTTCTGCTCAGCACCAGCCTCTGTCCCTGCACACAGCAGTGTCCTGGGCACAACAAGCCCAGAGCTTCCCAGGACAAGGCAGGATCAGGCTGAGCTGGAGAGGAGCACCCCACATCCAGGAAGAATAGCTGCCTGCTTGGGCTGAAAATAGGCCATGAAACATTTGAAGAAGACAGAGCTGGAGTGGATGATTGCCTGAGGCAAGGCACAGCTCCATCTGAGTTCACTGCTGAGCTCTGAGAGCATAAGCACATGAGGAGCATGGGGGAGGGATGCCAGGCTTTCTGGAAAGGCCTTCAAGTGTCTCAACGGAGCACAAAGCCCAAAGAAAAACTTCCTTTGAATGGATCCCCAGCGAGGGAGTTACAGTTACACTGCTGTGCCCAGACATGGATACACAGAGCACTGGGCTGATGTTATAGCATCCAGTGGAGGTCAGGGAAGGCGTGGAATTGTGCTTCTCTCAGCAAGGCACTTGGCAGCACCACAGCTTTTTCTCTGCTTATTTCAGGGCTGGATTTTTGTTGCTGCCAGCTGTTTCTGAGCTGACACTTCTACCTCCTGTGCCCGAAGTGGGACACATCAGGGGCAAGCAGAGGCAGCTCACCAGCCCTCTGCTTCCCATGAGCCGGTGCTTGAGTTCAGTTCTCCCAGCTCCACAGATCGTGTTCCTGCTCCGGCTCTGTCAGGGATGCTGGAAGTGTCCAAGGCCAGGTAGGACAGGGACTGGAGCAACCTGGGACAGTGGAAGGTGTACCTGCCCATGGCAGCGAGTGGGACGAGACGATCTTAAAGTCCCTCCCAGTGCCTGATTACCGAGGGTTTTTCCCTGCCCCGGGGGGAGCGGCCGAAGCGAGCGGGGCGGTGTCTGTGGAATCACCTCGGCAGCGTGGCGGGGCCTGCTCTTTTTCTGCCCCCGCCGCCATGTGGAGATGAAGCGGTTGTGGGGGGCTGGGCTTCTTCAGCTCGTCGCCATGAGGGCCAGGAGCGGCTCTGGCGGGCCGGGCTCCCTCGCCATGAGGGCAGGGAGTGGCTCTGGCGGGCTGGGCTCCTTCAGCTCGCCGCCATGAGGGCAAGGAACAGCTCTGGCGGGCCGAGCTCCCTCGCCATGAGGGGCCACCGCCGCCATGAGGTGAGGGGGGGCGGGGCACAGGGCACGGGTGGCGGCAGCAGCGGGGCTGGAGACCGGGGCTCCGGGGCAGGAAGGCGCCACCTGAAATACTCACTGTCTCCTATTTAGCTGTTCGGCCGGGGGACTGGGGATGTTGCTCGGCTGTGCAGTTCAGCATTAATTCCTCAGCCTTTCGCTCGGTGTGCTGGCTTTTGTCCTCTGCCACAAGCCAGGCCGCTGCTGTTGAGTTTTGTGAATACAGATGGAATAATGGCTTATTTGTGATGTTTCTGCTGTCCTCTCTTTAGGCCTTCAGCCGATGACCAATGGCGGTGACCCGCCCGAAGGAGCAGCTCTGAGGTGCCCCGGCCCCGTCGCGTGTGGAACCCCGAACTGAGCTGTGCTGGGACAGCTGGGGAGGCGCTCCGGGAGGGCATTGGAGCCTGCGAGAGCAGATGTGAAGGGATAACCTGCCCGTGGAACACAGCAAGAGCTCTGGAGCCACATGGGTGAGGTGTGACCGTGAGCCAGCCTGGGAAAATGGGCAAAAATGTTTCGCTGTCTAAAAGGCCTCTGCTGGCTCCTGTGCTAGCCTCAGGTCTTTAGGGTGGAAATAGCGTGGTTTATCCAGAAATAAGTTTAGCTTATCTATTCCTCTTGCTGGATGAAGCCTTGATGAGAGTAGGCATCATCAGAAAAGTGCCTCCACGTTTTTTCTGCCCTCTAAACCCCCCAGTTTTGGGGTTTTTGTCTCCCAGCAGTAGTCAGCTGCCCGTGGCTGCTCAGTGCCTGTGCCAGTGTTATGCTGCTGGGAGAGAAAGGTGCTGCTGAGCTTTCCTGGCACCAGCAAGGCCGTCCTGGTGCTCAGTGGTGCCAGGTTTTGGCAGCACTCTGCATGCCTGAGAGTGGAGTAACTCCTGCCCGTGGAGACAGGTGACTAGACTGTACGTGTTCATGCAGCAACAGGCAGCTTTATTGAGATCTAACTTCCTTACATAGATAAGAAGGCCCATGAAGGTAATCCTCATTGGCTGAGCCAGTTACTACTCAGCTAACCAGCCAATAGCAGCCTGAGTCTCCAATGGCCTGGGCCTGCTCTTACTGGTCGAATTACATAAGCAAGGTAATTATATAATAAATCACTTATGAAGTTGGAATTATTTATACTGTGTGGCCTACAGGCCAGATGTAGAGCATCACAGAGGAATAGCTCATAAATATGGAACTTGTGTGTGTCATAAAACCTCTATAGCTCATAAATATGGAACTTGTGTGTGTAATAAAACCTCTGTTTGCATGATGTTTGGGGCACTCAAATGGAGGAAGGATCCTCCAAGTGATCAGTGCTGCAATAAAAATGAATGCTTTTTGATACTCAAACTGTGTTAGAAAGTTTCTTTTTGGGTGATTTCAGTGTCAGTTCCACAAGGCCCTGTAGTTTCACAGTGGCCCCTTGGTTCTAAAGTGTCACGATAGCCTCAGTCCCACAAGGCCCCACAATGTCCAAAGAGTCCCCTTAATTCCATGGGGCCCTGAAGAGCTACAATGGCCCCTTGGCTCCATGAGGCCCTGCAGTGCCACCCTGGGGCAGGAGGCCAGGAGGAACTCGTTCCCCACACGCTGCAGCTCCCTGGGCCAGCTGGCACCAGCACCTTCTCCCAGGCCAGCACTGCCAGGTACAGCCAGGGCCGAGCCACACTGCAGCTCCCTGCAAACCACGGCGGGGGCTGCAAGGCCAAAACCCGAGTCACAGACAGTTTGTCACTCTTCCTGTCTGTATCTGACCAAGAAATGTCCCATTGTGGGGTCCCCTTTCCTGCAGTCACTGCAGCACTGGGACCATCCCTGGAGCTCTGAGCAAGAGAAATGGCCAGCGCTGCACCTCTGCACTGACTCAGGGATGGTGGGAAATGCTCTCTGGGGTGGCTGGAACCATGGAAAAAGGACAGTTGGGAGCACAGAGGGAAACCCAGCTGGGCTGCTGGACTGGGGCAAGACATCTCTGTCTGGGGGAGAAGTTGGCTGTGAAACTCCCTCCTGTGGATGCTCATGTGCCCAAGAGTTGGGCACTGAAGAGCATCACAACAACAGACAGGAGGATGGGGCAGCCAGGATTAAAGTGCCTCAGGGGGGTCTGGACTGGCCACACAAGGGTGAACCCTGGACACCATCTCCAGGTTATCCCTGACTGTGAAACACGGGCTGAGATCAATCAGGGCCAGGCCAGGCAAAGCCCCTGTGGTGTGGGGGGGCAATGGTGGGAATATAAATCTGGGGCGACACGTGGTCTTGGTAGTAGGTGTAGTAAATTGGGAGCACCATTCCTAAACCACAACAGCCCTGGCAGAACCAGGCCTGTCCCTGCACTGCCCCCGCTCTGCTGCCCCACAGCTGCTGGATCAGGAAGGGCAGAGCCATGGGGGAGGAAAATGCACAGGGACTCCTCCTGGGAGCGACCTTCCATCCTGATACTCAGACCCCAAGGCAGAAACCCCCATCGTCAGCTGGGAGGTCACCATCAGAGTCTCTGCCAATATCTCACTTGGTGAATCTTTCACACTGAGATTTTGGTCCTTCCTTTCAGTTTCTTCACTTTTTGGGGCTTTTCATGATTCCTCCATAAACATGACAATTCATGTCCCTAATATGGCAATTCTTTCCTTTTTATGAAAGTGTTGGGAATTAGGCCACATTAAAATGCTGGCAGGGTGTGCATAGGTATTTGCAGCCCTGTGGAGAAGCAGTTGGGATATAAGAACCAAAGAAATGTAAAATGGTTTGAGTTAGAAGAGACCGAAAAGAGTCTCTGGTAAAACTCCCATTACCCAGGAACACCTTCACTCCTTCAGGCTGTACAAAGCCCCTGACCTTAAACACATCCAGTGATGGGGTTTCAATTCTGAGGGCAGCCTATGCCAGTGTCCTGCCACCATCATCAAAAAATATTTCATCCTTACAGAAAATCTAAATCTGCCCTCAGTCACTTAAAAGATACAGTGTATTATTCTGTATTATATTCCCCAATACAATCTTGGGCAAAAATGTACTCAGCCATTCCTGGACTTAAATCACATCTCCAGGGCTGAGCACCTTTGAGAAGGCCCAGAGATCTCCCAGGATGGCATTTGGAGGCCCCAAGAACATGATCACTGTATGGGAACTGGAAGTCCTGGGTTCAGTGGAGACTGAGGGCAGAACAAGAACAGCCTGTGAGGATGACAAAGGTGGATTCAAATATATTGGACCTCTTCTTCATAGTGGAAATGAACCTGAGATAGAAATAATGTCACCAAGTGCAGCTGTGACAACCCAGAATGGAAACAAGAAGAGATCAATTTCCCTCCCAGGGCAGGGCTGTGGCACAACACATTCCCCAGAAGGAGCCTGGAGCAGCCCAAGGCTCTGTGTGGGCAGGCAGAGGCAGGCAGGAGGCAGAGCTGTCAGCAATGGAAGGGCCCAGCCAGGTGGGGCAGCCGGGGGATGCCGACAGCCTGCAGGGACAGAGACGCAGGGCAGGGACACCGTGGGACAGCCTGGGCTGCACAGGGCACAGGGATGGGCAGCAGCTGCAAGACAGCCCTGCCAGAGCCAACTTGGGCAGCACTTTGGCCATGGCGGCTGGCCCTGGGCCTGAGGCCACAAGGGGACAAGTGACCCTTGCAGGGCTGGGGCCTCATTTCCTCCTTGTCCCTGCTCAGCAGCCTGGCGGGGGCTGCCCCATGCTCCTGCCCTTGGCATTGCACATCCCCGCATGCCAGTGCCCATCCCGGGAAGAGCCCTGAGCAAGGAGGGAGGGACAGGATCCGCCTGGCCAGGGGCTGGGGCTCAGGCCTTGGCCCTTTGCATTCCTGAAACACATCCAGCTTTGCTCAGCACCAGAGATACCTTGGCCTTGTTTGTCCCCAGCTGTCATCACTGCCTCCAGGGTTCTGCTCTAACTGGAACCAGGGGAAAATTTCTCATTTGTGTCTCTCAGTGGTACCCATTAAAACTTGGAAAACTTTGGAGTTTCAATTTAATTTTGAGTTGTTGAGAAGTTTCTTGAACACTCTCTCAGGGACTCAGTTTGATGTAAATAACACCAAATCCCCAAGAGTCTCATTTAAGTCCTTGTGCTGTGTCTGTGCTGCTGAGCTTTAAAGGAACAGCTCTTCCCAGGACCAGCTCCTCTCCCAGCCCAGCAGGGCTGAGGGCTCTGCCTGCAGGCACTGAGGGGACAGGAGCCAGGCAGAGACAGGCTGAAGGCAATCAGGATTGGGAAGACATTGAGCTGAGACTTCACTTGGGGAAACATCTTCACAGCCCTGTGCATGGTGAGTCTGTGGGTGCAGGGCAATGTCCCTTGTGCTCCTGGAGGGATCTCCTGAAGCCAGTGCACCCTATAGCCTGGGGGATGTGTCAGGAGGACTCTCCGAGTTTCTCTCTGGCGCAGGAGCAGGAGGAGGAGGAGGATGTGCTGCAGAGCGGGGCTGCCCTGGGCACCATCACAGGGACAGGGCAGGATGGCTCCTGCTGCCAGGGACGGCTGCAGGGGGTGAAGCTGGGGCTGCAGCCAGGGCTGCCCTGGGCTGTCCTGCAGAGCAACTCCTGCAGCCCTCAGGGCTCTTGGCCAGCCCAGGGCATGTGCCACCTGCCAGGGGCAGCTCTCAGCCTGCCTGGCAGCTCCCCATGGACACTGCAGGGGAGAAATTGGAGGTGGAAGGAGCCACCCCCATCAGGGCAGATTCCTCCTGCTGTGGAGATGGTGCTGCATGGCCAGGGCTGCTCTCAGCTTTCTCCTCAAGGGAAGGGAAAGAGGCTGTCAGCTTTGGCTGTGTCACTGAGACTCCTGCACTGTCAGCCTGGGCATCAGCAGATGTGCCTCAGATCTCCCTCAGACAGGGCCTCCTCAGCCTCCTCTCCCTACAGACAGCAGCAGCAGCACCTTGGCTTGCAGCATCTCTGTTTGTCTGGCCTGCCCTTAAGGCCCTGGTGCCAGGGAGATGCCCCTGGGCAGTGCCCTGTGCTGGGAGGTGTCTGCAGGGCAGAGCTGGGACCCCAGGGCTGGGCTGGGCCCTGGAGGCACAGGCAGGGACAAGGCTTGGATAGAGAGAAACAGTTCCCAGTAGGCACAACTCCAGGCAGCAGAGAGCCAGACCAGCCCTTGATATCCTTTCCTGTTCATGTGCATTGGGAAAGAGAGAAGGGTTTGGAAAAAAAAATTTCAACTGGAGAATTCAAAAAGTCTACTTCGTTTTTCAAAAAATACTAAAGCATGATCACGGTGAAATAGAGAGAGGTTAAATGAACAAAGGGCACTTGTGTGGTTCCAGCAGGTCTGACTGCCCTGCGGCACAGGGAGCCCTGTTTTCCCTCAGGTCTCCCCAGTATTCAGGCTGAGTGCAATGCTGAAAGTAAAGCAGTAACTCAGAAGGAGCACAAGCCTGAAATCAAAAAGGAAATCTGTCCAAGCTTGTCAATGTCTTTTTCAACAGCGCACCATGCCCAGAGTGAAGGAATGTCCAACAGCAGCTCCATCAGGCACTTCCTCCTGCTGGCATTGGCAGACACGCGGCAGCTGCAGCTCCTGCACTTCTGCCTCTTGCTGAGCATCTCCCTGGCTGCCCTCCTGGGCAACGGCCTCATCATCAGCGCCGTAGCCTGCAGCCACCACCTGCACACGCCCATGTTCTTCCTGCTCAACCTGGCCCTCGCTGACCTGGGCTCCATCTGCACCACTGTCCCCAAAGCCATGCACAATTCCCTCTGGGACACCAGGATCATCTCCTACTCAGGATGTGCTGCTCAGCTCTTTTTTTTTGCCTTTTTCATGTCAGCAGAGCTTTCCCTCCTGACCATCATGTGCTATGACTGCTACATGTCCATTTGCAAACCCCTGCACTACGGGACCCTTCTGGGCAGCAGAGCTTGTGCACACATGGCAGCAGCTGCCTGGGTCAGTGGTTTTCTCTTTTCACTGCTGCACACAGTCAATACATTTTCCCTGCCCATGTGCCATGACAATGTCCTGGGCCAGTTCTTCTGTGAAATCCCACAGATTCTCAAGCTCTCCTGTGCTAAAACCTTTCTCAGAGAACTTGGGCTTCTTGCAGTGTGTGCCTGTTTAGGAATTGGCTGTTTTGTGTTCATTGTTTTCTCCTATGTGCAGATCTTCAGGGCCGTGCTGAGGATTCTCTCTGAGCAGGGATGGCACAAAGCCTTTTCCACCTGCCTCCCTCACCTGGCCGTGATCTCTCTATTCATCAGCACCTCATTTTTTACCTACCTAAAGCCCCCCTCCATGTCCTCTCCGTCCCTGGATCTGGCCCTGTCAGTTCTGTACTCAGTGATGCCTCCAGCCCTGAACCCCCTCATCTACAGCCTGAGGAACCAGGAGCTCAAGGCTGCAGTGCGGACAATGATGACTGGATGGTTTCAGAAACATTAAACTGCTGGCCAATTTCTGAAAATCACTTGTAATAAAAGTCATCTTTGATATTTCTGCTTGGTTTCATTTTGGAGATTCTTTCTCTTTTTATTTTACTTTTTTCACCTTGTCCACTAATAAATATGATTGTTTGTGCCATTTCTAATTTTGTTTCTCTCCACCTTCCTTGAGGCAACAGCCTGTGTCAATGAGGGGCTGTGCGCTTGGTTGCTTTAAAGGAACTAAATAATCTCCCAGCAGAGTTTCCTGCAGAGATGCCCTTTTTTTGCCTTCTCTGGAGCTGCAGCAGCAATGTCTGTGTGCAGAGCTCGGGGCAGATCAGTGCTGGCCCAGCAGCTGTGCCCAGCAGCAGCAGCACTTGGTGTTGCCAGTGCTGCTGCCGTGGCCCTGCCCCACTGCCCTGGTGGCCCTGGTGGCCCTGGTGTTGCTGTAGGGCCTGAGTGCTCTTGGGGCCGGGCACAGCCCTGGGGGTGGCAGTGCCAAGGCTGCAGCAGGGACAGCCCATGGGCACTGCTGGGGCAGCGCTGACGCCTCAGCCCAGGCCTTGGGGGCTCCAGGCTCCTTGCCCAGGCTCTCTCAAGAACACGCCCAGGCCAATGCTCAGCACAGAAAAGCCCCATGAGCAGCCCCAGGCTGGCCGTGGGCAGGCTGGGGGCAAACAGCATGGCTGGGGCTCTGCAAGGGCCCTGGGGCAGACGGGAAGGAGCAGCAGAGCAGGGGCTGATCCATCCCCAGTGCACTGGACAGCCCAGGGCAGCGTCCCAGAGCGTCTTCATGGAGCTTCCAACATCATCCCCCCTCTGCAGCCCTGGCCTCTCCCCCAGTTCACACAGGTGCCCCATCCTTGCAGGCACAGACACGGCAGCACTGGCTCAGCAGCCCCTGTTTGCATTGAACAGAGCAGGCGGGAGTACCCCCATGCTGTTGGTGTGGGGACATGAACCTGAGGGAGCACAAATGCCATCAGCCCCTGGGGCCAGCAAGGGCTGGGGGACACCAGGGAAAGCACTCAGCTTTGTCCTGGCCTCTGCAGTCAGCCAGAAAGTTTGTTCCCATCAGCTGGGAGTTTCCTGTCCCACTGCAGACGCTGTTGCTCAGAGCCAGGGCTGCCTGGCAGCCACCCCCAAACTGCCCTGAGCGTTTCATTTGCTTCACCTCTGCTTTCTTTACTCTTCCTGATACAAATTTCTTCCTGTTGCCTGCCCCTGTTCCTTCCCCTTCAACCAGCCCATCTCTGCCCTGGTACACCTCTGCAGAGATTTGTATTGCCTGCAATGCTGGCACTGGCTACACCATTCCTGATCCAGCCAGGAGCCATTGGCCTTCTTCGCCAGCTGGGCACACTGCTGGCTCATGTCCAGCCTGCTGTCCATCAGTGCCTCCAGGTCCCTTTATGCCTGGCCGCTGTCCAGCCACTCTGTCCCCAGCCTGTATTGCTGAAGGGGTTGTTGTGGCCAAAGTGCAGGATCCAATATTTGGACTGATTAAACCTCACCTTGTTGGATTTGGGCCCTGGAACCAGCCTGTCCAAGTCCTGTGCAGAGCTCTCCTACCCTCGAGCAGATCAGCACTCCCAGACAACTTGGTGTCCTCTGCAAATTTGCCAGTGGTTGACTCAATCCCGTCATCCAGATCATCAGTGCAGATATTGAAATCCACGCTGGCTGGCTCTGATCCCTCGGCCATCCTGTGGGTGCCCTGGGATGGCACTCAGGGTGATCTGTTCCATAATCTTGCCGGGCTCCCAGGTCAGGCTGACAGGCCTGGAGTTCCCTAGATCCTCCTTGCAGCCCTTGTTTGGGTGGGGTCACACTGGCACCTCCAGTTCTCTCAGTGGGAGTGTTACCCAAAATTTGTTAAAATAGAAAACTCCTTAACACCAATGTAGCATTAAGAAGCAACATTCTTTATTCAGCCAGATACACGGGGGACAGCTCCTCCCAAAGCCGTGCATGCTGAGTACAGGAAAGTTTCTGTTTATTTTCTGTATTTTGCACACATATGCATTGATTGTCCTGGACTAAACACACATATGAATATAATTTCCCCAAAATCATTAAAGTATTTCCCCTCCCCTTTACCCATGTATTCTTCTGTCCTGGGGGTCTCTCTGGTGAGCCCTGGTGGTCGCGGACCCCAATGTTCCAGTGGGCCTGGCTGAGCTGGCAGGACACTCAGGCTGGTGAACTTCCAGTTCCCCTTCTCACACAATGGGTGTTGTGTGGTTTCCATAGGCCTGGGGTTTTGGAGAACAAGCTCCAGGTGTCAGCTCAGCTGGTGGAGACAATTGATCATCTGGTAACATGAGGTCACAGAGTGGGCTGTGACATCACAGAGTGCATTACGTGAGGTCATTGAGCAGCTATGACATAACAGATTGCCTCTGTGACACCACAGGACAGAAGTCTGAAATCACAGAGCTAACTGTGACATCACACTGCAGAGGTCTGCCATCACAGAATTGGCAGTGACATCAGAGGCCAGCTGTGTGACATTAGAGAATGAGCTGTGACCTCACAGAGAAGGCTGTGACATCCCAGAGGGGCTGTGTGACATCCCAGCAGGGCTGTGTCAGGTCACTGGGTTGGTCACTCTGCCCCAGCTCCCCCTCACAGTTTCTCCCAACAAGTCCAATGCTGTTCATGTCCAGCGTGGTCCCTGTTCCCCAGTATCCCCCTGGCCCACCTGGAGCCACAGCCTCCACCAAAGGATGTTCCACAGGATCCACCCCAGAGCCTGACAGGGGACAAGGGGCCAGAGCTGTGTGACCAGGACATCAAGGATGGAGATTATCCAGGTCACTGTGGCCTGGGTTGGGTTCCCCAGGGCAGGAAGGATGTCTGGCAGCTGGAGCAGGGTCTGGGAAGGGCCTCCAAGGTGGGGCTGGAGCCCTTGGTCTGTGAGCAGAGGCTGAGGGAGCTGGGCTGGTCCAGCCTGGAGCAGGGAAGGCTGAGGGGCTCCTCATGCCAGCCTGGCAGTGCCAGCGAGGAGGGGATGGAGAACACAGAGCCAGGCTCTTCACAGGGGGCTGGGGGGAGACAAAAGCCAATGGGTGGAAGGGGAAAGAGGGGAGATCAGCCAGGGCAGGAGGAGATGCAATGAGTCAGGCTGGTTACAGAATTTCCTCAACACCAAGAGCTGCCTGACCTCCCCTCTCCATCCACCACTGACAGCTTTGCAAATCAGGAATTGTTGGAGCTGTTTTGCACCACACCAGGATGAGCACCCTGATCCAAGAACTAATTGTGTTTGTATCTATTACAGAACCACATTGTGTGAAATTAATTTTAGTATGGAAATCACTTGTGGATGGTGGACTCATCAGATGCTTCAGGGACCATGCACATAGCTCAGGGAAGAGTGTGATTGTTATTAAATTGTGTCCTGTTCCACTATAGTCTGTTGGCCATGAAGAGAAACTTTCTGTGCCTCTGAGTCTCATCAGTTCCTGACCCCAAAGGACACAAACCTGATGAGTTGTGGTTCCCACCCCAGTGATGGCACTTGCATCTCCCTCCATCCCCAGAGCAGAGCTCCCTTGTCCCACAAAGTCTCTGGCAATGCAGGGATGAAGGAAACAGGACAGGCTGTGGGGAACCAAGTGCAGGGCAGTGCCCAGGAGAATGACTTTTGCATTTGATGGAGCTGTGCCTTCCCTTGTCTTTGTTGGCTGACAAGAAATGAACATGCCTTTGTGTCTCGGGCAGTTCCTTCTCCAAGGAAAGCAGGTGGGAGTTGGAGCCAAGGAGTTGAAAGCTGCAGGTGCAGCCTGGGCTGGAGGGAGCTCAGATTTGCACAAGGCTGCTCTGAGTGCCAGGGCTTGGATGGGGGAAATGGTGGGGTGGGGATTGGGACAGAGTCTGATTGATTGTCAGCCATGAAGGGTCTTGATTTTCATATCTACTCAAACAACATGAGGAGGTACTTGCATTCATTGTCAATTGGAGATTGCTATTAACATTCCCCTGTTAATAAAATAAGCAAAAAAAAAACTGAAGCAGGACCTAAGAAATGTTTTCTCACAGTGTTTTTAAATAGAACATATTCAGTTGAATGCACTTATGAATTCTCTCTTATTAACCACACAAGATTTGGAAACTGAAATCAAATTATCCCCAGAGGTTTGGCTTGTTAAGGTGTTCTGAATGTTTATGAGCCCTGGGACACTGAATTCCTGCACTGAAGAGCTGAAGGCTGAACAAGCCTCTGGAGCAGGAAAATTCAGCAGCAGCCTCCAAGTTGCTGAGGATGTCAGCAGCCCCCACTGAGGCCATCCCTGCCCAGAGACCGTGGGGGAATGGGCAGACAAGGAGAGCGTCCCTGGGGCTGGGGCAGCACAACTCAGAGGCACCAGCGGCTCCAGCTGGGAAATGGAGTGAGGAATGTGGCTGGGAAAGCCCTGCCTGGGCTGTGCCAAGCAGGACAGACAAGCCCTGACTCCCATCCACTAAAAAACTCTCTCAAGGAGACATTTAAAAGGAATTGCAATTGTTTGTGTCCTCTGAGTTGAACTCACTGGAGAAATACCAACAAGAGATTCTCAGGAGCTCAAAAGATCAAAACAGACTCTACTGGAAACTTTAGACAATCGGAGAAAATTTGGCAAAAGGTTTATTATGACATTGTAGTGGTTTTGGTTTGTTAATTTAAGACTTTTCTAATCTTGAGATTTCTTAATTAATGTGTTGATGAGTGTGGTGTGTTTATTTTAGTGTCAGTTAGTTATTTTTGTATTTATTTTGTTGTGAGATAGGATTAGAAGAAAGGTATAGTACACTTAAAATTTTCAAAGGCTGTAAATTAAATTTTATTAATAGTAAATAAAGGAAAAATCTAGTAAGCATTAAAATAAACTCCTTAGAACACTTTTTTTTCTTTAAAACTTTTTCTTTTTACTGACAATATAAAGAAACTAAACTTAAAATTTCTAGTTAATTTACTATTGCTAGAATAGTCTTTTATTAGTTACTTAGGGAGAGAAGTTTTTTCTTGTTAAGGTTATGGAGATTTTTTTTGCAAGAGGAAAAAATAGCTTTTCTGTGATTTTTAATTTTCTCATTGACAACAGTTTTCTGGGGAAATTTTTTTTGTGAAGTTGTTTTTATTGCTACAGGCTTTTTCACAGCTTGTTGATGGGCCATGTCGACTTACGGAGTATTGTTTTAAAAATTAATTCTTTAAAGGCAAAAATCTTTGTTACTTACTTTTAAAATTATTTTTATCTCTGGGAATTGAGATCTTCTTTTAGGGGTACTGGATTAATATTTTAATTTTCTTGTTTAAAATTTTGATGAAATTACAGTTATTTTAACATTTCTCTTTTTTTAGCATGGAGGTTTTTGGCATTAATTTGAATTTTAAAACTTTATTTCATATTTTTATGTGTTATAAAGAAAAAGAGGTTTTTTCCTTATGGTTTATAAGAAGATTTTAGTTTTAAGATTAAGGTATTTTTTCTTCTTTGCTATTTGGGATTTAATTTCTTCTTTACTGACTTTGATGGCTTATACTTTTTTTTTATATGCTTCCATTTTTATTCTTTTACTCAAGGGAGGATTGAAGTATTGAAAGGACTAACACCTGACCTGCCATTAACTTGTGGTGGAAGTTGTGGTTAAATTGTGTTAGGTTTGGTTTTATGGTTCATTTTTGTCTTTTTTTGTGTTTAAATTTTTAGTTGTAGGGTTATTTTGTATGGGTATAGGTTTTAGGGGTTTTTGATTTTAGTTATGTTGGGGGGAGGGGACTTGATGGTAGGATTTTAATAGGTGTGGCTACCTTTGTTCTGGTTGGGGTTTTGTAGCCTGTTTTGTTTTCCTGTTTGGGAGTTGTTGGGGTTTGGTTTGCTTAGAATGGGGCCGATGGGGGAAGGCAGCCTGGGGAGGGGGGAAGGGGCTCAGCCCACAGCAGGGTTGCTGGGTTTGGTTTGGTTTGGTTTGGTTTGGTTTGGTTTGGTTTGGTTTGGTTTGGTTTGGTTTGGTTTGGTTTGGTTGATGTGGAGCCTGGGGCCCGCTGCTTCTTTGCTGACTGGAAAAGAATGAGGAGGTTCCTGGGTTTTTTCATCTTTAACATTTGTGTTTCACAGAGGCGTGTTCAGTATCTCAGTGGTTTAACAGATTGTTAGTTACACAAAATGTTTTGTATTATTTTGTATCATTATTCTCATGTCAGACTACGACAGACATTCAATCAACAAAAAACCCTTCTCAAAGCATTGGCTTGCCCCATTCAAATTCACAAACTCTAAGCCTGTTCAATTTAATGTTAAGCAAAATTGTCAGGAGCACAGAAACAGAAGAAGAAGACACAGAAAGAGAGAAAGACAAAAAAGATGCAGAGAGGCACAGACACATCTACCAACTCTTGGATTCCAGTGGTGTTCAGATGGACATTCCAAGAGGTGGTAGGGTCAAGATGTGTGCTTACCTTGTGGTCAGCCTCAAATACCCCTTGGTCTCCCTGGGCCCTTCCCCCAGGTGGGGCTTGGGCTCATTTAGTCACTCGAGAGCTGGGCTGGGGGCTGCAGAGGTGGCTATGGAGCATTGCCTGTGCTGTGCCAGGGACTGGCAGCCACTGCTGGGCTGGGATAGAGGCTCTGGGGGGATTGGGGTTCCAGGGCAGGGCAAGGCTGGACCTGCCCCTTCCTCTCCCACACACAAAATGTTTTGATCCAACAATCTCCTCCAGTCTGTCACAACAGGCAATGTTGGAGGTGAAATCCCAATTCTGGCCATGGGCATCTGGCCGAGAAGGACAGTTCTTTTCCATGGGAAGGAAAGCACAGAGCTCCAGTGTTTGGAAGGCAGGTGAGAGCCTCACTATGCCAAGGTCTGCCAGACTTATCAGAAATGGCAGATTTTGTCTGGGAGCAGACTTTGGATTTAAGGAATTTTGGAGGTGGAACCCCAGTCTTGGCCATGGGCACCTGGAGAAGCAGGACAGTTCTTTTCCATAGGAAGGAGAGCACAGAGGCTTCTCCAGGGTTTTGGGGACAGATGGGAAGTGACCCTGGTAAATCCACTGCAAGATAGACATGTCCTGTCAATATTCTTACGGGAACAATCCCTGGATATGAAGGAATTTGGAGGTGAAATCCCAATTCTGGCCATGGGTGCCTGGAGAAGGAGAGTTCTTTTGAATAGGAAGGAAAGCATGGTGTTACATGGGCTTGCAAGGGTTCCTCAGGGGTGAAGAGATGGACGAGAATCTTGACTCCATGATTAGAAGGCTGGATTTATTATTTTAAGACGTATATGTTGCATTAAGACTATGCTAATAGGAATAGAGAGAAAAGTTCAGAAGCTGCTATGCTAAGAATAGAAAAGGAATGAATAAAAAAGGGAGCTCTCTGTGAATCTGTCCCAGAGAGCTTGGTCCCTGATTGGCCCTTAATTGTAAACATGGAACATAGACCAATTACAGGTGCACCTGTTGCATTCCACAGAAGCAGATAACTATTGTTTACATTCTCTTTCTAGAGCCTCAGACTTCCAGAGGAGGAAAAAATCCTAAAGAAAGGATTTTTCACAAGAGATGTCTGTGACAGCATGGAGCCCCAGTGTTTCAGCAGCAGATGAGAAGAGACCCTACTGTTGCCTTCTGGATCAAGGCAGGCGACCTGGTTCTGAGGTACAGCTCGACAGCCCTCTCTCTCTAGGGCCGTTCGGGCCAATGACATACGCAGACACCAATGTGGTGGACGGTCAAAGGCGTTTATTACTTCTTCTCATGGGGTCTTATAGTCTTAGGGGTCTCTACGTCAAAAAGGGGTTTGTCTTTCTTACCTATGGTTAGTAGGGAATGGAAAAGTACTGGGTAAGGGATGGAAAGTTACTGGCTTCAGTGGGGCAACATTCCTATTGTTAGTGGGACCACATTCCTATGTTAATTTCTTATCTATGAGTACCTGAGGGTCTTATCTATGGGGAACCGAGGGTCCTGGCTTTCCGTGACATCGCGAAATCTTCCGCAGCGCTTCTTCCCTAGCTACCACATCTCTCCCTCCCTTTTCACAAATGAATGAGGTAGTCGTGTACATAGATACTGAATTGAGGTATAAGGTTGTAACTTGACAAGGGAAAGGGATTTTGGGAAACTTGAGTAAGCTTTTGCTAGACAAGTTTTGAAAATCTTGTGACTGGCAGTGTTCTTTGGTTGAATTTTCTGGTTGAATTCACAGCAGTTGTCGTCGCCCTATGAACAGGATGTTGGTCTGTTCTAGGCGGCTCTGAACGAATGAGACCAACTTGTTCAGCAGGCATGGTCCGAAGGTGACTGTTAGAAACAGCATCACCAATGGACTTATCAGGGCAGAAATCAGAGTGGTTAGCTAAGGTGATTGATTGAACCAGGACTCGTACTAGCTCTGTTGGGCCTCTCTGTCTTTCTGCTTCTGAGCCAGTCGGTTCCGGAGTTCCGTCATGGAGTCTCTCACGACTCCCGTGTGGTCTGCATAGAAACAGCACTCTTCTTTCAAGGTGACACACAGGCCCTCTTGCTGCATGAACAGGAGGTCTAGGTCCCGCCTGTTCTGCAAGACCACTTCTGAGAGTGAGGAGACTGACTTCTCTAGATAGGAGATGGATTTCTCGATCTTCTGCAGGTCTTCGTCAATCGTTGCCTGCAGTTGGGACAGTCTTTGATGCTGTGTCGCTAGGGCTGAGACACTCGTGGCCGTTCCTGCTGCTCCCAGGCCGAGCAGCATTGCGATAGTTATACCTGTCATTATTTCTCTTTTGTGGATCTGGCTGGGTCCCTCAAGAAGATGGTACATCTCTTCGTCTGAGTGGTACAAGACCCTAGGAACAATCAGAACTTGGACACAGAAGTCGTTAGAGTCATTGAATTTGGGAAGGAACACACAAGGACTCACTCCGGATCGCTGGCAAACCCACATCTCCGATGCGGATGGGACTGCCCACTTATTGTTTTTCTTGTTCAGCCTGCCAATTTTGGTGCAGATGTTACTTCTCTGCTTAGCTAGGGTTGAATTGCTAAAGCATTTGCCTCGGCCTGTGACTTGACTCAGGGTGATTCCTTTGCGAGGGGTGTCCCATCTGCACTGGTGAGGAGCGTCGGCTGTGGAATAACTGAAGGGAGTGTCTAAAGCGACTCCCTCGTAAAAGGGGGGTTTGACATCGTAACAAAGCTAGCAGGATTTGGTTAGGTTAGGGTTGGATTTGTTCAGGGATACAAAGGTAGCCTCTAACATACGAAGGATTGGGTCTGCATCTGACTCGGTTAAGCGACTCATCTGAAAGGTTTCCGCTTGACCGGTCGGGACATTGCTGACCCCTGTGGGTAAGGTTTTGGGGTAGGTTATGTTTCTCTCTTTCGGCACGCTTTTAATCGCTTTGTTGGGTCTGACTGCTCGGGGTGCTGACGGCTGGAGCCTGATAATTTGCACGTTCACCCTCTCTTTTGACTTTTGAAGGACTACTGTCCACGTTCTGCCTGTGGCTCAGCTAGGGTGATGTGGCTGCAAGACCGTCATGTTGTAATCAGTGCGTGCCCGAAAGTTAGGGATTTTAAGTTGGTTTCGGTGGGAGTTTTCGCGAAAGAAGACGGGTATTTTGCAGCCGATGGGTGCCCAGGTGAACTGTAAGAATTTGTCTGGTTCTTGTGGGTCTCACCCAGGCTCCGACGGTCTGGCATCTGTAACTATGGTTTCGCAGCCCCAGTGCCCACAATATCCCTACTCTGGGTGATTGCAGTAGTTTTTCCCAGGGTTTGAAGCTGGGCGCCAGTAGGATAGGTACGAGTGTGTGACGTGTAGGGAATAGGGGTTTACCCTTGGCTGTCCTGGAAACAGGTCAGTGATGCAGAGCACGAAGGATGGGGTGTTCGGTGTGGTGATTTCTCTGAGTGCTCTGCCACTACTAAGGTGTCGCATGACTCACCTGAAGGGCCAATGGGGGTAGTGATCTGGGCTGGCTTGCCCTCTGGTGACAAGCCCCAACAGCAAAATCACACAGAAACACTTTTGGCGGTTGGGTCTCACCCGTGCGGGTCTCTCGGGTGCTGCCTGACGGCTTGGTGGTCTGTCACTTTCGTCTGGAACCGGGATGTACGCGTCACGAGGACGTCTCACGAGCAGGTCCTGTAAACAAAGACTCGCAATTCTCGTCAGTCTCATTCTGCTCGCTATGAAGGTCTGGTTTAATCGACTTAAGTGGACACCACCTGATTTTGCCGTCCTTTTTGACAGCCGCGTACCCTCTCCCCGTGAGCATCAGCCTCTAACCCCGTTCCCACTCGCCTAGCTCGTTTCTGATTACCACTTGTGGGCCCTCTTCTAGCGCTCGAGTGGCCCAGTGTTTTTGGACGGGACTGTTTGTTTCGTCCCCCCTAGGGAATTGATTCAGTGCTAGCAAAGCGGTTGCCAGCATACGTGCCTGATCTCTTGGGGGAATGGCATTGGCAAAGCCCTCTGCTTTTGCCAATACTTCTATCTTGGTTTTCAGGGTTTGGTTTGCTCTCTCAAATATGGCCTGCCCGGTACTGTTATATGGGATGCCTTGCACTAATGTGATGTCTCATTTCGCAGCGAATTCTTGTACTTGTTTGGAGGTGAAATTGGAACTGTTGTCCGTTTTGATCTGCTTGGGGATACTAAGCCAAGCCATGGCTGTCAGCCAGTGCTGAATTGTGGCTTTGGAGTTTGCTTTGGAGTGCTGTGTGGCTATGATCGTCCCGCTATAAGTGTCTACCGTCACTGCAAGCCATGCTCGGGGCTTCAGCAGTTGACATAAGGTGAAGTCCGACTGCCAGATTTCTGAGGGCTTGAGACCTCTCGGGTTGACCCTGTAGGTCCAAAGGGGTGACTTCTGGCAATGAGGGCAGGTGGCTACTACATGTTTTGCGTCCGCCGTCGGGATTCCGCATCTCTTCGCCAGTGCTTTGGCTCCGATGTGGAGTGACTCGTGCAGTTGACGAGCTCTTTGCAGGGTCCAAACGCCTTTTGCTGCGGCGTCCGCTTTATCATTGCCGGTCTGGAAGTAACCTTTGACTGGGTCATGGCTGTTGATGTGGATGACTGACACGGTGCCCTGTCGCGAGGAAAGTGCTTCTTCCAGCATTAGGGCTGCTGCTGATGTCGACACTCTTGGTCCTGCCATGGACAGGCAGAGCCTTGCCACGAATATAGAGTCCGTTACAATGTTGAGGTGTTCGTCTTGGAAGAGTCCGCACGCCAAAACCACTGCTGCTGCCTCCAGCTGTTGCACCGACAGTGTGGGGTCACACGCTTTGACGCAGTGCCATTGTTCTCCTGCTGCCACACTGCTGCTGCGGTTGAAGTCGTGGAGGAAGCGTCTGTGAAGACCGTTGGTCCTGGCTGAGGTCTGTCCTTGACCTTCGGTGGCACGTCCACGTCGACTACGGTCAGCAGCTTCATCCAGGGTGGCTTGGAGGAGTAGGAGATTTCTCCTCCGAAACCGGAGAGAGCAAGGGCCAGGTACTCTGATATTGTGGCTGACTCCGAGGTTGGCTGCTTGCGAAACGGAAGGTGGATGCTTGTCGGCTCTGTCCCTAGGTGTTTCAAGGCGTGTCTCCTGCCTTTCATGATGAGGCTGGCGATGCATTCGATTCCCGGGGAAAATGCACGAGCGAGTCTTCCGAGGACCACCCATTGGATTGGTTGGGCCTTTTCAGAAGGCCCTTGGGCCAGCGCTCCTACTCCCCCCTTCGGTGTAAAGTGGACGTACAGGTCCAGTGGCATGGCTGGGTTCCACCTGGCAAGTGTGCCAGTGGACATCTGGTTTTCGATGAAGTCGAGGGAGCTCGTTGCCTGCGGCGTCAGCTCCTTGGGTTCTCAGGGGTTCTTCCCTTTCAGGAGGTCGTACAGAGGGTCCATGACCTCGAGAGGAATCAGGACGACGTTGCAAAGCCACTGCAGCGATCCCACCAGGCGTTGCACGTCGTGGAGCGTCTTGACGTCTCGGTTGATCTTCATCTTGGGGAGTGTCACGTAGGAGCTTGTGATTCCTACTCCCAGGAAGGTCACGCAGGGTCCTCTCTTGATCTTTGCGCTCGCGATCTCGAAGCCGTTGGCCTGAAGGGTCTCTGTGATTGTGGTCACCAGGTCATCTACTTGGCTTGTTGATGGTGCTGCAACCAGGATGTCGTCCATGTACTGGATGATGGTTGCGGTGGGATTGGAGTGTCTGACTGGCGTCAGTGCTTTATCCACGGTGATCTGGCATATGGTCGGGCTGTCGACTAGGCCTTGCGGAAGCACTCTCCATTGGAAGCGAAGGTTGGGCCGCTCGCCGTTGCGAAACGCCACGGAAAAGGCGAATCGTTCTCTGTCCTCAGGGTGCAGGGGGTATTGAAAAGAAGCAGTCCTTGATGTCCAGTACTGCACACGGCTGCCCTTCGGCCATGGCTGAATTCACGGGTAGCAGTGTCTGGACTGGACCCAGGGGTCGGATCGTCTTGTTCACCTCTCTCAGGTCGTGGACGAGACGATAGCCTTGTCCGGACCTCTTGGGGATCACAAATACAGGGGTGTTCCATGGGCTGGTGGAGGGTTCTATGTGACCCTTTTGCAGTTCGCGGTCGACCAGTTCTAGCAAGGCTGCCATTCGAGGCTCTGTCAGGGGCCACTGCTCAACCCATACAGGGTCTGATGATTTCCAAGTCAATTTGATTGGCAGCAGGGGGTGCACGGCAGTGGCCCTCATGATAAATTTGTAATCCGAAATCCGAACATGGAAAGGACGTCCCGTTTCCCCGGGGCGGGGATGCTTGGAGTGAGGGTGCTGCCAGGGAAAGCTGTGTCGGCTGGGGACAGCTCGCTGAGTTGTTGCCCTTCCTCGGAAGCCTGGACTAACACGGTCGTCCTGCCATTCCTGCTTAAATACAGTCCGCCCCGCCCCATCAAAAAGCATGCGGCTTATTTGCGTAATATCAAAAGTGAGCAGATCGTTATTGTTAGAAAGGTCATCCTCGAGAGTGGGTACTACAGCTGAGTTGATCCCTATTTCTGAAATCGCTTTGGCTTCTTTTGGGTTAACCGGGGTATATGCCCTTTGTTGGTTCCCCCGCGCTCCGGCAACCCCCCCCGGGAAAGCGTGCATGGAGGCTGCCGGTGCCCGGTCCCCACAGGCTGCTTTTATTTTTCTCCAATCGCTGAGTTTGTGTTGCGATTGTTTCTCGATATTGTTTAAAGCTTTATTCGGTTTCGCTCGAAACCGCATTAATTCTGCTCTCTCGGTTTCCGAGTCCCAGCCGGGCTCGGTCGGCTCTTCCGAGCTGTCTGAGCAGCTGTTACTTGACTCTGAGCCGGAAGCTGACTGCCGGTACACTTCCGGCGCTCCGTGCCGTTTTGTGCGGCTTCGACTTCGCTCCTCCCTTCGGGGGTGGTGCTGCTCCCTCCCCCTGGGGTCCCCCCGCCTCCTGCCAGGGGAGGTCCTTACCCTACAAGGACCTAATTTGAATAGAGCGCTCTGATTGGTCTTACGCGCCTCTGCGGGGGCTGCTCCGTCTCCCCGCTCACCCGCGCATGCGTTGTTAAGCAGGCTGATTCCGTTTCCGCCCCCCGCCTCCTCCCTTCCGCCCTCGCCATGTGGTTCGGCGCCATTTTTAAACGCACATGGCGGGGGCGAGTTTTTACCGATCTCGGCGGGGTCTGACAATCTGGCCTCGTTCCGCGCCTCCTCCGCGAGTCCCTGCCAGAAGCATCGCGCGCGCTGCTCTGCTTCTTGCGCCGGACCGGCGGCCGGCGGGGAAGAGACGGATAGAGAAACCGCGGCTTTTTCGGACGGTTCTGCGGGAGGGCGGGGACCCGGCGGGCTCCGCGGGAAGGTCGGGGGGTCCCCTGGGGGTTCCGGGGGGTCTCCTGGGGGCTCTGGGGTGTCTAGGCTCGGGCTCGGGAAGGGGTGGAACGCGCCCGGCCCCCGCATGTTCCCGCCTTCAATCCGATCGCTCTCAGAGGCGGTCTGCGTCGCGGCCCCCACCCCCGGCTTTGGTGTAGCTAATAAACGTATACGCGTGGCTTCCCGCGTCTCCTGTTCTTCTAACGTCTTGCGTAGGGCCTCTTCTACTTTCCCCCACGCTTTGAGGTTTTTACCACTGCCTGCGGACTTAGAGTCCTCTGCTGAGGTGGCAGTGCACTTCTCTCGCGCTTCCCAATATAATATATTTACCGGACGTTCGATCGTCCCCAGCTCTAGGAGCCTTGCAATAGCAAGAGTAGAGTTCTTGAGCTCACCTTTAATTCCCCATTGCTCATGAGCCTGACTTACGACCTTCGCTGTGGATTCCATGGTCCAAGCTGGTCTGGGAGGCATCCCCCCCCGCTGCGGACAGTCTCGCTGCCGCAGCCGCCGTCCTCTTTCCAGGAGTGTTCCCGTTTCCCGGGCGCAAGCCGCTGTCCCGGGTTCCCGGCACCAAATGTTGCCTTCTGGATCAAGGCAGGCGACCTGGTTCTGAGGTACAGCTCGACAGCCCTCTCTCTCTAGGGCCGTTTGGGCCAATGACATACGCAGACACCAATGTGGTGGACGGTCAAAGGCGTTTATTACTTCTTCTCATGGGGTCTTATAGTCTTAGGGGTCTCTACGTCAAAAAGGGGTTTGTCTTTCTTACCTATGGTTAGTAGGGAATGGAAAAGTACTGGGTAAGGGATGGAAAGTTACTGGCTTCAGTGGGGCAACATTCCTATTGTTAGTGGGACCACATTCCTATGTTAATTTCTTATCTATGAGTACCTGAGGGTCTTATCTATGGGGAACCGAGGGTCCTGGCTTTCCGTGACATCGCGAAATCTTCCGCAGCGCTTCTTCCCTAGCTACCACACCCTACACATGCCAAGGTCAGCTGGATCAGTCAGGTGGCCCCTGGGAAGCCAAACCACCCAAATCTGTTCTGTGTTCTTTTGTTTTTGTGGGGCCCCACAGTGTCACAATGGTGCCTTGGATCCATGAGGCCATAATGGTCACTTGTTTCCATGGGGTCCAGCAGTGTCACAATAATCCCTAGGTCAATGGGGTCCCACAGTGTCACAATGGCCCCAAGGTTCCAGAAGGCCCTGCAGTGTCACAATGGTCCCAATGATTTCATGAGGCCTTGCTGTGTCACAATGGTCTCCGTGGTTCCTCAGGCCCCACAAATCACGACTCCTCTGTCCCATGAGCCCTGTAGTGTCACAATGGACCTTTGGACCCTGGAGGTTTGCAGTGTCACAAAGGTCTCCTTTGGCTCCACAGTGTCACAATGGACCATTGATGACAGGAGGCCCCTCGTGTCACCCTGGATCTTTGGTTCCATGCAGCCTTGCAGTGTCACAATGAACCCTTGATTGAATGGGGTTCCACAATGTCACCATGGCCCCTCGGTTCCATGCAGCCCTGCAGTGTAACAATGGTCTCCTTTGGTTCCCCAGTGTCACAATGGACCACTGATGACATGAGGCCCCACAATGTCATTATGGCCTCTATGCAGCCCTGAGTGTCACAAAGGCCCCTTGGTATCATGAGGTCCCAGAGTATTCAGAACAGTCCTCTTGGTTCTGTGGGGACCCCCAGGGTCACAATGGTCTCCTTGGTTCCATGAGGCTGTGAAGTCTCTTAATGGTCTCTCCATGGTTCCATGAGGTCCTGCAATGTCACAATGGACCTTTGGCTCCAGAAGGTCCTGCAGTGTCACAATAGGCGCTTGGTTTGATGGGGCCCCTCAGTGTCACAATGATCCCTACATTCCATGGAGCCACACAGCATCAGTACAGCCCTCTTGGTTCCATCAATCCCAGCAATGTCACAGTGCTCTCCATGATTCTATGAGGCTCCACAGTGTCACAATAGTCCCTTGGTATCACAGGGCCCCACAGTGTCACATTGATCCCTTGGTGTCACAGGGCCCCACAGTGTCATAATGGCCCCTTGGTTTCACAGGGCCCCAGAGTGTCACAATGGTCCCCTGGTCTCACAGGGCCCCACAGTGTCACAATGCTCCCTTGGTGTCACATGGCCCCACAGTGTCACATTGATCCCTTCGTGTCACAGGGCCCCACAGTGTCATAATGGCCCCTTGGTTTCACAGGGCCCCAGAGTGTCACAATGGTCCCCTGGTCTCACAGGGCCCCACAGTGTCACAATCGTCCCTTGGTCTCACAGAACTCCACAGTGTCACAATGGTCCCTTGGTTCCATGGGCACTGTGCTATTGCTGCATTCCCCCCTCCCCTTCTCAGCCCGCCCTGCCAGCTGAGAAATGCTCCTTGGGGCTTGGCCTTGGCCAACAGCCCCTGGGCTCAGCTCCTCTGCAGCTCATCACAAACACTGTCTGCTCCAGGCACTGCTGCTGCCCAACCAGCTCCTGGTTTCTCTAGGAGCAGCCCTGGGAACTGTTTCTGTTCCCTCAGTGGCACAACATTCCTGTTCTCACACTGCCAAAGACAGCTGTTGGTGCAAAGTGCAGCCAGGATGAACCATTGCTGGGACTGAAGCCCCTCTCTTGGGGCCCTGCAAACAGCACTCCAAAAGGAGCCCTTGGAGCTCTCCTCGGCCAGCGACTCCCTCTGAGTGGGGCCTCTCCCAGCCGGGAACTCTCCCGTTTGCTGCACTCGGGGATCCTGCAACAAGACAGAGCCTGGGCCGATCCCCCCACTCCTCCAGGCTCAGCCCTTCACCCGTTGGGGAGATGCCAAAGGATCCCCAGGGAGCATTTCCTGCCCTCAGGGAAATTTCTCACAGGTGCCTTGCACTGACTCTTTGTGTCTGTGTGCACACAGGAGTGCCTGTGTGGGGTAATTGTGGCAGAAATGCTGCTCTCTGAGGGGTTTGAGTGCCTTGGATAGCTGAGTCAGTCAGGCCTGTAAGAAATGTTCAGTAATGAGGAATGAGCTAAGTTAAATGCTTCTGAGAGTTGTTCTTTTGCTAAGTAGTTATTTAAATGTAAGTTATTAGGCTAAATTAAATACAGTTAAGTGTTATTCCTCTTTAAAATTGCTAAGTCATAGGTTTTAAGTTAGGTTAAATACTGTTAGCTTCTGGTTTTGACTAAATTGTGAATTTAATGTATCAGTTAAGGTTAAGTGTTAAGTCCTGTTAAGTTTGAGCTCTGTTCAGCTTTTCTCTCTTTATTTCTTTTGTCCTTGCCCTCACTGTCCTTGTGTCACACACACAGAAGGACAGTTCTTAGTTCATTTCTGGTTTGATTGTTGGCATTAGGTTTGGTTTTGTTGTTGCTTTGTTTCCTTGCTGTGCCTAAAGTATCCACTCAGGAGCAGAGTGACTCTTGCCAAGGAACTCTGTGCTGCTGTCCCTTAATATTAAATCTGGTTTTTGCTGATCCCGTGCCGGGGATGTTTTCAGCGCCCTCAAGCCCTCATTCGTAGCAGGGTGAAGGAGCCCTGGCCCAGACTCTGGCCCTGGGGGACATGGGGACACTGCCCTGTCCCCCTGTGCCACTCCCAGGGCCCTGGCCCCCCGTCCCCATGTCAGGCTCTGGGGTCGATCTCGTGGATCATCCTCTGGGGGAGACTGCAGCGCCGGGGGTGTGGGGACCCAGGGGGACAGGGGACCCCGCTGTGCACGAGCAGGGTTGGACTGCTCTGGGGGGAGCTGTGAGGGGGGCAGAGTGACCTCCCCAGGGACCTCACACAGCCCCTGTGATGTCACACTGCCCCGGTGTGATGCCACACAGCCCCCTGTTGTGTCACACAGCTGCTCTGTGATGTCACAGAGCATCTGTCAAAAAGTCACAATGCAATTCACTGTCTGTTCTGTGATGTCACAGCCTAATCTATGATGTTATGCAGCCACCCAGTGATTTCACTACCCACTCTCTGTGTTGTCACAGAGGCACTCTCTATGATGGCAGAGTCTGCTCTATGGCCTCACACTGTGATGTCATAGACAGCTGTGTGATGTCACCAACCCCCTCAGTGATGTCACAAAACCCTCTCTGTGATGGCATACTGCCACTCTGTAATGTTACAGCACACACTTTGACCTCACAGCCAGCTCTATGATGCCACACAGTCCTGTCATGATGTCACAGCCTGCTCTGTGATGTCACGAAGTCTGCTCTATGATGGTGTAGCTGCTCAGTGACCTCACACAAAAAACTCTGTGATGTCATAGCCCAATCTGTGACCTCACACAACCCACTGTGTGCTGTCACACAGCCGCCTGTCACTGATGTCACAGGCACCACCAGCTCTGAGCTCTTGCTGAAGCTCTGTCCACCTTCCTGGCTCAGGGTGGGTCTTTCCTCCTCAGAGCACCCTGGGCTGGGTTCCCAGCACCTCCTCCTGTGGGATCTCTGGAGATTTTCCTCCCCATTGGAATTCTGCGCCATGGCACTGCTCAAAACAGCCTCTTCCACAAGGTTCTGGTTTGGGGAATTATCCTCCCTCGTGTCCATCCTCAGCTCCTTCCCCGGGGGGGAGGAAGGACAAGGACAGGATGGGATTTGCATCTGTGCCAGAGGGAAGGGGAAGGAGATCCCCCCAGTGCATCCCCAGCAGGACAAGGCTGGCAGCAGGGTTGTCCTGCAGCCGGGGGCCGTGCTGGGCTGGGAGAAGGAGCAGGAGAGAGGGGGAAAGGGGCACTGACTTCCTTCTTACCTGCCCTGGTATCCCAGGCCTCCTTTCCCTTACTTGCAGCCTCCCTCTCCATCTGGCCAAGGTTTGGGGAATGGGAAATCCTGTTTTGGGAAGAAAGCAAGGGGTGCACACATTGAACATTGTACTGGTTTGAAGGCAAACCTGGGGGAGAGTCGAAGTCAGAATTACACTTGGACACAACTTCTTCTGGCTGACTTATGGGAGAACTGATGAGGAAAATGGCTGTTATGAGTGTCCAGTGTAAAGAAAATATTTTGTTTTCCTTCCTTGAGAAGTGTGTTAAAATCACTGGAGGAAAGGGAGAAAATGTTACCAGCGAGACTGACAAGGTTCATTCACCCATGGTGAGGAACACAAGGCTGCTAAAAGTACGAAAAGAGGCCCATCTCAAGTAGCGAAATTCCAGATAGCTCCAGGCTGATCCCAGAGCCCCAAGGGTCACAGTCTGGGCTGCCCTCAGGGAATGCTGGCCTGGTATTGAGGGGCAGCATGGGAGCACCTGGATCTTGGGGCACCCATCTGCTTCCCATGTTTGGAGGTGTCTGAGGAGGGCTGGGATGATGCCAGGGACATCCTGCAATGACATCCCCCCTGTCCCACTCCGGGTGAGCTCAGTCCCAAACCTGACCCTGATCCTGGTCTCAGTCTCACCCCACGTTTAGACACAGTCACAGTTCTATATTTAATCACATCCCAGTTCCAAACTTGTCTAGCCCCAGACCAAATCCCAACCCCAGCCCTAAAGCCAATATAGCCTTAACCCCAATCCCAGCTCTAATCCAAATCACAGCCCCAACTCCAACCCCAGCCCCAATTCCAGCCCCTTCCTAATTCCTCAGTCCCAAACCAAATCCCAGGTTCGGCCCTTCTGGGGATTTGGGGGTGTCTCTGTCCCTCTGACGCCGATGATGTTTGGGTGGGGTCACACCAGGGCTGAGAGGGACAGAGACCCCCCCCAGCCTCCGCAGGTGTGAGAAGGTTGGAGAGCCCCCCCAGCCCCGAGCACCCTCAGCAGTGAGAGGGACACAGAGCCCCTGGTCCCCAGCCCTGCACAGGCATTGCCTGAGGCCAGAGGGATGGAGATCCCCGAGCATCCCCCAGGGTGAGGGGACAGAGACCCCTGGGCATCCCCTGGGCTGAGAGGGACAGAGACTGCCCCAAGCACCCCCTGGCAAAGGGGTGAGAGGGAGGGAGAGACCCCCCAGGCATTCGCTGGGGTGAGAATGATGGAGACCCTCTGGGAATGGCCTGGGGTGAATAGGGACAGGGCAACCCCCCCCAAACCCCTCCCAAGCATCCCCCAGGGCAAGAGGCACAGAGCATCCCCTGGGCACTGGACAAAATAAACTTGGTAGATATCAAACTTGACTCTGCAAAATACTTTGATGAATGTTTGATTTTCCCACAAGTTATTTGTGATGAAAATGCAAACAAATCCCTGACTTTAATAAACTGACAATCAAAACAATTTTATGGTAATTCCTAGTTCCATTGGTTCTGCACAGCTCCAGCTCAGCTGCTGGCACATTCTGATAAAAGAAAAGTGGAAATTTGGCCCAATACAGATTATGAAAAGGGAAGGCTCTGTGTAGCTGTCACAAAAGTGACAGGGACAAAGAGAAAAATTATTCTTAGATTTGGCAAAGCCCCCCGTCTGTGTAAGAGAGTGACAGGGACAGAGACCTCCCCTGGAGGGGGCCAAGTGTGACATTGTCCCTTGTGTGTGTGGCCTTCCCTGGGTGGGGGTTTTACACCTGAGCCTGTTTGGGTAAGGGGGGGTGGTGTTCACCCCCTGAGCAGGGATTACCCCACTCTTTCAGGTTGCAATGCAAGATGTAACCAAATGCATGTTTTCAATCACCATCTCCATCAACTGCTATAAACAGGTGGGGCAGTGTTCTTTATCTCTTCCATGACTCACCTCTGATAACACCCTCCAGGAGAGATATCTTCTGTGAATGGGCCATTGAGTGTCACTGCAGGACTGATCAAATTCCATCATCCCATTGTGATATGCTCTGCCCCGAGGGAGGATCCAAGCATTCCTACCTGGATATATTCTGAGGCTTTGAACACCAGGAGCACCTTGCCTGCTAGATTGTAATTCTGGTTTGGACCCTCCCCCAGTTTGCCTTCAAACCAGTACAAAATTTAGTGTACTCATCCCTTGTTTTCCTCCCAAAACAGGATTACCCATCCCCAAACCTTCACAAGATGGAAGAGGAAGCTGCGAGGAAGATGAGGATGCCCCACGACACCCAGGCAGGTGAGGAGGAAGTCAGTCCCCCTTTTCCCCTCTCTCCTGCTCCATCTCCCAGCCCAGCATGGCCCCTGGCTGCAGGACAACCCTGCTGCCATCGCCATCCTGCCGGGGATGCACTGGGGGGATCTCCTTCCCCTTCCCTCTGGCACGGAGGCAAATTCCATCCTCTCCTTGTCCTTCCTCCCCCAGAAAAGCAGCTGAGGATGGACACAAGGGAGGATAAATCCGCATGGCAGAACCTCGTAAAAGAGGCTGTTTTGAGCGACTCCATAGCACAGGAATGTGATGTGGAGGAAAAGCCTCAGAGATCTCACAGGAGGAGGGGCTCTAAACCCAGCCGAGGGGGCCCTGAGGAGGAAAGACCCACCTTGAGCCAGTAAGGTGGACAGAGCTTCAGCCAGACCTCAAAGCTGGTGTTCCATGAGCAGCTTCATGATGGGGAGAAGGCCTACAAGTGCTTGGAGTCTGGGAAGAGCTTCAGGCAGAGCAGCACCCTGATCAGCCATCAGTGCATCCACACTGGGCAGAGGCCCTACGAGTTTCCAGAGTATCAGAAGTGGTTTCAGACCAGCTCCCATCTCCTCCGCCACCAGCGAAATCACACAGAGGAGAGGCCCTTCTGCTGCCATGAGTGCGGGAAGGGCTCCAAGAAAAAATCCACCCTTATCACCCATCGGCACATCCATACTGGGGAGAGGCCCTACGAGTGCCCCACATCATGAGAAGAGCTTCTCCATGAGCTCGGACTTGACCAGACACCAATGGAGTCACCAGTAAGGGAAGTTCTGTGAGTGCTCCAACTGCAGGAAGAGCTTCATGCCCAGCTCCGGCTTCTTTCCCCATTGGAAGTCACACGTTGGGAAGAGCCCTGGTGATCCATGTTCCCTGTGGTCCATACTGGGAAGACAGCTGTCCCTTATCCTGCCCCTCCTAATGAACTGATGGGGCAGTGAAAACATGAGGGTCTGCCCATGGCCCTATCATTACATCAATTCCCACCTCAGAACACTGCCAGGGGCAGGAAAGGGTCTCTCTCTCTCTCTTTCTCTCTCTCCTTCTTCCTGAGGAGAAGGGTGTCCTTTCCAGGCAGGGCAAATTGTGGCCAGGCAGACCCAGTGAGTTTTGTTTCAGTTTTCCCTGTAAACAGTTTTATTTATCCCTTCTGTTATCAATATTGTTTCTGTTCCATTTGTTCCTTATTTTGTTGCTGTTCCGAATAAATTGTTCTTATCCCAGCCCAGGATCTTTGCCTTTTGTGCTTTCCATGGGAGGCGGGAGGGCAGCGAGGGCAGCGCAGTTTCAGCGGGAGCAGGAAATTGAGGAATCCCATTCCTGAACCCCAGCAGTTGGAAACTGAGCATTCCAGCTGGTCCCAGCCCTAGTGGCCATGGCAACAGCCTTGGGAGCGGGTCCCTGGCTGGGGCTGTGGGAACCTCTTCCCTCTGGTGCCCAGGGACAGGAGTGGAGGGAACAGCTGCAGCTGAGTTGGGGCAGGCTCAGGCTGAATGTCAGGAAAAGATTTTTGTCCAGAGGCTGTTGGGCCCCTGCCCAGGCTCCCCAGAGAAAGGTCCCAGCTCCAGGGCTCTTGGAGCTCCAGCAGCATTTGGACAGCGCTGCCAGGCCCAGGCTGGCATTGTTGGGGTGTCCTGTGCAGGGCCAGCAGTTGGAACTGGAGAATCCTGATGGGTCCCTCCCAGCTCAGCCAATTCTGTGGTTCTGGGATCCCATGAGCCTGGGGATGGGAACTGTAAGTGGTTGCCATGGCAACGGACTCTGGCTGCAGGCCTGAGCTGGTGTCCATGGCAACCACCCCTGGCATGGGGTCTCCATGGAGCTGCCGAGGGACTGACCATAGCAACAGGGGGCTGGTGATGGTTGCCATGGAAACTGACCATAGCAACAGGGTCCTGGTGATGGTTGCCATGGAAACTGACCATAGCAACAGGGGGCAGATGATGGTTACCAGCGATATTGAAAATAGCAACAGGGAGCTGGTGATCGTTGCCATGGAAACAGACCATAACAGCAGGGGTCTGGTGATGGTTGTCTGCTAAGGATCAGATTTGTCACAGGCCCTCAGAGGGGTTCCATGGGCACTTTCCAAGACCCTCCAGGCTGTTCAAGAGCTGGAATATCACAGGCAGAGACAGGGGCTCCATGGAGACCTCCCAGGGCTTTCTGGGGATGGTAAAGAGCCCTGTGGTCAGAGGCAGTCACAGCCATTCCATGGTGACATCCCAGGGGGACTGTGGGCTGCAAAGGCACCGATCTGTCACAGGTACTCATGGGCGCTCCATGGTGAAATTCCAGGAGTCCCCAGGCTGCCAAAGAGCTGGGATGTCCCAGACACTCACAGGGGTTCATGTCATGGGCACAGGGGGAGCTTCAGGCAAGGTTTATTAGAGAAGCTCCTGCTGGGTCTCAAGGATCAGAAAGGATCCCAAATAGCCCCCACAGATCCCCAAATGTCACCATTCAATCAGAGATAACACAACCTCAGATCACAAGTCTAAGGTCTAAAAGCCACCCTTTTTCAATCCTCTTCTTTTATACCTTAGTTTGCTACAGGTGGACCTCACTGGTCATTTAATCAACACATTTCACATGATTGGCTAATTAAGGCAACACTCTTCATTAAACAACTTTAAGGAAAAAACATCCTATTATAAATATTTTCAAGGTGCCAGTTATTGATGTTTGTTTTATGTTGGGCCTTTCTGGGCGCTGTATGGATATGGGAAAACCTCCTGTAGCAGTTCTGTGCCAGGTAAAAGGAGATGCACAGGACTTTTTTGGTCTTCAGCTTCCTGTTTAGTGTTATCTTCTCTAAAGTTTTGCATGCTGTGCCTACCAGGCTCAGCATGCTGGACAAACACCTCAAAGTGGCTCTAAAATGTACGGTTGCAAGGTCTTTTAAAGTTGTCTCACCCAATTAACTCTTAAAATGTACATTATTTCTACTTATCGACCAATAAGTCATCCCTTGATTGTCGACATAACCGCTGCGCTGTGCTTTCCTTGACCAACCACCCTCTGCCACCATCACTGCAGAAAATAGAGTAGATGAAGAAGAAGACAGGGACTACACCCAAATTCCTCCATTTTGCTTGTTATCTGCACCATACTAAAAATCCCAAAACCTAAATTTCTCACCCTAGTGACATAGTATACTATGCTCTATTATCTATTTCACACTTTGGTAAATTCTAACCTGTCTCAAAGTCCTGGAAGTCCTCTCCATGCGTGAAGGTTAAAGGCAGTGTTTCTCTGGGGGTCAGGACCCCTCAGAGCAGACAGAGAAATATTCCCTGGGCCCTGGATTCCCACACATTTAACCTAAAATCCTTTAACTTTTAACATGTGAAGTTACCCAAAAATATTTCAGGTATATAGGATTAGAAGAAGAAAGAGAGAACAACAGAAAGACAGAAGATCCAGAGAAAGACACACACATAGGTACCAACTGCTGATGTTGCAGCATCAAAAACAGAGGAACCCCAGGAGAAGGCAGGATCCACACCCTGGGCTGCCCTTGCGCTCCAGCTTTAACGCCCTGGGCCTTCATGGCCCGCCCCGGGGGTAGGACTGCCAGTTGTTTGCCCAATCAGAGCCAGGGTAACACCAGCTGCTAGTGTGTGATTGATTAACAGCTTGGCCAATCAGAGCATGGTTAACATCACCCCCCCCCCCCCCCCAGCTGTGTGATGTACAGCTCTACCAGGCCAGGGCTGGGGGCGGGGCTCTGTCCCACCACAAACCAAGGCCTGACCTGGCCCTGGACCCGCACAGGCATTCCCAGCATCCCAAGGTGTCTTGGGACATCGATCTCATCCAGCCTCTGACAGCAACCACGGTGACACTACGGAACCTCATGGAGCTATGGGTCGGTTGTGACAACGTGGGTGCAAGGACACCATGGTGACACTACGGAACCTCATGGAACCAAGGGGCCATGGTGACACTGGTGCCTCATGGAATCAAGGAGACCAATGTGAAACTCAGGGGCCCCAAGGAACCAAAGGTCCATGGTGACCTTGTGCAGCCCAGAGTGTCACGGAGGAGCCACTGTAACACAGCAAAGGCACATGGAGCTGAGGTGCCATTGAGACACATCAGGGGGTTGTGGAACCATGAAGCCATTGTGACATTGCAAGACCTCATGGGAGCACAGGGCCATTGTGATACTGCAGAATCAAGGGGAACATTGTGACATTCCAGGGCCTCATGGAACCAAGGAGACCATTGGGACACTATGGGGTCCCTCAAAACCAAGGGAACATGGCACAGGTGTGGGTGGCTGGGTCTCCTGGGGATCACCTGACAGGTTCAGTTGACCTTGGCATGTTGAGGGCTGCTTCCCATATGCCCCTGGATTGGGGCTCTGGGCTTTCCTTCCTATGAGAGAGAACTGTCCTTCTCCAGGGACCCATGGCCAAAATCAGGATTCCTCCAGATTTCCTTGTATGCAAAGATTGTTTCCAGATACAGTCTGCCAGTGCAGTCTCACTTCCATGGCCACTGGAGCTGACGGGTCCAGCCGGCCGCTCCTGGAGTCACTGGTGGAGACTGTGAATCTCTCTAAGAGAACCCTGAGTAGTGGCTCCATCTGCGCCATGGTGATGCAGGCAAGAGCAGGACTGCAAAGGGCTGAGGCGAAGGAAGGAAGGAGTGGACACGCGTGTGGATGCCAAGGTGCTTTATTTGACCCAGGCAGGGCCAGTAACGGTGTCAGGGAAAAGCCGTTAGGGAGGCACTGATAAAGGGGAAAGGTGTATGGGGACACGACGGACCAATGAATGAAGCCCAGGGATGGAGCGAGGGAAACTCAGAACCAATAGGAAGGGCCCAAGGGAGGGAAAAGGCTCAGGGGACAAATCATATGTTATGTACGGGAAGATTGACATAGAAATTTCTAGAAAGGAAAGGGGGTTGGTATAATGATTGACAGATAACTGGTGGAAGGAACAAACCATTAGGAGGGAGAACATGGAGGGAACCGAGGGTCAAACGAAATTTTTAACTTATAAAAATAACCAACTTTACAATAAACCCAAATGAAACACACAATGCTACACCAGCTACATCTTTCAACTTAAGACATTTACAAAGGTTGCCATTTTAAGTACTGAGTTTTTGCTCTTTAGTTTTGTTTTTTTCTGCATGCTCTAGTGGCCCCCTTAAATACTACCTGAGAGACCTGACCCTCCTTCCAAAGATGATACCTCCTCTTTTTATTCTTAAGTTCCTCCAAAACCTTCTTGCCCATCCATGCTGGGCATTTACCTCATCGAGTCGTCTTTTGGCACACAGGGACAGTCTGTTCCTGTACCCTCAAATCTCTGTTTTGAAGCATGCCCACCCTTCCTGAACTCCTTTGTTTTTAAGAGCTGCTCCCCAAGGAACTCTCTGAATAAGTCTCCTGAATAGACCAAAGTCTGCCCTATGGAAGTCCAGTGTTATTGATGTTCATCCTGATTTCAAGAAATATTGAGAACTCTATAATTTCACTATCACTGTTCCCCAAGAGACATCCAACCACCACATCTCCCCCTAGACCATCTCTGCTTGCAAACAACAGATCTAACATAGTCCCTCCCCTGCTGGGCTTACCCATCAGCTGCGACAAAAATTTGTCCTCCAAACCCTCTAAAAATTTCCTGGACTGCCTTTTTTCAGCTGTATTGAGTTCCCAGCAGATGTCCAGCAAGTTGAAGTTGCCTTCAAGAACAAGGGCTGATGATACAGAAACATTCTATAGCTGTTTATAGAATGAGTTGTCCAGCTCTTCTTCCTGGTTGGGTGGACAATAACAGACTCCCAGTAGGATGTCAGCCCTCCCTCTAATTGTCACCCATAGGTATTCAACTTCATCATCATTAGTTTCACTGCCTATGGCGTCCAAAGCCCCCCTAATATAAAGGGCCACTCTTCTACCTCTTCTCCCTTTCTTGTCTCTCCTGAAGAGCTTGTAGCCATCCAGTGCAGCACTCCAGACCTGTGAGTCATCCCACCAGATTTCCCTGATGGCAATTACATCACAGCTCTGATGTTGGACCATGGCTTCCCAGCTCTTCTTGTTTGTTACTCATGCTGCCTGCACTGGTATACATCCACCCCAGCTGGGCTGCTGATTTCACCCCTAACTCAGGCTTACCACTCTTGGGCCTGCTTCCAGACAGCCCAGCCGCATCCCCTTTCCCCTTCAAACCTAGTTTAAAGTTCTTTCAAATTCTGCCAGTTCACGAGCTAAAAACCTTCTGTCCTTAACTGAGAGATGGAGCCCATCAGGTTCCAGCAGGCCAGGCACTATAAAAGTTGCCCCGTGATCAAAGAATGCAAAATTCTGTCCATGACACCAACACTTGAGCCACTGTGTTAGGTTGGAATTGGGTGTATGTATTCTATTCCTATCTGTGGAGCAGTTATCATCTCTTAATTGGGCAGTTTACATTATCTCTTCCACAACTAATCCTCCCACCAGGGCAATATCTTCTGTTAATGGGCCATTGAGTCTCATTGCATGACTGATAAAATTACATTATCCCACTGTGAGAAGAACCACCCAGAGTGAGGAGCCAAGCATTCCTGACTGGATATAATCTGAGATTTCAAACACCACAGTAACTCTTTTCCTACTGGATTCCCAGAGGACCAGCTTTCTTCTCCACTGGATTCCAAGAGGAAGATCAAGCCCATCTACACCACCACTGGACCTGCAGAGGAAGACTACACCCTTCTACAAGATCACTGCTCAAACAAAAGCACATCTGTCACTCCAGGAGCACTGCAGCCACAATTTAATGGAAGTGGTACCAACACCCTGACCAACAGGGTGTCAGGTCATATTTTGAACCCTGTCAGCAGGATTTTTTGTACTATTGCACTTCTATTTTTAATTTTCCTAGTTAAGAACTGTTATTCCAATTCTCATATCTTTGCATGAGAGCACCTAAATTTCAAAACTATAATAATTTGGAGGAGGTTTTTCTATTTTCCATTTCAAGGGAGGCTCCTGCCTTCCTTAGTGGACGCCTGTCTTTTCAAACTGACACAATGCCCTGGGAAACTTAGGCAGGTGAGGAGAAACTCAGTGCCGCTTTCCCCCTCTCTCCTGCTCCATCTCCCAGCTCAGCATGGCCCCTGGCTGCAGGACAACCCTGCTGCCAACGCCATCCTGCCGGAGATGCACTGGGGGGATCTCCTTCCCCTTCCCTCTGGCATGGAGACAAATCCCATCCACTCCTTGTCCTTCCTCCCCCAGGGATGGAGCTGAGGATGGAGACCAAGGAGGAAAAATCCCCACAGCAGAACCTCATGGAAGAGGCTGTTTTGAGCGGCTCCACAGTGCAGGAATCACACATGGAGGTAAATCCCTGGAGATCCCAGAGAAGCAGGGGCTCCAAAACCAGCCCAGGATGCTCTGAGAAGGAAAGACCCACTCTGAGCCAGGAAGATGGACAAAGCTTCAGCCAGAGGTCAGAGCTGGTGGCTCATGAGCAGCTTCTTGATGGGGAGAAGGCCCACAAGTGCTTGGAGTGTGGGAAGAGCTTCAGGCAGAGCAGCACCCTGATCCAGCACCAGATGATCCACACTGGGGAATGGGCTTGTTGTTGGAAAAGAAATGAAATTTAGCAAAATATTTAATTATAGTGAGTCGTGTGTGAACTGGTTTGTTAAAAAGTAGTTTTGTAGCCGTTGAAAGTGTGTGTTGGGTTTTGTGTGTTACCTAGCAGGTAGTCTTAGGGATTTAATAAATAATTAAACTAGTGCAGGAAAGTAAGAATGCTAACCTGTCTGGAGGCAGCATACAATGCTCTTAGAATAAGATAAGCAGAGGATTAATGATCTTGTTTGTGAACCAAGGAATGTATCATAAGGGGTCTGTAACCAGGCAAGGGGAACGGGGAACTGTTTCTTAGAGACTAGGCAAGGGGAATGGGAAACTGTTTCTTGGAGACTTTGTTGTGAATCGCATGTATAAGAGGGAAGCATCCATACGTGAATTTGGGGGCTGGGATTTTGGGACGTGAGTCCCCCAGTTCCCCGGGCCCTTAATAAAGCACCCACAAAACTTATCCGAGTTTTGTGTCATCTATCAATCGGGCAACAGTTTTCTGGCGACCGCGGCAGGACTCCAAGGGCTGCTGGGGCGGTTCGCGTCCCGATCCACTCCAAGCCGGCACCGAGCACTTCTCGGGGAGTAATCGGTCATGCCCGACCCCCCGCGCCCGTTGGAAAACTGCCAAGGTAAGCCCGAAGGTGCTTTATATTGGAAAAAGGTGATAATTGGATTTGGATTGGGTGGTTGGTAAAAAAAGCCTAGGCTCCGGCCATAAGACGTCTAAGGACGCAGGACCGGAACTCGCCTCGTATTTGTTTTAGGGAAGGACGGCGAGAAGGTATATTGGTTTAAGGTATATTGGTTTATTGGGATTAAGGGTGGAATTAAAGGTTGTAATATGATGTCTTTTAAAACTTTTAAAACCTTAGTGCAAGCCAATGGTAAAATACCTGGAAATACACCATTAGGTTGTATATTGAAACGGTGGAAAAGTGAGGGGTATTATCAAGAATTGGATAAAAGCAAAATGATAGATTATTGTAATCATTGGTGGCCTGAATATGAGATTGTGGAAGCGGGATGGCCGGTGAATGGTACACTGGAATTGGGGATAATGGAATCTTTGATGCAATTTTTAAGGAGAAATGAGAAATGGGATGAAATACCATATTTGGATTTGTTTTTCATTTTATATCGGAAAGAGGAATGGCAAAAGGAATGTGGTATTTTGGTTTTAGAAGTGAATGATGAAAGGGAGTGTGTGGGATGTAAAGAAAGAAAGGAGCGTAATTTGTATCCTTCAGTCGCAGAAGATTTGTCTTATTGTATAGCACCTCTGAGGGTTCCGGTTGCTCCTAATGTGCCCCCTGCTCCCCCTGCGGATATAGCTATAAAAACAGGATCTAGTGAGAGTGATAGTGATGGTGGTGATGGTGAAAAGAATGAGAGTGTTAAAAGAACTCCGTTAGCAGGGCGGACTCGCAAGGGAAGGAAGGGGCAGAAGGGGCCACAGTTAAGTGCGCCGTTGAGGGAAGCTGTGGGACCACAGGGAGAAAAGATACTTATAAAGGTGCCTTTCTCCCCCGGGGATTTGGTAATATGGAAGCAATCAGCGAGGAGTTATCGGGAGGATCCTGAAAGGGTGGCAAGGGTAGTTAAAATGGTAATAAAGACTCAGAATCCAGATTGGAATGATTTACAGGTATTATTAGATACTATAGTGGATTCCACGGAAAAGGAAATGGTTATTAGAGCCACTAGAGAAAAGGCTGGAGGTAGCGTGGAAGGTATACAAGAACAGGGAGAAAGAAACTGCAAAAAGACAACAAGCTAGTATTCTGGCTGTAATGCAACAGACAGGGGCAGGAGGAAGACCCATTAGGGGTCGAGGTCGGGGAGGAGCTAATCGCGGACAAAGGGGGTTGGCAAGAGGTCGGGGAGGATTTGGGTTTGCACCTAACATGGGGAGGTTGGATCCAAACCAGTGTGCGTTTTGCCGACAATTGGGACACTGGAAAAATGAATGCCTGGTTAGAGGAGGTATGGGCATGGGAAACATGGGATTAAGGACAGTTCCAATGGGGAATGCTCCTGTGGGAGGATTCACGGGAGGACCAGAAGAAGTCGCTCAAGCACTAGTTTTGTTGGGAAACTATCAGAATCAAAGCTGACTAGAAAAAGATTTAAGGGTAGTTTTAGAAATAGATGGAAAGGATCAAGAATTTATGGTAGACACTGGAGCTACTTATTCTGTACTCAATAGACGATTGGGACCTTTGAGTGACACAACGGTACAGGTGGTGGGGGCAACAGGGAAGCTAGAGGAACAACCATTTTTACAACATTTAAATCTTAGGTTTGGGGGGAAGGAATTAGATCACCAATTTTTGTATATGCCAAACTGCCCCACACCCCTTCTTGGCAGAGACCTGTTGTCCTGACTTAATGTGAAAATAATATTTGAAGGGGGAAGGGTGAAATTGGAAATACCTGAGGAACAAATAGCAGGCATTTTTGTGATCAAGGAAGTGGATGCCTCTCCTATTCCAGAAGAAATTGAGCAGGCTGTAGTACCCTGGATATGGGAGTCAGGGGTCCCCGGAAAATCTAAAGCTGTGCAGCCAGTAAAGGTGGAACTAAAGGAAGGGGCCCGACCAGTGAGGATAAAGCAATACCCCTTGAAGCTTGAGGCAAGGAGGGGAGTAGCCCCGTTAATTAAACAATTTTTGGTTCAAGGAATATTACAGGAATGTGAATTGGAGTATAATACTCCAATTTTTCCAGTAAAGAAACCTAATGGTAAGTACCGTTTGGGCTATTAATGAAATAGTGAAAGACATACATCCAGTTGTTGCTAATCCTTATACCTTGTTAACATCTGTATCGGAGGAGTTTAAATGGTTCTCAGTGATTGACCTTAAAGATGCCTTCTTTTGCATCCCACTGGCAGTAGAGAGTAGGAAATATTTTGCCTTTGAGTGGGAGAGTCCTGATTTTGGGAGAAAGAAGCAGCTTATGTGGACGAGACTCCCACAGGGATTTAAATGCTCCCCTACTATTTTTGGAAACCAACTGGCCAAGGAGCTGGAGGAATGGAAGATAACCCAGGTAACAATATCCCCATCCTTGTATGTAGTCCTGCAGTACGTGGACGACATTTTTCTGGCTACTAAGGAAAGGGAAATGTGCGTGGAATTAACAATTAAATTACTCAACATGCTTGGCCAAGCAGGGTATCGGATTTCGAAGGAAAAAGCTCAATTGGTCAAAAATAGCGTTATTTACCTCGGTTGTGAGATCACACAAGGGCAGAGACGTTTGGGAGTAAACCGAATAGAGGCAATATGTACTATTCCTTTGCCTCGTAACCATCAGGAATTGAGATCTTTTCTAGGAATGGTGGGATGGTGTCAACTGTGGATCATGAATTTCGGTCTCCTAGCCAAGCCATTATATGAGGCCTTGAAGCAGCATCGGTTGGAGTGGACGACACAGCAAAAGAAGGCCTTCCAGGAATTGAAGCAGGCACTAAAGGAGGCCCCAGTCCTAGGACTCCCTGACGTGACCAAGGAATTCCAGTTATACATGAATGAGAGGCAAAAACTGGCATTGGGGGTCCTCACCCAGAAGGTGGGATCCTGGAAGAGGCCAGTGGGATACTTCTCTAAACAACTGGATTTGGTAAGTTCCGGGTGGGCCTCGTGTTTACGAGCCGTGGCGGCAACAATAATTCTTATTCAAGAGGCCCGGAAATTGACTTTGGGGGCAAAAATGAAAGTGTTTGTTCCCCATATGTTCATGGCCGTTTTGGAGCAAAAGGGGGGTCACTGGCTATCATCCAGTCGAATGTTGCAATACCAGGCTATCCTGAGAGAACAGGATGATATTGAAATAAGGACTACTAATCATGTTAATCCAGCAGAGTTTTTACGCAGTGACCAGGAAGCTGGGGGACTGGTGCATGATTGTGTAGAGGTAATTGAACAAGTATATGCCAGCAGACCCGACCTAAAGGATGAACCATTGGAAGAACCTGAATGGGAACTATACACTGATGGATCCAGTTTTGTCGAGAATGGGACTCGCTATGCCGGGTATGCAGTGGTAACATTGGATCAGGTAATAGAGGCAATGGCTTTGTTACCTGGAACTTCGGCCCAGAAGGCAGAGGTGATTGGACTCACCAGAGCCCTGTATTTGAGCAAGGACAAAAGGGTTAATATCTGGACAGATTCTAAATATGCCTTTGGTGTGGTTCATGTACATGGGGCGTTATGGAAGGAAAGGGGGCTTTTGAATTCACAGGGAACCAACATCAAGCACCGGGAAGAAGTGCTACAGCTACTGGATGCGGTACACAGTCCCAAAGCAGTTGCAGTAATGCATGTTAGAGGACATCAGACTGCGGAAGGAGACGTTTACAGAGGAAATCGATTTGCTGATGTTACAGCACGGCAAGTGGCACGGGAAGTATGGACTCAAAGGGCATTGGTACCGGTAAGAACAAATCCGGCTACCCCATACTTGAATCAGGAGCCCAAATATTCAATAGAAGATGGAAAACTAATAAACTTCCTAGGGGCACAGAAGAATCAACTTGGGTGGTACGTTACACCAATGGGACAAATAGTGGTACCTACCCACATAATGAAATTTATTTTGGAATCTGAACATAATAAATGTCATTGGGGGGCAGAAATATTGGTAAAATTTTTGAAGAATGAGATAATCTCTAATCAGATGTTAACAATGGCAAAAAGAGTTAATGCAATGTGCCCGGTATGTTTGAAAAATAATCCAGTAGTTAGGAGACAAATACAAATGGGAAAGTTGCAAGTCGGGCCACAACCAGGAGATTACTGGCAAGTTGATTTTTCTGAACTGCCTAGGGCACAGGGATACAGATACTTGTTAGTGTACGTATGTACATTCTAAGGGTGGCCGGAAGCTTTTCCATGTAGAACTAATCAGGCTAAGGAGATGGTAAAAACCTTGCTAAAAGAAATAATACCAAGATTTAGAGTACCTTTAGGATTGTCATCAGATAGGGGTCCACATTTTATAGCCGGGATAGTGCAGGAATTAGCACGAATGTTAGATATAACCTGGAATTTGCATACCCCCTGGAGACCTCAGTCTAGTGGGCAGGTGGAAAGGATGAATCAAATCCTGAAAGGACAAATCAAAAAGATTTGCCAGGAAGCTAAACTGCACTGGCCTCAAGCTTTGCCTTTGGCCCTACTCAGGATTCAAATTAAACCAAGGGAAAAAGTAGGCATAAGTCCATATGAGATATTATATGGCAAACCATATCATGCAACTGTATTAAAAGGGGAGGTACATGTGAGTGGGGACCAGGCGATTGCAGAGTATGTTATGTCACTTAATAAGATCTTGAGTTCTTTAAGAAATACGTTACAGTGGAATAGACCGCTCACGCTGGAGAATTCTGTCCACGACATCCAGCCTGGGGACCAGGTGTACGTCAAGAAGTGGATCACGGATCCGCTACAGGAATCATGGAGCGGACCCCACCAGGTGATGATGACGACCTACACGGTGGTGAAGGTCCAGGGGATGGATGCTTGGATCCATTACACCAGGGTAAAGAAGGCACCGTTCCAGTGGGAAACCCAGATAGTGTCTCCAACCCGGATGATCTTCCGCGCAAAGCCGCCTTCTTAATTATATTACTGCTAGTGATCATGAGACTATTACCCGTTCAAGGGTCTACTCTTGTACAGGTTGAAGAAACAAAGGTTACAGTCATGGAAGGGATGGATGTCCAATTAACTTGTGTTATCTTTGACAGCCAGAAAGTTGAGGCCGGTGAAGTTATTGCAATATGGCAACGGGGGGCTGAAAGAAGCCGAGGCAAGATAGGAGTCGGTTGGGATCAGGATAAACAACAAGGAAACACGGTACTGAATCTTACCAAGGTAACCACAAACGATACGGGAGAATATACATGTTTGGTCAAAATACGGGATAGTTTTGATTACAAAAGAGTGAGTATGAGGGTTTTGCCATGGACAGGGGATCGTGCTGAAAACATAAAGGTTAATCCAGTATCAATGGCAGTGGACATGTGGGACGGGCCACCTCTCAGAATAAATTGTTCCTTCCTAGTAAGATCAAGATATCAAAGGAACCTTTGGATCAAATGGTGGAAGCAAAATAGGGAACTGACCTGGGACAGAATAGAGGACGGGACCAATTGGTGGGGGAAAGGAAGACAAAGGTTGTGGGTGGTCAAGTGTCACTAATCCTAGAATAGGAAATGCATGGTGGAGGCATGACAGAATGATGTTATCCTTACAGAGACACGGTAGGAGTAGACGGGAGGTTAATGATACAATAGAACGAAATACTGAGCAGGAAAATTTAGTGGCAGGATTAATCAGAGATTTTGGGATCATGCAGAATGTGACTAAAATAACAGCTTGCCTGCCATTGCCACAGGCTGCAGGTGAACCAATTCCCTGGGGAATAATACCGGTAACCAAAATGCCTGAAACATTCAAGAATGTTTCATGGTCCTGCCAGTCAGTTCCCAAACCAGTAGATGTATGGAGGGATTTGTTTATGACCATTCGGGCTATGACTAGAGAGGAATGTGAAAAGAAATCCAATCATTATGGTTGGATTCAAAATACCAGGAGGTGTTTAATTGCAAGCCCAATAGATGAGCCATGCAATACAGTACGAATAAGAACGAAATCCCAACGAAATGAGATGAGTTGTCAGAATGTCACACAGAACTTTGACACCTGGAATAGTTGGAAGACATTATGGGGACCTAGTGTTTTGGAACACTATAATTACTTTGGGGAAGTACAATGGTGCATCCAATGGTCAGGAGTAAAGAATCAGTCACATTATAGGGCCCTTATCACGTCTACATCTTCCTGAGAGTTCAGACCGCAGAAAGAGGATTGGAATTGTACTTGGAGGTTTTTACATGTGATACACCAGAAGACCGAATTGGATTGGTACCGGTGAAAATGGCATTAAAGTGGGGATGCGAGTGTAGGGGGTATGATCACACGGTTAGCAGAGTCCATGGATGGGCCTATAGATTGCAGATATACTACTGTGCATAGCCCTGGAAATCTAGTCTGGGTGTTGGGACACGGACAGTGGACCACACATTTACCTCTAGATGGATCAGTAACACAAATCACCCTAGGGGTTCCCACATTGTGTCCATACTGGAAACAGAATAGATTGATCCAAAGGAAAGGACTCAGAAAGAGGGAAGAATCCCTAGAGGAGCAGTGGCATGAACCTGGCTCAGGAGTGCAATTTGGATGGATATTGGAGTCATTATTCCCTCCGGTAGCGACATATCGAAACAGGGAAATGCTCAACAATTTGTTAGGATAGACAGAAAGGTTGGCAGCAGCTACTAAGAAGGGATTTAAAGATCTAAATTTGCAATTGCAAGCTACATCAAGAATGACCCTACAAAACAGAATGGCATTGGATTTGCTACTGTTAAAGGAACATGGAGTTTGTGGTTACCTGAGTAGGAGAATAGATCATTGCTGTGTACACATTCCAAATGTTACACTTGAAGTTGAGAAAGATATTTCTCAACTGGCAGAAGTGGAAACAAAAACCAAGGAAATTGAAAAGGAAGCACAGCATAATTGGATAGGAGCAGTATTTGATTCTTTGGGGCTTCACCTGTCTGGCTGGCTTACGTCTGCTATACAATATGTACTAATGTTTTTAGTATTTCTAGTGACTATATGGATTGTATATAGATGCCTCTTAGGTGTGATCGAAAAGGAAAAGAAGCGATCTCTCCGGTTGCTGAAGGCGATGACCCGCGGGCGGCAGAATGAAAAACACTCCCCACCTCGTTATGAAGATGTCACTGTCAATACTGTTGATTGAGCATCCTTGCAGCAGGACTGAAGGATGCTCAAAAGGGGGGAAATGTTGGAAAAGAAATGAAATTTAGCAAAATATTTAATTATAGTGAGTCGTGTGTGAACTGGTTTGTTAAAAAGTAGTTTTGTAGCCATTGAAAGTGTGTGTTGGGTTTTGTGTATTACCTAGCAGGTAGTCTTAGGGATTTAATAAATAATTAAACTAGTGCAGGAAAGTAAGAATGCTAACCTGTCTGGAGGCAGCATACAATGCTCTTAGAATAAGATAAGCAGAGGATTAATGATCTTGTTTGTGAACCAAGGAATGTATCATAAGTGTCTGTAACCAGGCAAGGGGAACGGGGAACTGTTTCTTAGAGACTAGGCAAGGGGAACGGGAAACTGTTTCTTGGAGACTTTGTTGTGAATCGCATGTATAAGAGGGAAGCATCCATACGTGAATTTGGGGGCTGGGATTTTGGGACGTGAGTCCCCCAGTTCCCCGGGCCCTTAATAAAGCACCCACAAAACTTATCCGAGTTTTGTGTCATCTATCAATCGGGCAACATTGTGAGTGTGAGGAGTGTGGGAAGAGCTTCAGCTACAGCTCCTACCTTTTCAGGCACCAATGCATCCACACTGGGGAGAGGCCCTACGAGTGTCCCGAGTGTCAGAAGAGGTTTCAGACCAAGTCCTATTTGCTCCGCCACCAGCGGATTCACACAGAGGAGAGTCCCTTCCACTGCCCTGACTGTGGGAAGGGCTTCAAGCACAACTCACCCACCTAAACGTGACCCACCAGCACATCCACACCTGGGAGAGGCCCTACGAGTGTCCCCAATGTGGGAAGAGCTTCACCCACAGCTCTCACTTGACCAAACACCAATGGAGGCACTGGTAAGGGAAGCCCTGCAAACACTCCAACTGCTGGAAGAGCTTCATGCACCACTCCAGCTCCATCCCCCATTGGAGGATCCACGTTGGGCAGAGCCCTGGTGTCCCACATTCAGTGATCCATGCTGGGAGGACACCTGACTGGTTATCCTTTTGGTTTGGCCCCAATTTCCTCTTGATTTTTCTTTATCATTTAAAAACATATGAAATAAGAATAAAAAGGTAGAAATTTATCAAAGATGTTGAAAGTTCCATCGGTTAACATTTACTTGAGCAGGAATTTCTGGTTTTGGGACATATTCTGGAAGATTTGTAGGTTCTTGGGGGATTTCAGGAAGTGTTCTCCCTATCTTTGCACTGCAAAAGTCAAGATGGATTGATCTGTCATCTCAAAATGACACAGTCCCACTGAAAAAATTCCAATCTTACACTCAAGGGACTCAATCCCATTACAAATTGCCTTGTTCCCACCTCAAAAAAACATAGTCCCATGCTAAAACTACTCAATTCCACAGCCTCCAGAGTGAGATAGGATTGGATACAGACAGGGAGTAGTGGGGCCCAAATTTGAGGGTATGGGATCGGGATTGTGGGGGGCTGGGTGTGTGGGATGTATTTTGATAGCAAATAAAACTTTCAGAACTATTGGTTTCTGTCCCATTCATTTTCCATCAGTTCCAGTTCTGTTTTTCAGTGTCACCTTCTCAGCTGATTGTGTTTGCGTCTCCTTTCTCTCCTGCCTCTCTTTGCCTGCTCTGTTTCTCTCTCAGTGTCTCTCTTGACCCAGGGCAGCTCCCACTGGAGACCCTGCCCTGATTAAATTCCCAATCCAGGAGCTACAACAACCATGGGTGAAGTTATGAAGGCTGGCAGTGAAATGTCACTGTAAGATCTTGCTCCACTTGGCTTTTGGCTCCTTCTTAAGGTCTTTGCCTCCCAGGGCAGGAACATCTTTTCCTGGCTGGGAACTGGAATTCCAGCCCCTGGGAGTGTGTGCCATGGATCCCAGAGGGGCATTCCCAAGGCTCCCAGGGTGCTGCTCCTGCCATGCCTCCCAAGGAACTGTGCAGGGCCAGGGGACAAGGTCCAGCAGCTCTGTTGGTTCTGCAGTGCCACAAGGGCCCCTGGTTCCATGAGTTTCCCTACTGCCAACAGCGGTTCCTTGGTTCCCATGATGCCCTGCTGTGTCACCATGGATATTTGGTGTCATGAAGTTCTTCAGTGTCACAATGGCCTCCCTCGCTCCATGAGCTTCCACAATGTCACAATGGCCTCCGTGGATGGGCAGTGTCATCATGGACCATTGTCATAAACCTATGTAACACTGCATATCCTCATGGAAACCAAGGGGCCAGTGGGACACTGTGGGAAGTTGTGGAACCAAGGGGATCATTGTGGCACTGTTGGGGCCCATGGAACCAAGTGGCCATGGTGACACTGTGGGGCCTCATGGGAACAAGAGACCATTGTGAGCCTGCAGGGCTGGAACACCCCAGAACACTGAAATGCTGGGGGTAACCAAAGGTTCCTTGACTTGAGTTTGGTGCACAGGAGAAACACCAACCAGATATTCTCAACATGGCCAGATGCGAAAAATATTCTTGGTAGGAGGGGACCCACAAGGATATTCAAGTCCAGCTCTTAAGTGAATGGCCCACATAGGGAGTGAACCCGCAGCCTCAGTGATACCAGCACCATGCTCTAAACAACTGAGCTAAAAGGTCAAAATGACACAAAATTTTACTAGCAAAATATGGACAAAGTCAAGGAACTTTGGCAAAGGGTTTAATAGAACATCGCCTTCAATATGAAACCGTTATCATAGCATGAACTTCAATTACTTAGCAAATTTAATCTAAAAGCCTTTATCCCTTAAGATGTTAAGTTACCCAAAAATTTTCCAGGTAAGTAGTATTAGAAGAAGAAGAAATAGAGAACAACAGAAATACAGAAGATCTATAGAAAGACACGCACATAGGTACCAACTACTCAAGTTCCAGCATTGCTAACAGAGGAACCCCAGGAGAAGGCAGCATCCAGGCCATGGGCTGGCCTCGTGCTCCAGCTTTTACCCCCCTGGGCCTTCATGGCCTCGCTCCTGGGTTGGGACTGCCAGTTGCTTGTCCAATCAGAGTCAGGGTAGCAGCAGCTGCTAGTGTGTGATTGATTCACTGCTTAGCCAATCAGAGCTAGATTAGCACTGTCCCACACAGTGAAGCTGTGTGATTGACAGCTCTGCCAGGCCAGGGGGGCAGGGCTTTGTTCCACCACAAACCAAGGCCTGACCCAGCCCTGGCCCCACTCAGGCATTCTGAGCATCCCAAGATGTCTCGGGACATCGATCTCATCCAGCCTCTGACAGTGACCATAGTGACACTACGGAACCTCATGAAGCCGTGGGTCAGTTGTGACAATGCAAGTCTAAGGACACCACGGTGACACTACAGAACCTCAAAGAATCAAGGGTACTGTTGTGCAACTCAGGGGTCCCATGGAAGTAAGGGTCAATGATGAAACTGTGGGACCCATGTATAAAAGAAGCCAGCGAGGCCACATGGAGACAATGGACCTGTGTGACTCTGTTGGGGCTCATGAAACCAAGAAGCCATTGAGACATTGCGAGACCTCATGGAATAATGAGACCATTGTGACAGTATATGGGCTTCATGAAATCAAAGGAACATGGAACAGGTCTGCCTGGTTTAGCCTCCTGGAGTCTGTCTGACAGGTCCCACTGAATTTGACATGTCAAGGGCCACTTCCCATCTGACTGTGAAGCACTGGGGCTCTGTGCTTTTATTCCTGTGGGAAAGAACTGTCTTTCTTGTCTAGGCACCCATGGCCAAAATTGGGATTCCGTGTCTAAAATTCTCTATATCTAAGGGTTACTCCCAGAACAAATCTGCCCGTACAGTCAAACCTGGCTAGACTTGGCCTCTGGTGACTGCCTCTCATCTGATCCTGAACTACTGGACCTCACTTGTTTCCTTCCTATGGAGACCACTGCAACACTGCGGGGCAATGTGGAACCAATGGGCATGGTTACGCTGTAAGAACTTGTGGAACCAAGAGGATCATCGTGACACTGTGGAGTCTTGAAGAACCATGGAGACCATTTGGACACTTTGGAGCCTTGTGAAATGCAGGTCATCATAGTGAAACTGCAGGGTACCATGGATCCAAGGGACCAGTGTGACACTGTGGGGCCTCATGGAACCAAGGACATCTTTGTGGCTCTGTTGGGCCGCATGGTCCCAAGGGCCCAGTGTGAAGCAGCGGGGCTTTGTGGAGCCAACAGGCTATTGCTGCATTTAAGATCCTTGTGGAGCCAAAGAGCCATTGTAATCCTGCGAGGCACCATGGATCCATGGAGAGTATTATGGCATTGCAAGGCCCCATGGAATCATGGAGACCATTGTGACCCTGCAGGGCCTCATGGAAGGAAGGGGCCATTGTGACAATATGGGAATTTGTGGAAGCAAGAGGATCATTGTTGCACTACTGGGCCCCAATGGAACCAAGGGGCCACTGGACACAGCGAGGCTTTGTAGAACCAACAGACCATTAGGACACTGTGGGCCCTTGTGGAACCATGGAAACCAATAAGATCCTTAAGGATTTGTGTCATCAAGGGGCCATTATGACACCTGAGGGCATCATGGAAGCAAGAGAACCATTGTGGCACTGGAAGGCCTCATGAAAGCAAGGAGCCATTGTGACACTGCACACAAACTTCATGTTCCCTGTGGAAGCAAGGGAACATGAAATAGGTGTGGCTGCCTTGGCCTCCCAGGGGTCACCTGACAGGTCTGGCTGACCTTGGAATATGGAAGGCCTCTCCCATCTGCCCCTGAAACACTGGGGCTCTGGGCTCTTCTTTTCATGGAAAAGAACTGTCCATCTTTTCCAGGCATCCATGGACAAAATTTGGATTCTACCTCCAATTTTTTTGTATTAAAGGATTGTTCCCAGACTAAAGTTGCCAGGACAGACAAGTTTTGCTGGTCTTTGACTCCTGAGGGGCAGCACTCACCTATTTTCCAAACACTGTAAAGGCCTCTGTGCTTTTCTTTCTATGAAAAAAAAATCCCTTTTCTCCTGGTACAAATGTTTTAAATTAGGACTCTGCATTCATAATTTCAAGTATCCAAGGGTTGTTCCAAGCAAATCTGCCAGGACAGACAGGTCAGGCTTGCCTTGACCTCTGGTGGGTGCCGTTCATAAGCTCCTGAAACATGGGGCTCCATGATTTCCTTCCTATGGAGACCAATGTGACATTTGGGAGCCTTGTGAAATGAAGGGGCAATTGTGACACTGCAGAGCACCATGGATCCAAGGGACCATTGTGACACTGTGGAGCCTTGTGGAACCAAGGACATCATTGTGGCTCTGTTGGGTCACATGGTTCCAAGGGACCAGAGCAGAGCAGCGGTTTGAGAGTTAGCCTGGCTGTAACTCAGAGTCAGCCTGATTTTAGTCCGAAAGAACTGGGCATGAGTTTCAAGCCCTGGGAATTATTTGTTTCACTTAGGGCGAGCTTAAGAGTTCCTCCATAAGCCTTTAGTGTCATTATGCTATGTTGTCCAAGTTCTATTTCCCTATTGGTTACTTGTTTCCCCTATATGGTTATTGTTCTAGTTTTCTAACCCCAAGTGTCTATGTTGTTGCTTCCCCTTTGTCTCAGGTCTTTGGATCCTGCCCCTTGTACTGTGCTGGGCTTCTCCATGTTTATTGTTTCTCACCCTATTACTAAAGGGCAATTCCATCAAACCCGCTTGTTTTCATTTTTGCCTCCCTCGCCCTGAAGTCAGGGAACCAGAGAGGTTTGTCGCAGCCATCCTCACTGTGACATTTGGTGCCCAAACAGGAACCATGACATTCAGGGCTCCCTGTCAATTACATTAGCTGGGGTGAGCTGATGGATAGGCAAGCGCTCCCCGGGATTTTGGATTGTGCCAGGCCCGGCGGATCCATCGTTGCTTTGAGGGACATTGGCCAGGATCAGCAGGAACAAAGACGGTTTCACCTACGTAGGATTGCAGGTGGGTTTGGGGAAATGGAAGATATTTATTGCCCATTTTGCCACTGTGTTTTTACAATATGCACCCAAGTTCCATAATTGATTTGGGGTGTTCGGTGGCTGTTCCCCCTAAGGTGGACACCAAATGTCCAAAGTAGAAAGGAGCATATATGGATGCTTTAAGTTTATTCTCACTGATCATGACAAAATATTTTCAAAGAATAAATTAAAATTGTAAGGTGGATCATTAAAAATTTTCCAGATGCCCCTGCTAATGAAATCCATACTACCGAATTTTGGGACTCAGTGGGAGTTAAATTGTAAAACATTTGGATCAAAAGAGACACCATCATGCCCCTCATGCTCCCTATCTTCCACACCATCCTTGAGACCCTTCATCAGCAAGCAGTGTGTCGAAAACTGAATCTATTGGTCACTCCTAACTCAGTACCTCCCCTCAAACTTGCCTTTTTTGGACCTTCCACAATCCTCCGAGATGGCAATTGCCATGCCCTCTTGGAGCATTCCACCCTGGAGACTCAAGATGGAAGGAGCCTGAATATGGCCTGACCATCCTCCCTCTATCTTGGCTCCTCCACCTCCTGCTACTTCCACCTTCTCTTCTTCCCTGAATGAACCTCCAGACTCCACCCCCACAAGTGCGGGTCATGCCCCACTATCAATCATTCCACCTTCACCCTGGGCCTTGCCTCCAGAACTCCACCCTGGAACTCCACCATCCTAAATCAAGACCCTTTCTCCTCAAAACCTGACAAAATGCAGTGCCCTTTGCCTCACCATCTGGCAACAATATAACCCCCATGGTCAAAGATACTAACCCCAACTGTCATACTATTTCTAATCTGAATGTTTCTGCTACAAGTTATTCTTCCTCCCCAGAAGACAGTTTGGATTCCCCAGAGCCACCTCGCCCCTCAACGCCAGTAGACCCCTAGGAAAGGATCTGGAAGGAAGCAGTTAAGGAAGGAAAATGGCAAATAGCCTCAAAACCCCTCCTTGTCCTGGTAGGTTTTGAAAGAAGGGGGCAGAATCCCAGGTATCATCCATTGGTTTATGAGGAAATCAAGGATCTGTGTAGGACAGCTAAAGACCATAGGAGGGACTTACCTTGTTTTAATGGCCTAATGAGGGCCATGTTTACAGCACGTCTTAACCCCCTATGATTTAAAATGTATTATGACCATGTTGTTGTCACCTGCAGAATATACCCTGTGGGAAGGAGGATGGAAGTGTTTACTAAATCAATTAATAGCAAACTATGCTAATAATGAGGCAAGGGTGGAATTGACAATCAACCATCTAGCTGGAGAAGGACAACACAGCCTACCAGATGATCGAGTAGCAGGTATCCCCAGAGAAGTATTGGATAGTATCAAAGAGATGGCTTTGAAAGCTTTAATCCAGGTATCGGATGGTAGCACGCCCAATTTGGACTACCATGTGTGGCTGCAGATAAAGCTTTAGGACAATTAGACCATCTTGGGTGCCTGTTAAGTAAGCAAACCAATGCTACCTCCCTCACATTGAGTGGCCTGCTCTCAGACATAGAGACCATCAGGCATGCCACCCTGCAGAACAGCGATAGAGTTTTTACTCTGGGCACATGGGCAAGGTTGTTTAGACTCTGAAGGCATGTGTTACATGAACCTCTCCAGCCACAGCGAGTCAATCCACAAGAGCATTCAGGTACTGAAGGAAGGGTTCAAGAAGCTTCAAGTGGAAAACAAAGCCTGGTTCAATAAGCTCTTCCAATGCAAGGGACTAAAGGGTTGGACGATGTCTAGCTAAAACAGGATATTTAACTCTCTTAGTTGTTGTTGTTGTAATGTTAATTTTTCCATGTTTGTTTGGATGCTTTTTGGAAGACTTAAAAAATTCTTTCAGTTCCATCTTCGCTGTAAAACAAAAAGGGGGAAGATATCGAACACAGGCTCCTCATGGACTCCTTGGAGGAGAGACTTGGAGGCCAGGATGGCACAAAATCCTTTCAGAGACTCAGTGTGAGAAGGAAAATCCTTAAAAGTACCTAAAAGTATTCTTAAATCCATAAAGCACCTTAAAACCCTTTAGTATCTCAAAGTGTTAATGAGCCCCACTGAGTGTCAGTACAAACCTCTCCAGGGACTCATTAAAGCAGATAATTGGGGCCATGATTGCACAAATCTCTCACAGAATCTGTATCAAAAGGAAAATACCAAGTACCTTAAAATAACTGAAGTACCTTGAAGCATTATTGAGCCCCACTGAGTGTTGTTACTGACAAAGCCTCTCCAGGGACTAATTACAGCAGACAATTGGAGGCCATGATTGCACAAATGTCTCAGAGACTCCAAGGCAAAAGCCAAACCCAAAGTCCTTTGAAAAACCTGCAGTCCCTGGGAGCATTAAGAAGGCCCCAGGGCCATTTCTGACCAAGGCTTCCCAGGGACTCCTTCCAGCAGATCCTTGAGGCCACTGGGATGTGGGCTAGGGGGCAGGACAAGGGGCTGACAGTGCCCAGCCTGGCTGGGGCTGTGCCAGGAGGCCCCAGTTCCTCAGGACAAGGTGTCTCCTCATAGCCCTTGGCGGCACAGACCCTGCTGTGCCCCAGGGCACCAAGACTTGGCTTCTCTTTGTCCCCTCCTGTCATCACTGCCTCCAGTTTTCTGCTCTGCCTGGGGCCTGGAGACACTTTCTCAGTGGTGTCCCTCAGTGGGACCCATTAAAAGTCAAAGAAACTTTGGAGTTGAATTCTGACTTGGAGTTCTGGAGAGGTTTCTTCAGCTCCCTGTCAGGGACCGATGTTCAGGACCTGAGCAGAAAGCCCCAGAGGCTCATTGAAGTCCTTGTGCTGTGTCTGTGCTGCTGAGCTGGGCTGTGCTCCTGGCCCAGAGGCAGCTCCTGGTAACCAAGAAGAGCTTCAAAAGCACATTTCTCTTGATGAGCAGCTCTTCTGCCAGGCCAGCAGGGCTGGGGCACTGCCTGGAGCTGCCCCGGGCACAGCACACAGGCACAGAGAGGTTCAATCAGTCAGGGCTGGGACGGTGCTGAGAAGTGTCTGGGGCAGAATCACTGCCAGCCCTGGGCACAGGAACCTCTGGCTGCAGGACAATGCAGCTGCAGCTCCTGCAGTGATCTCCTAAAGCTGGAACACCCCATTGCCTACAGATCCTGTCAGTCTGACATTCTCTGCTTGTCTCTTGTGCAGAGCAGCCGGGGTGCCCATGGCTGTCCTGCAGAGCAGGGTCCTGCAGCCCAGGGCACTGTGCTGGGGCAGGGACCCTGCTGCCTGCCAGGGACAGCTCTCAGCCAGCCCTGGCAGCTGCTCCCAGCACTGGGGGACAAGATCTGGGTGTGAGGAGACAGCTGGTAAGGCTTGGAAGTGTTATCCTTTTGTGGGGAGAATGCTGCATTGTTCAGGACTGCTGCCAGCATGACATTTAACTGTAGATAATTTCCAAGTAGATTATACAGGGAGCACAGCAAGGCAGGGGCTGCATAAAAGGGAAAACCCTGCTTTTTTAATCTACTGCTCTGGGTTGCCTGGATGGAAAACTGCACATAGATATTCATCTCTCAGTTCAGGTGGAAAAAACCCAAATTTCTCTCAGATATGAATAAACCCAGCAGAGACGGAAATCAGCACAAGGCCCCTTAGAGGCAGCATCAATGTCTCTTTTCCAGCCTCTTCAGGGGTGCTCTTATGTTGCCATCAGAGCCTGCAGAGCCAGAGCTGCCCCTGGGCAGTGCCTGAGCTGGGAGGGGTCTGCACGGCAGAGCTGAGCCCCCAGGGCTGGGCTGGGCTCTGGCAGCACTGGCAGGGCCCATTTCTGGGCAGAGGGAATCTGCTGGCAGCAGAGCTCTGGGCAGGCAGTGGGGGGAAATTGCCCCAAGCTGTGTTGGGATATTTCAAGTCCTCTCAAAACCCAACTATTCCATGATTACTTTTTTTACAGATCCCCATGCCAAGGCAGCACAAATGTCCAACAGCAGCTCCATCAGCCACTTCCTCCTGCTGGCACAGGCAGACACATGGCAGCTGCAGCTCCTGCACTTCTGCCTCTTGCTGGGCATCTCCCTGGCTGCCCTCCTGGCCAACGGCCTCATCATCAGCACCGTAGCCTGCAGCCACCACCTGCATAGCCCATGTTCTTATTCCTGCTCAACCTGGCCCTCAGCGACCTGGCCTCCATCTGCACCACTGTCCCCAAAGCCATGTACAATTCCCTCTGGGACACCAGGATCATCTCCTACACTGGATGCGCTACCTAAGTATTTCTGCTTATCTTCTTTATGGGAGCAGAATTTTCCCTCCTGACTATCATGTGCTACGACCGCTACATGTCCATCTGCAAACCCCTGCACTACGAAACCCTCTTGGTCAGCAGAGCTTGTGCCCAGATAGCAGCAGCTACCTGGGTCAGTGGCCTTCTCTATTCAGTGCTGCACACAGCCAATACATTTTCCTTGCCCCTGTGCCATGGCAATGTCCTGGGCCAGTTCTTCTGTGAAATCCCACAGATCCTCAAGCTCTCTTGCTCCACATCCCACCTCAGGGAACTTGGGCTTCTTGGTGTTAGTGCCTTTTTGGTGTTTGGTTCTTTTGTGTTCATGGTTTTCTCCTATGTGCAGATCTTCAGGGCTGTGCTGAGGATCACCTCAGAGCAGGGACGGCACAAAGCCTTTTCCACCTGCCTCCCTCACATGGCAGTCGTCTCCCTGTTTGTAAGCACTGCATTGGTCGCCTACTTGAAGCCCATCTCAATCTTGTCCCCATCCCTGGATCTGGCCCTGTCAGTTCTGTGCTCGGTGGTGCCTCCAGCCCTGCACCCCGTCTTCTACAGCCTGAGGAACCAGGAGCTCAAGGCTGTAGTGAGGAGAATGATGTTTGGTTGGTATCAGAAACATTAAATTGCTGGCCAGTTAAAATTAATCATTTGTAATAAAAGAAACCTTTGACACTCCTGGTTTGTTTCATTTGGGAAATTCTTTTTCTTTGCTTTAGTTTTTTCATGTTGTCCAAAAAGAAATGTCATTGTTTGTGCCAGTTCTCATTTTGTTTCTCTCCATCTTCCCTTTGGCCACAGATTGTTTCAAAGAGTGGCTGTAATCTTGGTGGCTTTAAATGAACTCAAGGATCTCCCAGCAGAGTTTTCTGCAGAGATGCCCTTTTGTTGCCTTCTTTGGACCTGCAGCAGCAATGTCTGTGTGCAGAGCTGGGGGCAGATCAGTGCTGGCCCAGCAGCTGTGCCCAGCAGCAGCAGCACTTGGTGTTGCCAGTGCTGCTGCCGTGGCCCTGTCACGCTGCCCTGGTGGCCATGGTGTTGCTGTAGGGCCTGAGTGCTCTCGGGGCCGGGCACAGCCCTGGGAGTGGCAGTGCCGGGGCTGCAGCAGGGACAGGCCATGGGCACTGCTGGGGCAGCGCTGATGCCTCAGCCCAGGCCCTGGGGGCTCCAGGCTCCTTGCCCAGGCTCTCTCAAGAACACACCTAGGCCAACGCCCATGAGCAGCCCCAGGCTGGCTGTGGGCAGGCTGACAGCAAACAGCATGGCTGGGGCTCTGCAAGGGCCCTGGGGCAGATGGGAAGGAGCAGCAGAGCAGGGGCTGATCCATCCCCAGTGCACTGGACAGCCCAGGGCAGCGTCCCAGAGCATCCTCATCGAGCTGCCAACAACATCCCCCCTCTACAGCCCTGGCCTCTCCCCTGGCTCTCACAGGTGCCCCATCCTTGCAGGCACAGCCACGGCAGTACTGGCTCAGCAGCCCCTGTTTGCATTGCACAGAGCTGGGGGAGCACCCCCTTCTCATGCTGTGGGGACAGGAACCTGAGGGAGCACAAATGCCATCAGGCCCTGGGGCCAGCAAGGGCTGGGGGACAGCAGGGAAAGCACTCAGCTTTGTCCTGGCCTCTGCAGTCAGCCAGAAAGTTTGTTGCCATCAGCTGGGAGTTTCCTGTCCCACTGCAGACGCTGTTGCTCAGAGCTAGGGCTGCCTGGCAGCCACCCCCAAACTGCCCTGAGCATTTCCTTTGCTTCACCTCTGCTTTCTTTACTCTTTCCTTGTACAAATTTCTTCCTATTGGCCACTCCAGGGCTCCAAGACCTTGACACACCACTTGAGCTGCTGCCCAACCAGTGCTGAGCAAATGGGAAGAATCTTTGTCCTGCTCCTGCTGGCCACACCATTCCTGATCCATAGGAGTGCCACAGCTTGGATGAGAGAAATGGTGGGGAGAGTGTGGGGACAAAGTGTTATTGTCAGCCATTAAGGGTCTTGACTTTCATATCTGTTCTGACTGCATTAGAAGGGTCTGGGGATCAATATCAATTGGACATTGCTGATATCAATCTATGAACAGGAAAAGTAACCAGGACAAGTTAATTCTCTCAGCATTGTTTTCAATAGAGTATATTGCAGTGTCAAAACGATCTCCTTGGTATAATGAGGCTTTGAAGTGTCACAATGGTCTCCTGTATTCCATGAGGCCCTGCAATGTCACAATGAACCTTTGGTTCCTTGGGTCCCAAATTGTTCCATGAATCTTTTGTTCCATGGGGCCCTGCAGTGTTGCAATTTTCTTATTGGTTCCATGCTGCCACATAGTGCCACAATTGCCCATTGGTCCAAGACTGCCTCATAGTGTCACAATGGACTCCTTGGTTCCAAGGGGGCCTGAAGTGTCACAAGGCTGCCTTAGTTCAACGAGGCTATGCAGTGCTTTAGTGGCCCCTTGGTTCCATGAGGAAAAGCAGAATTAGAATGGCCCCTTGGTTCCATGGAGTACCACGGTGTCACCATGGTCCCATTGGTTCCACAGGGCCTCACAGTTTAACAACGGATCTTTGGTTCCATGAGGTTCCACTGCATCACAATAGATTTTGGTTCCATGAGGTTCCTCAGTGTCTCAATGGCCCCTTGGCTCCATGTGGCCCTGGTGTGTCACAGTGCCAGGTGGTTCCATGAGGCCCCACAGTGTCCAAATGGTCTCCTTGGTTCTGTGAAACCCTACAGAGCCACAATGGAGCCTTGGTTTCATGAGGCCCCGCTGTGTCACAATGGACCCTTGGTTCCATGAGTTTTCGCCCTATCAACAATGATCTGAGTTCCACAGTGTCACCATGGATCCTTTGTTCCATAAGGTTCCATAGCACAACATGACCACCTTGATTCCAGAAGGTTCTGCAGTGTCCCAATGGACCATTAGTTCCATGCAGCCCCAAACTCTCACAATGACTCCATGGCTCTATGAATTTCCATACTGTCAGCAATGGTCTCTTGGGTTCCACAAGGCCTTGCTCTGATACAATGGACTTTTGGTTCCATGGGATTCCACTGCATCACAATGGACCCTTTGTTCCATGAGGTTCCGAGTGTCACAGCTGGATCCTTGGTTCTGTGAGCCTCTGCAGTCACCAAATGTCCAAACTATCAGAATAGGACTCCTTAATTCTAATTTGGTGTTTAAGAGAGCATCATTTATTCAGGCCTGAGGTCCAGCAGGGGATAACTCCTTATGTGGATATGTGATTCTACCAGTGTATCGCTTATATACAGTCACTACATGAATATTAAAATTTACCCATTTCCATAAAACCCACCCCAAGTTCCCAGATTCAGTCCTTTCTTTTTCTATCACTGCACCTTGACCCAGATGTCTCCATCTTTTCTTCCAACCATTCCTGCTGGGAAAACAGCCCCTGCATGATTTCTTCTTGTGCCAAAAGTTCACAGGCATAGTAAAATTTCAATTAACCCTTTTGGTATCAATCCCAAGGCTTTGTTTGGGCAGGCAGAGGCAGGCAGGAGGCAGAGCTGTCAGCAAAGGAAGGGCCCAGCCAGGTGGGGCAGCTGGGGGATGCCGACAGCCTGCAGGGACAGAGGCAGAGGGCAGGGACACCGTAGGACAGCCTGGGCTGCACAGGGCACAGGGATGGGCAGCAGCTGCAAGACAGCCCTGCCAGAGCCAACTTGGGCAGCACTTTGGCCATGGCTGCTGGCCCTGAGCCTGAGCCACTAGGGGACAAGTGTGGTGGTTTGACCAGGAAGAAGTGGGAATTCTGGGATGCTGTGGTCAAACCAATGGGTGCTCAGATTTTGATATTGGCACCTGATGTGGCCAGTGGGGTTTAGACACACCTCCGAGAACACACAGGGGTTAAAAACCAGAGCTTCGGCCCTGGGAGACTCTCTTGGGACTTCGAGGGAAGAGGTCGGATATCCCTTCCCCCGTCCAGCTGCTGCTGCTGGGCGGGGGAGGGGTAGCCATGTGGTAGGCCTGGGCCTGGACAGAGACGGGGGGTGAGGAGGCCCTTGAGGATGGAAGGGTGGAGGAGCTCCAAGAGACAGCCATCAGGCAGCCATTCCCCCCCAGGAGAGAGAGAGAGGAGAGCCGACATCTGAATTTGATAGCAGCTGGCCCAGGAGGAAAAGGGGGGGGAATGCAGCGAGGAGGTGCCGGCTGGAGCAGTAGCGAGTGTGGGAGTGCCGGAGCTCTGGGACAGGCAGAGACTGAAATTTTTAACCCTTTCTTTCATGACTGGGACCTCGCAAAAATGCTGATCCTCCTCGGAGCTGAATAAGAAGAAAGATAGGAAATGAGATAACCAAGAACTAGGCCCGAGGGATGTGGAGAAGACTGGCTGAGTGGGGAGAGATGATTGGAGTGGCCTTTTGGCTGGACTTTTCTTGTGTAGCCATAGACTCAGTTTTATTCCTGTGACACAGAGACTGCACTTAGGGGGAGGCAGTGCCTCAGAACCAGGAGGGTTCATTGTGAGGACCCCTCGGCCCCAGGGGGTTGGAAAAAAATGGGGGGGACAGATGTCCCAAAGCAGAGACTGTGCCTTTTTGGAGTGAGACAAGGCATCCTTAAAAGACAACCCAAAAGCAGCTGTGCTCCATGCACAGTGGTGAGAGCACTGGGCATGGAAGGAAGATGTAACAAATGGCAAAAGGACTTTCCGGGCGGTGCTGAGTGATATGGAAGCACACAATGTTTCAGCGTGTTTTCAGGGGAAGCCTATGGTGCAAGAAGGACTCCTCTCCTCTTCATAGACTGAAGTTTGAATATTCTAAAGGGTGGTGCCAGACTGGGCAGTTGGTGATTTGGGGGAATGTATCGGATTGGGAAATTTTTGGTGGTGGGGAGGAGGAAAGTGCTTTTTTGTAAGGTTTTCAATTTTTTTTCCCTTATAGGTTTTCCCTTCTTTTCTTGTAGTTTAGGTAATAAAGTTTTCTTTATGTTTAAGCTGGAGCCTGCTTTGCTTATTCCTGGTCACATCTCACAGCAGACACCAGGGAGAGTGTATTCTCATGGGGGCACTGGCTCTGTGCCAGGCACAAACCATGACAACAAGTGACCCTTGCAGGCCTGGGGCCTCATTGCCTCCTTGACCCTGCTCAGCAGCCTGGCAGGGGCCGCCCCATGCTCCTGCCCTTATCATTGCACATCCTCACATGCCAGTGCCCATCCCAGGAAGAGCCCTGAGCAAGGAGGGAGGGACAGGATCTGGATCTGCCTGGCCAGGGGCTGGGGCTCAGGCCTTGGCACTTTGCATTCCTCAAACACATCCAGGTGTGCTCAGCCACAAAGAGATGTTTGCCTTGCTTGTTCCCAGCTGTCATCACTGCCTCCAGTGTTCTGCTCTACCTGGAACCAAGGGACACTTTGACGTGAGTTGTGACCACTGGAAGCATAAGTCCCATCAGTGGGACCCAGTAAAAGTTAAGGAATCTTTGGAATTTGACTCTGATTTTGAGTTTTTGAGAAGTTGTTTGAGCACACTCTGAGCGACCTAGCCTGATGCAAAGAGCACCAAAGCCTCAGAGGCTCATTAAAGTCCCTGTGCTGTGTCAGTGCTGCTGAGCTGGGCCGGGCTCCTGGCCCAGAGGCAGCTCCTGGCAAGGGCAGCGCTGCAGAGAGACAGCTCTGGCCAGGAGCAGCTCCTGTGCACAGCCCAGCAGGGCTGGGGCACTGCCAGGGCCCCTCAGGGACACCAGCAGGGCACAGACAGAGCTCACAGGGGTTCAGCACTGGCAGGGGCTTTGGCATGTGACAGAGGGGGCTATGTCACAGCAGCACCTCTGTGGTGTGTCATAGAGCCACAGAGCAGCTGGGATGTCAGCAAGGGACTGTGTAACAGCACAGAGATGGCTGTGTGACAGCACTGAGGAGGGTGTGACATCACAGAACTAGCTGTGACATCATGGAAGGCGGCTCTGTAACATTACAATGTGGGTTGTGACATCAGTATGATATCACAGAGCAGCTGTATGATGTCACAGAGAAGGCTGTGACATCACAGGATGATTGTGACGTCACAAAGCTTCTCTGTGAAATCACACAGCAGCTGAATTTCTTCATATAGAGGCTGTGTGACATAACAGAGTGGTTGGAGACATCACAGGAGGTTGTATGAAATCACAGGTCGCCTGTGACATCACAGAGGGCTGTGTGACATCACAGAGGGCTGTGTGACATCACAGGGACTGTGTGACATCACAGGTGGCTGTGTGAGGTCGCTGGGGAGGTCACTCTGTCCCGGTCCCCCTCACAGTTCCCCTCAGAGCAGTCCAACCCTGCTTGTGCACAGCGGGGTCCCCTGTCCCCCTGGCTTCCCCCGGGCCCCGGCCCTGCAGCCTCCCCCAGAAGATGTTCCATGAGATCGACCCCAGAGCCTGACACAGGGACGGGGTGCTGGGGCCCTGGGGTTGGGACAGGGGGACAGGGACCCCCCCGGCAGCGTCCCTGTGTTCCCCAGGGCCAGAGCCTGGGCCAGGGCTCCTTCACCCTGTTATGAACGACGCCTTGAGAGTGCTGAAAAAATCCAGACCAAGGGAGCAGCAAAAACCACATTTAATGTTAAGGGACAGCAGCACAAAGTTCTTTGGCAAGAGTCACTCTGCTCCTGACTGGACACTTCAGGCACACCAAGGAAACAAAGCAACAACAAAGCCAAACAATATTGAGGCAATCAAACCAGAAATGAACCGAGAACTATCTCTGTGTGTGTGTGTGACACAAAAAGACAGTAAGGGCAAGGATAAAAGGAATACGGCCTAAAAACTTAACAGAGCTTAAACTTAATTTGACTTAACTTACACCTTAACCCTAACTGATACCTTAAAAGAACAGCACCTAACAGCATTTGACCTGACTTATAACCCATGGCTTACTGATTTGAAGGAGGAATAACACCTAACAGTATTTAGCTTACCTAGTACCTTTTATTAAAAGTAACAACTTCACATAAGAACAAATCTTAGAAATATTTAACTTCCCTTAGACCTTGTGACTTAAACTTCCTTACATGGCCTGACTGACTCAGCTATCCAAGGCACTCAAACCCCTCAGAGAGCAGCATTTCTGCCACATTTCCCCAGCACAGGCACTCCTGTGTGCACACAGACACAAAGAGTCAGTGCAAGGCACCTGTGAGCAATTCCCCTTAGGGCAGGAAATGCTCCCTGGGGATCCTTTGGCATCTCCCCAACGGGTGAAGGGCTGAGCCTGGAGGAGTGGGGAGATTGGCCCAGGCTCTGTTGTCATTCAGGATCCCCGAGTGCAGCAAAGGGGAGAGTTCCCGGCTGGGAGAGGCCCCACTCAGAGGGAGTCGCTGGCCCAGGAGAGCTCCAAGGGCTCCTTTTAGAGCGCTGTTTGTAGGGCCCCAAGAGAGGGGCTTCAGTCCCAGCAATGTTCATCCTGGCTGCACTTTGCACCAACAGCTGTCTTTGGCACTGTGAGAACAGGGATGTTGTGCCACTGAGGGAACAGAAACAGTTCCCAGGGCTGCTCCTAGAGAAACCAGGAGCTGGTTGGGCAGCAGCAGTGCCTGGAGCAGACAGTGTTTGTGATGAGCTGCAGAGGAGCTGAGCCCAGGGGCTATTGGCCAAGGCTGAGCCCCAAGGAGCATTTCTCAGCTGGCAGGGTAGCCTGAGAAGGGGAGTGGGGAATGCAGCAGCACAGGGCCCATGGAACCAAGGGGCCATTGTGACACTGTGGGGCCCTGTGAGACTAAGGGACGATTGTGACACTGTGGGGTCCTGTGAGACCAAGGGACCATTGTGACACTCTGAGGCCTGTGACACCAAGGGACCATTGTGACACTGTGGGTCCTTGTGAGACCAAGGGACCATTATGACACTGTGGGGCCTCATGGAATGTAGGGATCATTGTGATACTGAAAGATCCCATCAAACCAATGGTCCATTGTGACACCGTAGGACCTCATGGAACTATGGAGACCATTGTGACACCTTGTGGTTTCATGGAACCAAGGGGCCATGTGACACTGTGAGACTCCATGGATCCGTTGTGATGTTGCAAGGCCTCATGGAACCATGGAGACACCATTAAGAGACTTCATGGCTTCATGGAACAAAGGGGCCATTATGACACTGAGGGTACTCATGGAATCATGGAGACCATTGTGAAACTATGAAGCCTCATGGAATGTAGGGATCATTGTGATACTGAAAGATCCCATCAAACCAATGGTCCATTGTGACACCGTAGGACCTCATGGAACTATGGAGACCATTGTGACACCTTGTGGTTTCATGGAACCAAGGGGCCATGTGACACTGTGAGACTCCATGGATCCATTGTGATGTTGCAAGGCCTCATGGAACCATGGAGACACCATTAAGAGACTTCATGGCTTCATGGAACAAAGGGGCCATTATGACACTGAGGGTACTCATGGAATCATGGAGACCATTGTGAAACTATGAAGCCTCATGGAATAAGCAAAGCATTGTGACACTGTGATGCCTCACGGAACCAGTGAGACCACTGTGACCTTGGGGGTCCCCACAGAACCAAGAGGACCACTGTGATACTCTGGGGCCTGGTGAAACCAAGAAGCCTTTGTGACACTGCAGGGCTGCATGGAACCAAAGGTCCATTGTGACATTGCAGGGCCTCCTGTCATCAGTGGTCCATTGTGACACTGGGCAACCAAAGGAGACCACTGTGACACTGCAAGGTTTCATGGAACTGAGGGGCCATGGTGACATTGTGGAACCCCATTGAACCAAGGGTTCATTGTGACACTGCAGGGCTGCATGGAACCAAAGCTCAAGGGTGACACAGAGGGGTCTCCTGTCATCAATGGTCCATTGTGATGCTGTGGAGCCAATGGAGATCATTTTGACACTGCAAACCTCCAGGGTCCAAAGGTCCATTGTGACATTCAGGCTCATGGGACAGAGGAGTCCTGTGACATTGTGGGGCCTGTGGAACCACGGAGATCATTGTGACACAGCAAGGCCTCATGGAATCACTGGGACCATTGTGACATTGCTGGACCCCAACGAACCAAGGGTCCATTGTGACACAGCAGATCTTCTTGTAATGAAGGAGCCACTGTGGCCCTGTTGGGCCCCATGGAACCAAGGTACCATAGTTTCATTTCAGGGCCCCATAAAAGCAAGGGAAGACAGAACAGATCCATCTGGTTTGGCCACCCATGAGCCAGCTGCCTGGTCCAGCTGACCTTGGCATGTTGAGGGTCTCTTCTCCTCTGCTGCTGAAACAATGGGGCTTCATCCTTTCCTTCCTATGGAAAAGAACTGGCCTTTTCCTCCAGGCACCCATGGCCAGAATTGGGATTTCACTGCCAAATTTCCTTATATCCAGGGATTGTTCCCACAGGAATTTTGCCAGGACAAGTCTGACTGACATTGTTTTCACAAGCGTCACCTCCCATCTGTCCCCAAAACACTCAGGAAGACTCCTAGCTTTCCTTCCTATGGGAAAGAATTGTTCTTCTCTAAGTTCCCATTGCCAAGACTAGGATTCCATCTCCAAATTCCCTAAAACCAAAGTTGGCCCCCAGACAAAATCTGCCATTTCTGATATGTCTGGCTGGCCCTCTGGCCCAGTGAAGCTCTCACCCGCCTTCCAAACACTGGAGCTCTGTGCTTTCCTTCCTATGGAAAAGAACTGTACTTCTCAGCCAGGTGCCCATGGCCAGAATTGGGATTTCACCTCCAACATTGCCTGTTGTGACAGACTGGAGGAGATTGTTGGCTCAAGACATTTCATGTGTGGGGGAGGAAGGGGCAGGTGGAGCCTTGCTCTGCCCTGGAACCCCAGCCCTGCCCTGCCCTGGAACCCCAATCCCCCCAGAGCCTCTATCCCAGCCCAGCAGTGTCTGCCAGTCCCTGGCACAGCACAGGCAATGCTCCACAGCCACCTCTGCAGCCCCAGCCGAGCTCCTGAGGGACCAAATGAGCCCAAATCCCACCTGGGGGAAGGGCCCAGGGAGACCAAGGGGTATTGAAGGATGATCACAAGGCAAGCACACATCTTGACCCTACCTCCTTTTGGAATTTTCATGTGAACATCGCTGGAGTGCAGAAATTGGTAGCTGTGTATGTGCTTCTCTGTATCTTTTTTGCCTTGCTCTCTCTCTGTGTCTTCTTCTGTTTCTGTGCTCCTGCAAATTTTGATTAACATTAAATTGAACACGCTTGAAATTTGTGAAGTTGAATGGGCCAAGTCAATGTTTTGAGATGTATTTTTTGTTGATTGAATGTCTGCTGTAGTTTGATATGAGAAGAATTTTTAAAAGTAATACAAAACTTTTTTTGTAACTGACAATCTGTTAAACCACTAAGATACTGAACACGCCTCTGTGAAACACAAATGTTAAAGATGAAAAAACCCAGGAACCTCCTCTTTCTTTTCCAGTCAACAAAGAAGCAGTGGGCCTGGCCCTCGCCCCCATCTCAACCAAACCAAACCAAACCAAACCAAGCAACCCTGCCTTGGGCTGAGCTCCTTCTCCCCTGCCCAGGCCGCCCCCCCTCCCCATCGGCCCAATTCTAAGCAAACCAAATCCCAACAACTCCCAAACAGGAAAACAAAACAGGCTACAAAACCCCAACCAGAACAAAGCTAGCCACAGCTGTAAAATATTACATTCAAGTCCCCTCCCCCCAAAAAAACTATAACCAAAAACCCCTACAACGCATACAAAATAACCCCACAACTAAAAACTTAAACACTAAAAACTCCCAAAACCAACCATAAAACCAGTCCTAACGCAATCCAACCACAACTTCCACCACAAGTTACTGGCAGGTCAGGTGTTAACCCTTTCAATACTTCAATCTTCCCTCAAGTAAAAGAAAAAAACGAAATACAAGCATACAAAAAAACAGCATAAACACATCAAAGTCAGTAAAGAAGAAATGAAATCGCAAATAAAAAAAGAAGAAAAAATACATTAATCTTAACACTAAAATCCTCTTTAAATATAATGAAAAAACTCTTTTTCATTATAACACAGAAAACTATAAAAAAATCAAAATACACAAATTAATATCAAACAAAAACCTCCATGCTAAAATAAACAAATGTTAAAATAACTGTAATTTCCTCAAAATTTTAAACAGAAAAAAAGCAATCCACTATCCACAAGAGAAGATCTCTATCCCCAGAGATAAAAATGATTTTAAAAGTAAATAATAAAATCTTTTACCTTTAAAGAATTAATCTTTAAAACAATACCCCATAAGTCAACATGGTCCATCAGTGAGCTGTAAAAAAAGCTTGTAGGAATAAAACCTGCCTCGCAATAACAAATTTCCCCAGACAACTGTAATCCATGACAAAATTAAAACCCCAAAACCCCTGTTTTTTCCTCTTGTAAAAAAAATTCTGAAATAAACAGGGCAAGGAGACTTCTTCTCCTTTTTAATGCCTTTATTATAAGTGATCAGCTCAGGATTGGGCAGCTCGGCGGGGCTGCAGTCTCTCGTCACGTCTCCCAGGGTGACTCAAAGGAGGAGGAAATGCGCAGCTTTGTCGTCCAGGGGCAGAGCTGAGGATCAGGTCCTCGTGGGAGCCTTTAGGGCATGGTGATCCCAACCGATGTTGAATTGGTCTGAGTCTCGCCTCCTCCCAGACCCAGCCCGAGGGCTCTCGAACACAGGGTGAGGAACAACGAAGGTTTTCAGCATCTCTGCAGGCCCAGCACTCCGTTCCTGACATCCAGACATCACTCCAGTCTCTCAACTCTTAGGTGGCTCATTGTTTTTGGGGTTTTCTTAGTACATTCGGAGCAGGGGTCCCACACAGCATGCTGGTCCTTGGAGTTATTTTGCATATCCCTTCCCTCCAAAGTCTCTTCTCCTTGCTGTTCGGGAGGTATCCCACCCTTCAATGTCTCAGAGATGGGCCATTAACTCGCCCCAGCCAGGGCTTTTACTGATACAAAAACAACTATTAACAACAACGACCCGTAATTACCATAACACAAGCAGCAGCCCAACAGCAACAGTGGTAACCTTTTTCTCACAAAAAAAATTGGCAGAATTTTTTGTTCATTACAGTCCCCCTTCTTTTTCTTTGATCGAGCTTAAATTTTAAGCTCAAACCAACTTACAATTTTTGATTCATGGGTTTCATATTTAATTTTTTGAATTGACTATAAATTTCATGTGCACTTTGGTAATCACGATTACTTAACTTTGTTACTTTCCTTGGTTTCTTTAGGTTGGTCTGCATGGTAAATGCTGTTTTAATGAAACAGATAAATAAGCATAGTAAAAAGAGCAATCCTCCAAGTATACACACAGTGAGAAAAACTACCTTTTCCCATACATCCTTTTTGAAAATCTCCAGGTTCTCCCACCAACTGAAATCAAGTGTAGGAGTTTGTTCTTGATTATTTACACATGCTGATCTTTTCCATTTGAAATGTTCCTAATAATTGCATTCTTTGTTTTTAATACTGCCTGGAGCCTGATGACTTTGTTTAACATAGATATTGGGGTCTGAACTTGTCTTTTACAATTTTGAATTCTCTCTATTTCTATTTCACTTTGCTCATTCTGTTTAGTTTCTCCCAAATCATTGTATATAGGAACTCCTAAACTTGATTCCGTTTCTTTGGGTAATAAGAAGAAAATTGGTTTTATCATTCTAGTGGTGCAACTGCCAGACCAGTCTCCTGACAATTTGGTGTGTGCTGTGGTATCAGAGATCAAACCTAGGGGTTTAGAGCTCCCCTGAAATGTGTTTTCAGCTTCTGTTGGGCATTCCCAACATTTACACAGTTCTTTCATTTTCCAAAAGGGGGTTATCTCTTTTTCAGTACACTCATAACATTCATAAACTTCATGGTGATTACACTTGTCTCTTTCTTTTTTTTTCAACAGACTCTAATTTGTTTGGATCTCTTGGGATCCACTGGGTGGGTGAATACTCCACTGCTAAATACTTGTTACAAACAATCTTTCTTACCATTTTCACCATTTCTTTTCTTTTTACTAGATCTACTGAGCTTGTTTCAGCAGTATCACATTTAAAGTACAACCAGGCTTCTCCTATAGGGCACTCTCCCAGGAGTGTCTGCCTAAAAGTGGCAATATTGTGGGCTGTTATAAGTTAGTTGCGGTGGGGAATTAATCACCAACTAGTAAGTCCAAATAAAATGAAATTTATTAATTGATAGAGCAAGTGATAACAGGCAAAGTCAGTATTGGGTGCGCTGGGCAATAGGGGAGTCCCCCCTCCACCACTGCCGCACTCTTCTGATATTTCGTGGAGTTCCTATACAGTCCTGCTTCCGGGTTGATGTGTAGTACTCTGTGTATTCTTCTTTTGTGTCTAGGTGGTCATAGTCTACCTCCCGGACGTCTGAAGATGAAGGCTGGTATTTTCCCTATTTGCTAGGTTTATCTGATTCCTGGAATTTTAGGCTCAATCTGCTGAGTTCCTGGAATCCTAGGTTTACTGAGCGGATAAGCTGATACTGTGTTATCAATCATAGCAAACCCCCCACCCATATTAACAGTTTACTAAACAGATAAACAAATGTTTGTGAAACCTATTGTCTTTTACTTTCACCTTCCTTATCCTTTAAAGTCTGGAAATTTAGTTAAACAAACTAGAGGTGGTGCAACAGTCTTACTGGAATAACTTTGTCAGTTTTGATGAACAAACTTAAACTTTTAACCCATTACACCCGGTACAGCTGCTTCTGGGAATTCATCTCCTTGCATTCCTTGCAGCCCCAGAGCTCCTCAGAACACAGTCCCGTGCCTAAAACACCTGTCATGCCCTGTGCCCTAAAGAGCCCAGTCAGAGGTCCCAGACCTCCCAAGGGCTCCCGAACCATTTGTGTTCCCCGCGAGGGCCTCAAGTTGCGGCTCGGATGCAAATGTGTCCCCCAAGTGTCTTCCCAGACCCCCAAAAATCTTGTTCGAACCATTTCTGGGACATCAACTCCCATCATGCCCCACGCCCCACCGAGAGCCATTGCAGCTGTGCCTTGAACTCGCGTGATGCTCCGTGGCCGCATTTAATCGTATGATACCCACGCCTACAACTCCCATCACCCCCCGCACCCCAGAGAGTCCCGTTTGAGCCCCCCAAGGGCCCGCCCGGACCCCGCAGGGCCCCATATTCTCCTCCCTGACCTCCAAGGGCCCCCCTGGACCCCCAAGTGCTGCCCCGGATGCTGAACTGTCCCTCAGAATCCCTGAGTGCCCCTCCAAGTGCCCACCCGGCTCCCCCAAGTGTCCTCCAGACCCTCAAGTTCTCTCTGAATTCCCTCCTCAGACCCAAAACTGCCCCAAATGTGTTCCAGAAACGTCTCCATGGACCCCTAAGTGTCGTCCCCTTTTACCCTGTCTGTGAAAATGATAAAAAAGATGACAAAAGGATTTATAATAGGACTAATTAGCATAAAGAAGGAGGAATAAATAGCCAACACTGCTCCATGAATTAATGAAGGGAATTGTGTTACTTAGAAGCAATTATCAATAAAATTTTTACTTGCTAAAAATGTATGGATTTTTAAATATAAATATTAAAATTCATTAATATAAATATAGAATAATACTATTATAAATAAATAAGAAAAAATTATCCTTTCTTAATTCATTCCTTTTTTTTTTTTCCATGGGAAAATGCATAAATTTTTTATGCTTTGGGATGTCATTCTGTAAGACACAGTCCAAAGATCCCTCATCTGCCTCCCAACTGCCGTCAAGGATGGAGATTGAAGCCCTCCCCAAGGATGAGATGAGACCCTTAAAATTCTAACCCAGGGGTGCTGTCCTGACAGGAGCAGGATGTCTGCCATAGGAAGCGGGAGGTTTCTCTTAGGAACCAGTCCTGAAACAATGGGCCCCGCTGGCACTGGTTTGTGCTGTTCAGAACTGGACTGTCTGTACCTGTTCCCAATAGATTTATTCTCCACTGTGCCGTCGATGTGCCGTCCTGCTCCCCTCCCGGCGGCAGATTATAAAACACCCCTGAGTTAACCAAAGACTTTGACATTCTCCCTGATGTGACCAGACGGATCTATTGGCTGCACCACGAGGATTTCATCTCTCTGTTGGCCCCCTCCTTTCTCTCTCACTCTGTCCTTTATCTCCTTTCTAATCCTTCTATCGCATTTGCTGTGGGCACTCAATAAAAGGTGCATTTGTTTTGATTGAAAGTCCCCTGCTCTGTGTCTTTAGGTATTGGAAAATGATGATAAATAAAGTACACATAGTTCATAGTACAAAACGTAAACACCAGCCCAGGGGCAGGGAGTGTGCCTCTGTCTGACCTCTGGCAGGCCAGAGAAAAAATGTTATAGATAAGAAACAACAAACAACCTTGGAAACCAGAGCCAGAAAATTCCGACTCCTTCTTCGAAACACCAGGCTGGGAAAAAAGGATTCTCGGGGTCATCCCTGACCACAGGGAACGCGAGATTGGCCTTCTGGGCTGTCTGGGTCAACATCAGAGTAAATCTGGAAGTTTTGCTTTAGCCTATTAACCCATGTTGCTGGGGTCTTGTCTTTTTCCTGGGTGCCATCAAATGCTAACCTGGTATTACTCCCTCTAGGGACTGATTCTTTTATCCCTCTGGTCATCACGGATCTGTAATCTCTCATATTCCTTCTCCCCTCTTCTTGATTAGGGTTCCAGTCAGACTCCACTAAAGGCATTTTTTGGTCACCTGGGGGCCCGAATTGGTTTTCTCATTCCCAATTTTTCATTCCTGCAGTTCTTATTAATCGAGCTTGGGGAAAATAGGCTGTTAAAGATGGAGTTCAATTCTCCCTATGTATAAATATTAGGGCTAAAAACGGATCAATTTGATTTGCTATTCCTACTGGGTCTTCCACTAAATTTCACAATTCTTTCTTAAAGTTTCTAACTTTGGACGCAGTCAAAGGAGCATTTACAAATCCAATCTCACTGGCCACCCTGCACGTGGGAACTTCTCTGAGGGGGAATGATTTTTCCACTTCAGCCTCTTTGGTCCGGGTGTTACAACATCAGCTGTGGAGCCTGAGTGGTTAACTTCACTCCTGGGCATGAGATTCTGAGATGTTGTTTGGCTTCTCATTTGTGGTGGGGGAGGCAGAGCAGGAACTTGCTGGTGAATAAGGGGTGCATGAGATGGTAGAGGTAAGGGAACAGTAGTGAAGGGTAAAGAGAGTAAGGAGAGGGTGGAGGGGAAGGTGGTGGAGGTATAACTGGATTAGGAGGTGGTAAAGGAATGACAGCTGGGAGAGGAGGAGGAATTGGGTCCACAGCAAGAGGAATTGGAGGAAGGATTTGAGGTACTGCAAGGGTAGGAGGAGGTAAGTGGTCAAGGCGGTCCTAGTTTTTGTCAGCCTTCCCAGCCTCTTCTTCTTTTACTTTACTAGCTTGCTTTCCCTCTTTTAATTTATAGGCTCTTGTGTTTTCCTCCTCTGTGGTGTACTTTAGTCAACAGGTGACATTCTGTATCTGCTCCATGTCTGGATCCTCTTGAGTACTCAAGTATTGATGTCATTGGGTACACAACGGTTTGTCTCGTGTACTGTCCCATGGCCACTGCACCTGTAAATTTATCCTTGGCCATACCTTTGGGAAATAGTGGACCATCTTTATTTGATTTAATCTTTTTGTTATTTCCCAATTTTGCCAGTTGTTAGGTAGTTTTCTTAAGATAATATTGGGAGGGATATTTTTAATTTTCTTCTTATTCTTTCTTGGGGAATTTACTTTCTCACTATAGCACTTCTCCACACCTTCTCAATGGGCCTTCAAAGAAACTCTAATGTGCCTCTACCCAAACCAAGGAATACCGACAGACAATGCAATCATTAAACAACTCAAGCTTGTTTGGCCCTTTCAACTTATTTCTTATTTTCAGTATTTAAGCCAAATCTTAAGCATTCAAATAACTCCTAAACCACTTGCATTCACAATTCTTACACTCTTTCATGGTTTGATGCTGGTGCAATGCCAGTGCCCCCATGAAAATACATTCTCCCTGGTGTCTGCTGTGAGATGTGACCAGGAATAGAACAAAACAGGCTTCCACTTAGAAATAAAGAAGACAAAACTTTATTAACCTACAACTATATGTAAAAAGAAACACAGAAAGAATGAAAATCTTCTAAAAACATTTCTCCTCCCCCCACCAAATTTCCAATACATCCATCCCTCAGATCACCAACTCTCAGTCCGTCACCACCTTTTAGATATCAATTCTCAGTTCATCAAGGAGTGAGTAGTCCCTCTTGTGCCATAGGCTTCCCCTGGAAACACAGTTGAGACCTCATGTGTTTCCTGTCACACGTGGCACCACCCAGAGATCATTGCCATCATGACATCTTCCTTCCATGTCCAGTGCTCTAACCACTGTGCATGGACCAGAGCTGCTTCTAGGATTTTCCTTTTAAGGGTACTTGGTCCAGTTCCAAAAAAATAGTACAGTCTCACACTTTCTGGACACCTGTCCCCCTCCAAATTTCACCCCCTGGGGACAAGGGGTCTCAAGAATAGAGATATTCTCCTCCCCTGAAGATCGAGGGCACCAACCACCCTCCTTGCCTGTCGTCTCTGTTCACACGCTCCTTCAGATCACATCACTGCACTCACTTGGCTCTGAGCCATTGCCTCCCCACTAAATGCAGTCTCCGTCTCATAGGAAAAAACGGTTCTGTCCATAGCTATACAAGAAAAGTCCAGCCAAAGGACTTTGCAAAGGACCTCCTTCCACCTAAGATTTTTCTTCACTTCTCTTGTGGCCCATTTCCTCTTATCTCATCTCTTATCTCTCTTCTCATCCAACTCCAGGAGGATCAGCATTTGTAAGGTTTCCATCATCCAAGAAAAAGGGTTAAAAATCTCAGTCTCTGCCTGTCCAGAAGTCCCATGGCTCCCTTGCCAGGCACCTTTTCCCTGCACCCCTCCTCCTTCTCGCCAGCCATGCTAACAAATTCCAAGGTGGCACAGGCACAGACCCAGACACCAGCTCTCTCTCTCTCTCTCTCTCTCTCCTGGCGGGGGTGGCTGCCTGATGACTCTCCAATATTCCTCCACCCTTCCATCCTTGGGGCCTCTTCACTTCCCATCTCTGTCCAAGGCCCAGGCCTGCCTCACCCGGCCGCATGGCTTCCCGGCCCCCACCCAACTGGCAGCAGCTGGGCAGGGGAGAGGTCTGAACTCTTTCACCACCAGAACCCAAGAGAAAGTTTTCCTGGGAGTTCTCTGTTTTTAACCTCTGTGTTCTCAGAGGCGTATCCATGTCCCCAGTGGCCCCACCAGGTGCCAATATTCAAATCTGAACACCCATTGGTTTGACCACAGCATCCCAAAAAACTCCCTTCCTCTCAAACCATGACAGGGTGATAGGAACATATCGACTCTATCTTATCCTTGTATGTTACTTTCTGAAATTGTATAGTTATTGATGTTGTTCAATTTGTATAGCTATTGATAAAATTGTGTAGCTGTTGATTTTTTTACTATCCTAATATGCTGCCTTTAGCTTATTCTTGTGTTGCCTTATAAAGTTGTACAACTGTTGGTATTGTCAATAGTCTAGAAGTGGAGGTAAAAGGATTTTTGATGATAAATAATGTAAGTTTGGGGAATTAATCAAGGTCAGCACATGGATGTATTCTGGAGTTAGTGGAATCTACACAAAGGATACTTGTACCATGTTTGCTATTTCTTCAGCAAGGACCCTGTAGGGGGATGGTAGACATGGCATTTATTTAAAAGAAAAAAAAGGGAATTGTAGGCACACAGTTTGTGTTAATTGGGAGTGGGACTATGGCTGAGCCTCATCCCTAAGGGTGACAACCATGCAGGACAGGTGAACTGTATTAAAGGTAATGAGACATAGAGTGCTGAGGTGTACTGACCGACTACAAAAGGGTACAGAGGGCACACAGGTGCAATGCATGTAAGATGAAGGGTATAAAAGGTTGTACTGAAGAACAATGAAGGGCTGTGGAAGAATGACTGGATAAACAGGGTCATGGGTCCCTGGAGAAGTTGTACAAGCAAACCCCTTGTTAGTTTAGCATGAGTAAAAGCATAAGTAGGCCGCTCTGCTTGTTAGCTTGATATGAGTTGGCTTCAGTTGACGTAACTAGGCCTTGCGCCATGATAAGGAGTTTGCAAAGTATGCTGCATCATGCTGACAAGGTTGAAAGGGCAAGGACAGCAGCAAAAATAAGGAAGAAAAGAGGTTTTGCAATATAAAAATAGAGAAGTAAAAGCAACGAGAATGAGCAAGAACCCTGTGTTAGAAACCACAAAGTAGGAGGAGTGTGTAAAAATAACCTTTTGCTTTAAACCAATGAACTAATGACGAGTATGGATAATTATGGACAAGTATGAAAAATTACTGAAAACATATAAAGGTGTCATTGTACTCAAAATAAACTGAAGCTTGCTTTACCAATCACATTGATTGATCGCATGTCTTCCCTTGCTGCCGTCAAAGGGCTGATACTTGAAGCCTTCTTTGGTGTCAGTTGTACCCCCAGCTGTGACATCTGGTGACCCCGATGTGTTCCTGAGGTGATTTGATCAGACAACTGTGGACCTAAGAGCAGTAAGATGGTGGAGCCAGGTGGACTATGAGCTTGGGAACTGAGCCAGGTGGACCAAGAGCCTGAGAGCCTAAAAATCTGGATGAGTTATAGCCAGGCAGACCGGAGAGCCAGAAAAAAAAGTAGGTGGACCTGAGAGCCTAGAAGCCTGGACAATGTATGAGTTGCCCCCCCAAGAGGAAGAGTGCTGGATTTGAGGAGCAGATGCTACACACTTTGCTTATTTGGTACGAGAGAAATAGAGTGAGGCTATGCACTTTGTTTGTTTGGAAGGGGATGGCTTGGGAGCTAACACAAACTGCCTTTTTTAAAATGTGGGAGAGTACCAGCCATGTTTTTGCTTATGTCCCTCCCTGCAGGAAGAGTGGAGTGAGCCCTGCATTCCCTGGTGATGTTTTAGCCTGCTCTGTGATGTCACAGCTCATACTATAATGTCACACAGCTGGTCTCTGATGTCACAGCCAACTCTGTGATGTCATAATCTCCTCTGTGATGTCAGACCTCTGCCCTGTGATTTCGCAGCCGGCTCTGTGATGTCACAGAGACAGCCTATGATGCCATAGCTGCTTTGTGACCTCACAGAACCTCTGTGATGTCATGGCTCACTCTGTGTTCTCATGTTATCAGATGATAAATTGTCTACACCAGGTGAACACACACAATGCTGGTTCTCCAAAACCCCAGGCCTATGGAAACCACACAATGTCCATTGTGTGAGAAGGGGAACTGAAATTCACCAGCCTCAGTGTCCTGCCAGCTCAGCCAGGCCCACTGGAACATTGGGGTCCATGAGCACCAGGGACCACCAGATAGACCCCCAGGACAGGAGAATGCATGGCAAAAGGGGAGGGGAAATATGTTAATGAGTTAGGGGAATGATTATCATATGTATGTTTAGCCCAGGACAATCAATGAATATGTATGCAAAATACAGAATGTAAACAGAAACTTTCCTGCACTCAGCATGCACAGCTTTGGGAGGAGTTCCCGCTCTGTGCATCCAGCCAAATAAACAATGCTGCTTCTTAATGCTACATTGGGATTATGGATTTTTCTATTTTGCTATTTTTTTGGTAACAATCCCACTCCCAAGGAAAGCTCTGTCTCCTGCTGTTCACAAAGAGAGAAAGGCTGGTAGGAGATGTGGTGGTTGGAGGCTGCCTGGGGTACAGTGACCATAAAATAATTGAGTTTTCAACATCCTGTGAAAGAAGGAGTGGCATCAACAAAATGTGTACACTGGAATTACAGAGAGCAGACCTTGGTATATTTGGGATGCAGATTTGGAGAGTAGTCAATCAGGTACTCATTTTTTAAGGGAAACAGCCCTTAAAAACAAAGGTGTCCAGGAATGATGGACACACCTCAAGAAACTAATTGTAAGGGGGAAGGAGCAGCCTGTCCCTCTGTGCCAAAAGATGAGCAAGCTAGGAAAATTACTGTCCTGGCTGGGCATGGAGCTTTTGTGGGAACTCAAGGAAAGAAAAGAGGGTGCATCACCTTTGGAGAGAAGGTCAGGTGACTCAAGAAGTGGTTAAGAATATAGTTAGGCCATGCAGAAAGAAAAGTAGAGATGTGAAAGTTCAATTAGAGGTTAACCTGGCGGCTTTGGGAAAAAATTATAAAAAATATTTTTATCAATAAATTAATACCAAAAGGAAGTGTAAGGAGAACATCTATTCATTGTTGGATGCAGTGGGGAATAGAGTAACTAAAGATGAGAGAAAAGCTGAGGTACTTCCGCCGTCTTTTACTCAATTTTAAACAGTAAGACAGGTTGTCCTCAGGACAAGTGTTCTCTTGAGCTGGGAGATGGGCACAGGGAGCAGAACAGTCCCCTGGAATCCAGGAGGAAGCAGTTGGTGACCTGCTGAGCCACTCAGATGCTCACAGGTGTCTCTGGGATCAGATGGGATCCATCCAAGGGGGATGAGGGAGCTGGTGGATGAGCTCTCCAAACTGCTCTCCATCATTTACCATCAGTGCTGGCTCAGCAGGGAGGTCCCAGAGCACTGGAGGTGCCAATGTGAGCCCATCCCCAAGAAGGGCTGGAAGGAGGAGCTGGGGAACTCCAGGCCTGTCAGCCTGACCTGGGTGCCCAGCAAGGTTATGGAACAGATCACCCTGAGTGCCATCACAGGGCACCCACAGGATGGCTGAGGGATCAGAGCCAGCCAGCGTGGATTTCAGTATCTGCACTGATGATCTGCATGAGGGGACTGAGTCCAGCATCAGCAAATTTGCAGATGGCACCAAGCTAGGTGTGAGTGTGGATCTGCTGGAGGGCAGGAGGGCTCTGCATAGGGACCTGGACAGACTGGATCCAGGGCCCAAATCAAACAAGATGAGGTTGAACAAGACCAAGTGCTGGGTCCTGCACTTTGGCCACAACAACCCCTGCAGCACTACAGACTGGGGACAGAGTGGCTGGACAGCAGCCAGGTTGAAAGGGACCTGGGGGCACTGATGGACAACAGGCTGGACATGAGGCAGCAGTGTGCCCAGGTGGGCAAGAAGGCCAATGGCTCCTGGCCTGGCTCAGGAATGGTGTGGCCAGCAGGAGCAGGGCAGGGATTCTTCCCCTGCACTCAGCACTGGTGAGGCCACACCTCGAGTGCTGTGCCCGGTTGTGGACTCCCCAATTTAGGAAGGACATGGAGGGGCTGGAGCATGTCCAGAGAATGGCAACAAGGCTGGTGAGGCATCTGGAACACAAGTCTTGTGAGGACTGCCTGAGGGAGATGGGGTTGTTTATCCTGGAGAAGAAGAAGCTCAGCCAGACAGGGCAGTGTCAGGGCACAGAGCGGACTTGATGATCTCCAAGGTATTTTCCACCCTTGCTGATTCTGGGATTCTCTGAAACCACCCTTGGAGCAGATGCAGGAGGAGCCCTGGGCCTCCTCTTCAGAAGCTCCAGCAGCCCAGGTCCCTCAGCTTCTGCTGCCAGCCCCAAAGCCCATCCTGTCAGTCCTGCAGAGCCTCTGCAGCTCCTCCTCATCACCCAGAACAAGGAGCCCCAGAGCCAGACACAGCAGCCCAGATGTGCCCCCTGGCCTGGGGTGCCTCTGGCAAGGGAGCAGCACCAGGCACTGCAGGAGCCTGCAGACAATTCCTGCAGCACTTGTAGGATGATCCTGCTCCCCAATGGACGTTCCCATGGTGCCAAGTCAGGAACTGCAATGGGGAGTGGGGCCAGAGAGGAAAGGGCCAACAGGGATGGGCTGTATGCTGGGGAGGGGACAGGGATGGGCAATAGGAGGAAATCTGGATCAGGAAAGAGGAAAAAAAGCATAGGTGAAGGAAAGGAAATGCTTAGGGCAGTTTGGGGCTGGCTGCCAGGCAGCCCTAGCTCTGAGCAACAGCATCTGCAGTGGGACAGGAAACTCGCAGCTGATGGGAACAAACTTTCTGGCTGACTGCAGAGGCCAGGACAAAGCTGAGTGCTTTCCCTGCTGTCCCCCAGCCCTTGCTGGCCCCAGGGCCTGATGGCATTTGTGCTCCCTCAGGTTCATGTCCCCACAGCAACAGCATGGGGGTGCTCCCCCTGCTCTGTGCAATGCAAACAGGGGCTCCTGAGGCAGTGCTGCCATGTCTGTGCCTGCAAGGATGGGGCACCTTTGTGAGCTGGGGAAGAGGCCATGAATGCAGAGGAGGGAATGTTGTTGGCAGCTCCATGAGGATCCTCTGGGACACTGCCCTGGGCTGTCCAGTGCACTGGGGATGGATCAGCCCCTGCTCTGCTGCTCCTTCCCATCTGCCCCAGGGCCCTTGCAGAGCCCCAGCCATGCTGTTTGCTGTCAGCCTGCCCACGGCCAGCCTGGGGCTGCTCACGGGGGTTTTCTGTGCTGAGCATTGGCCTGGCCGTGTTCTTGAGAGAGCCTGGGCAAGGAGCCTGGAGCCCCCAGGGCCTGGGCTGAGGCATCAGCACTGCCCCAGCAGTGCCCATGGCCTGTCTCTGCTGCAGCCCTGGCACCGCCACCCCCAGGGCTGTGCCCGGCCCCAAGAGCACTCAGGCCCTACAGCAACACCAGGGCCACCAGGGCAGCGTGGCAGGGCCATGGCAGCAGCACTGGCAACACCAAGTTGCTGCTGCTGCTGGGCACAGCTGCTGGGCCAGCACTGATCTGCCCCCAGCTCTGCACACAGACATTGCTGCTTCAGCTCCAGAGAAGGCAACAAAAGGGCATCTCTACAGAAAACTTTGCTGGGAGGTCCTTTAGTTCATTTAAAGCCACCAAGAGATCCACTACTCATTGACACTTGGCCACTGTGAAGGTGGAGATAGACAAAATGATAAAGGGCAGAAGCAATGACCTTGCTTTGTGAATATTACTGTATCTAAAACAAGGAAAAAATAACTCAGCAACAAAACCAACAAGAACTATTATGGCTTATATTGGGATTTTAAGAAATTGCTAACCAGATTAATTTTTCTGACATCCTCCAGTCACCAATCTCCACACTGCCGCCTTGAGCTCCTGGTTCCTCAGGCTGTAGATGAGGGGGTTCAGGGCTGGTGGCACAACCGAGTACAGAATTTACACTGCGAGATCCAGGGATGGGGAGAAGATGGAAGGGGGCTTCAGGTAGGCAAATGTGCCAGTGCTGAGGAACAGGGAGATGACCGCCAGGCGAGGGAGGCAGGTGGAAAAGGCTTTGTGCCGTTCCTGCTCAGAGGGGATCCTCAGCACAGCCCTGAAGATCTGCACATAGGAGAAAACCATGAACACAAAACAACCAAAAGCAGTAGAGACAGGGAAAATAGAAACCTTAAGTTCCCTGAGATAGGATTTAGAGCAGGAGAGCTTAAGGATCTGAGGGATTTCACAGAAGAACTGGCCCAGGGCATTGCCATGGCACAGGGGCAGGGAAAATGTATTGGCTGTGTGCAGCAGAGAATTGAGAAATCCAATGGCCCAGGCAGCTGCTGCCATGTGGGCAAAAGCTCTGCTGCCCAGGAGGGTCCCGTAGTGCAGGGGTTTGCAGATGGACACGTAGCGGTCATAGCACATGATGGTCAGGAGGAAAAATTCTGCTGACACAAAGAAAAGAAAAAAGAAAACCTGTGCAGCACATGCTGAGTATGAGATGTCCCTGGTGTCCCAGAGGGAATTGTGCATGGCTTTGGGGATAGTGGTGAAGATCATGCCCAGATCGCTGAGGGCCAGGTTGAGCAGGAAGTAGAACATGGGCGTGTGCAGGTGGTGGCCGCAGGCTACGGCGCTGATGATGAGGCCGTTGCCCAGGAGGGCAGCCAGGGAGATGCCCAGCAAGAGGCAGAAGTGCAGGAGCTGCAGCTGCTGTGTGTCTGCCAATGCCAGCAGGAGGAAGTGGCTGATGGAGCTGCTGTTGCACATTTGCTGCCTCCGGACATTGGAACCTTTTGAAGGAGAAAAGACAGGGACGACTGGGGGGAGATTTCTCACAGAAAAATCAAAGTTGTTTCTCACAAACAGTTTCCTGCCACTGAACACCTCCCCCTTGTCTATGTCTAGGAGACCTTACTTCACCTTTGTTGCTGGAGCCCTGATTACTGCTGGCCAATGTTTTCTGAGGAGCTGGACCTTGACCCACAGGACACCTGGGAGTCAGCCCTGACCTCCAGTCAGTTCAGGGCAACTGTGAGGGCAGGGGCCAGTCCTGATGTTTGGATTTGGATAAATAATCTTCTCCTAAAGCAGACGAGCTGCCTGGGTGAAGGAATGGGGATAGCAGGATGCAGAACGAGAGATTCTGCTGCACGTGCAGAGAACAGAGAGTCCAAAGAAGCAGGAGGATTGTCTGAGGCTTAGTGCAGACTTAGGGGAGCTGCTCTGTCCCTCTCTCCTCTTCCAGCTGTCCTGAACTTGCACCTTTCTGAGATCCACTCCCGTGTTACCCTGGACAGCCAGGAGACACTGCTGATTCTGTCTTTAAGTTTTGATGACATATTTTTAATCGTATATATTTTATTTTTATGATGAAAAAAAAAAAATAAACCAAGAGGAGAATGTGAGACCACGACCTGCTAGCCTAGAGATTATGGGAGTGCAGCTCACTCAATGTGCCAGTGTCTCACCACATCCTTTCCTCATTGGGCCTCTCCTCTTCCTCTTTTGCCATCTTTTCTTTGTGTCATTTGTGCTGCTGTTTTCAACTTGTCATTGTAACAGGGCCAGACATTGACATGTTTGGGGGACAATGGGTCCAAAAGATCCTGTCTAGTCAAAGGTTTTCTACCTAGGTGTGTTCTGTGCTCACCAAAGGTCTGAGCAAAGAAACCAAGAGAAGTGTGCCCAAATCCCAAAGCTTTGCTCCTTTGCAATCTCCCACAGATCTGGCTCACAGGTGTCTTCAATCACAATTCCATAGGTAAGAAGAGGTAATGTATTTCACTGGGAAATGATGCACTGCTTTGGCAAATATACATCACCTGTATGTATATTTACCCGGGACAGCACTCCAGCTGTGTTGTTTGCCCCTTGTTTGCAGAAGGATGAGTGCACTGGGAGGCCAATAACAAGTGACAAGGGTTCCTCAAATCTACACTGCAGCCTGGCTGCCATTCAGCCCAGAGCTAGGGGATCATTTCTTCCCATGGACCAGTGCTTGCCAGTGGAATGAATTCCTGCACAGCTGGAAGAAGCATTTCTGGATTCAGCTCCAGCTCTTGGTGGGCTGCATGGTCATTGACAATGCTGCCCTTCTAGAAATTATTCTGCAGTTTCCTTTGATAGTCATTTGAAGCTTTTAAACTTCACATTTCAATTTGCTTTGCCTTAGGGAAAAACATTTCTGGGCCCAGTGAAAACTGTAACCTTTTGACAGCAAAGTCCTCATGGTTGCCAGCTTCTGATGTTACACAATGTCACCTGGCTGCATGTGTCTGCTTAGCTCTGGGTCTAGTTCTGGCCTAGTAAAGCCCAGGCAGGGTGGAACATTGCAGGGAAAACTGGTCAGTGAGCTTATGGGGTTGCCATCAGGAGCAGAGTGAATGTGCCCTTTGGGGATTTCTCTGGAGACAAAATTAGGGACCTACTCCATGCCACAATATTCTCTTAGATCTTTCTAAAATATCCTAGAAAAGGCTGTGAAACTTCACATCTCCTTGCACAGCCACTGTTTGAAGAGGGGCATTTTGGTCCCTCCTCAAAGTCATTGCTCTTGCACATCAGAAACATGAACATCCACCAACAGGAATGATGCATGGTCCTGCTGCTGCTGCTGCTGCTGCAGAGGACTGGGCAGTGCAGACCTGGGTATTACCAATATGAGCACTTAATTAGCATTTCATGCCTCTTCAAGCTGTGCAGATCCCAGGGCTTTTTGTTTCAAAGCAGCCACTGCACCATCTCTAGGGAAGAACAGGAAATGGGAAACAGCGACTGCCAGCCTTGCAGGGGTGTGGGGGAAAACCTGAAGTGTCTGCATCAAAAGATGAATGGGAAGAGTGTAATTGCCAAAGCAAATGCTTTGTTAGGATAGCAGGAGCAGTTCTTTACTGCATGCTTGCATGAAGATCATTTGGGATCTCCTTTTTGTGTCTCATGCAGAAAAGGAGTTCTAAATAATACCACGCCACTTAAACCAGATTGGGATGTAGCTCTGTAGTGGTTCACAATGAAGCAGACTGCCTGCTTTGTCACTGCCAGCCCTGGTGAGCCTGCAAGGGACTGTAGTGTATCCCATGCCTGTTTTGCCTCCAAGCAGAGCTTGGTTTTCCTTATTAGTGTGGAGTAAATACAAGAGTAATAAAATGGACAATTAAACTGGCCACTTTGGAGGATATGCTCATGCTTTCACACGTCAGTCCTGTACCTCATGCTCCCAAGGCTTGTTACTCATAATGAAATATTTGAACAAAAACACCTCTGCTCTCATGTTACATCTGAATAAAATTGCACAAGATCATCAAGAATTCTGCTGTCAGGAACAAGACAAGAGCCTTCCGACAGTCACGTGCAGCTGTCCTGGATTGCTGCAGCCCTTTGTGAAAAGCTGCTGCAGACAGAGTGTTTGGAGTTGGTTTGGGCCTGTATGAAAGATCTGTGGAGCGGTGTGCAGGGCTCTCCTGGCAGGAAACTGTTTGTCCAAGCCCAGGGACACGGTGCCGGCAGCAGCGGAGCGGCCCCGCTCCCAGCCCGAGAGTCTGTGAGCTGAGCCATGCCGGGGAGAAAAGGCAGCGAGGGGCTCCAGCCCAGCTGCTTCACTGCCCTGCCCGCTCCGTGGAGCTCTGCCATGGGAGAAAGCCGACGCCGGATGAGTCCCCAAGCTTCCATCAGCTGCTGGAACTGCTCCGTGACAGCTCCTGTTCTTCCGAGAGAGACCCCGGCGCCTTCTTGTAATGCCTGTCATGGGGGGATTCTGTTTGTTAATAAACTGTTGGGGGTTTTCCACTTTCATCTATTAGGAATAATTTCCTATTGCTGGAAAGGGATTGTTGGAACACTTTAGAGGAGACGACTTATTGCACAATATCCTGTTTGAAGTTGTCTGAACTGTGTGAGAGAGATGGCGTCACACAGGAGCATCCCCAAGGCTGCTGAGGGGAAGGCACAGAGGAAGACAAACCCAGTATTTCTGAGGGAACTCCTTGGCACCAAACCAACCTGAGTTATCAAACAGCAGACCTGATGTTTCGAGACATGGGCCAAAGGGGAAACCTTTCAGTGTGTTTGGTCCAGGCTGGGTTATGCTCGAGGCAAAGGTGTGTCAGTGTGTTGGATAATACTCTTTTCTTGACCTAGAGATGGGGACACTGAGAGGTGTTTTAAAAACTTTTATTCCATTTTCAGTCTCATGAGAAGGGTGAGACAATACAGATGTTCTAATTCACGCCATCACAATCAAAAGCCAACTACTTCCTAATTATAATACATTATAAGTGTTTCTTGGTCTATCAGCCTTTTTGCCATGCCATGTTGTAGATGCCTTAAAGCCAATTATTTGAAACTACCCCTCGTGGGTCCCACTACAATGCATCTTTCATAGATCTGTTTTTCCAAAGTCTTATTTGCAAGGCCATTTTTTGAAACTTTTATCTAGCTCCATTTCTCTCTCAACAATATCTGTCCTATTCCATGGAAATTTTTAAGTTAGTATTTTTGTTTCAAGATTTATATACAGATTCATACTTTGTGGGCCTTCTATTAGGCTCTAAAAACTTTCTACAAATCCATTTCCCACATCAGTGCACTTGGCTCCTTCTCTCCTCATTGTGCCTGGCAAGCACAGGAGCCCAGAGTTCCTGCAGAACCCATCACAGCACTCAGTGGGAGCAAACTTGTGTCCAGTCCTCACCTGGAGCTGTGGTGCCCAGCATTCCAGCACACTGCAATGAGGAACTGTTCCTGCTCTTTCAGAAGGAGCTAAGGAGCTTTGGCCTTCAGATCAGTTGTCTGCAGGCTCCTGCAGTGCCTGGTACTGCTCCCTTGCCAGAGGCACCCCAGGCCAGGGGGGCACATCTGGGCTGCTGTGTCTGGCTCTGGGGCTCCCTGTGCTGGGCAGTGAGGAGGAGCTGCAGAGGCTCTGCAGGACTGACAGGATGGGCTTTGGGGCTGGCAGGAGAAGCTGAGGGACCTGGGCTGCTGGAGCTGCTGAAGAGGAGGCCCAGGGCTCCTCTTGCAACTGCTCCAATGGAGCTTTCAGAGAATCCCAGAATCAGCAAGGGTGGAACAGGCCATGGAGATCATCAAGTCCAGCCTGTGCCCTGACACTGCCTTGTCTCCCCTGAGCCTCCTCCAGGATAAACAATCCCAGCTCCCTCAGCTGCTCCTCACAGGACTTGTGCTGCAGACCCCTGCCCAGCCTTGTTGCCCTTCTCTGGACACGCTCCAGCCTGTCCGTGTCCTTCCTGAATTGGGGGGCCCAGAACTACAAACAGCACTCGATGTGCTGCCCAAGTAGTGTCGATCACAGGGGAAGAATCCCTGCCCTGCTCCTGCTGGCCACACCATTCCTTAGCCAGGCCAGGAGCCATTGGCCTTCTTGCCCACCTGGGCACACTGCTGGCTCATGCCCAGCCTGCTGTCCATCAGTCCCTGCAGTTCCCTTTCTGCCTGGCTGCTCTCCAGCCGCTCTGGCACCTTGTTGAGGGAGGCAGGCAGGGAGGGAACGGGTCCAGATCCAGTCCTTCCTGAAATGTGGTGTTTGCTGGTACTGCCAGTTCCCACATCTTGGTATTTCTGTATTCTGGCACAGCCCAAGTGCAGCAATTTGCTGGCAAAGAAAGCCAAAACCAAGCAAATACCTGGTACCTACAGCAACCCGATCTCGTGTTTGCTGACACCGCCAGTACCCAGATCGGGAATTTTTCAGATGCCTACACAGCACAATTCCAGCAATTTGCTGGCACAGAAAATTAGCATCAGGAAATTTCTCAGTGCCGGCTCATCCCTCACCCAGATCTGTTGTGCGCTGGCACTGCCAGTGCCCACATCTGGCAATTTCCCTCTTCTGGCACCACCCATGTCCAGCAATTTGCTGGCAAAGAAAGCTAAAACCTGGCAATTTCCCCTTGCCAGCACCGCCCAATCTGGAGTTTGCTGGCAGCAGGACCCCAGGAAAGAAGGAAGGAAAGAAGGAAAGAAAAAAGGAAGGCATCCAGATCCAGTCCTTCCTGGAGCCTGAAATGGGCTGTTTGCTGGCACTGCCAGTGCCCAGATCTGGAAATTTCCCTATTCCGGCACAGCCCAAGTGCAGCAATTTGCTGGCACAGAAATCCAAAACCTGTGGCAGCTTCCTGCTACTGGGTCTGGCACCACCCACATCTTGCATGTCATGTAACCAGAACCCAGATTTGGAAATTTCCTGGTGCCAGCAGAGCCCAAATCTGGCAGATTTCTGTCGCTGGCAATGACACCACCCAGATCTGGTGTTTGCTGGCAGCACCAGCGCCCAGATCTGAAAACTTCCTGGTGCTGGCACAGCCCAAGTCCAGCGATTTGCTGGCACAGAAAGCCAAAATTTGTAAATCTGCAGGTTCTGGCTCCAGCACCATCCAGATCTGGTGTTTTCTGGGATCGCCAGTACCTAGATTTGGAAATTTCCCAATGCCTTCACAGCCCAGGTCTAGCAATGTGGTTTTAGCTAGCTTAGGAAGAGAAGTTCCTTGGATGGTGACTTTCCTTTTTCTTGGAACTGTTTAAACCTGCTCTGGACTGAAAACCCAGACAAACACCGGCAGCAGCTCACACCTGTGCCCCCCCCCCGAGCTCTGGGACGCTGCATTCCAGCGCCAGAGGGACTTAGAAGAGACTGAGTGAGCCAACTAGAACACACGAAAAGGACTTTCTGAATTTGCCATCTCTTCAGCACTGTCCGAGGTTTTATTTAATGCTATTCATTTTTCATGCTTGTGAATACTTTACTTGTTAAATAAACTGGGTTTTTTTTCACTTTTCTCCAGGAAAGTCTTTTCCTGAACTAGTAGGGGGAGGGGCTTCTTGAACTTCTTTCTAGATGGACCCCTTTTGGAGATTTCCTCCCAAAATTTGCCCTAAACCAGCACAGTCATCATGAAAATTTCACCAGTGACATAATTTCCTGGTGGCAAATCTTGTGACAGAAGCTTGACCTTGTTCTCCATGAGAGATTCTTGGGAAGAGCAGACAGGAGAGAATTCCTGGAAAACTGAAACAGCATTCCAGAAGTGAAATGAAAATGAAGGAAACAATCCAAGATGTTTTCCTCTGTTAATTTCTATGCTCCCCTTTTCCATGTTGCACTACTTCTCCATCCCAGTAATTCCAGATGCACCTCACCTCTAAGATTGGTGACTTAGGGATTTTTAGCCACTGTAAAATACCATGAGCCACACAGAGTTTTCCTTCCCCTGTTTTTACTGGAAAGCAACACTGGAGATGTAAGTGTGGTGCTTGGGTCAGGTAGGAATCCTACACCAAGGGAAGGTGGCCCGACAGTGTTTGACCCTCAGCAAGGACAATGCCCAGCAGCAAGCGAGGGGATCGCTGTGCCAGTGTGCAGGAGTCAAGGCTCTGCATCTGGGCTCAGCGCTGCAAAGTTCCCGTGTTTGGGCAGACGGAGGGGCTGTCCCCGGGGCGCGCGGGGCTCGAACGTGGGGCTCGTGGGGCGAGCGGGGAACGGACACGGGGACGAACGGCCCCGGTGCTTCAGTTGCAGCAGCGGCAGCGGCGGCAGCGGCAGCGGCGGCAGCAAAAGCAGATATTCTCCAACACTCTTTCTCTTTCTTTCTCCTCTCTCCCTTTCCCGCTGTCTGGCACCCTTCTCTCGGGGTCCCTTGCCCGACGTCCCTCCCCTCTCCCCGCCTCCCTCTCCCCTGCCGGGCCGGGCCATGCCCCCGGCCCGCCCCCGGCCCCGGGCGGGGCTGCCCCGTGCCCGGCCCCGGCCGTCCCGCCGCGGTCTCGCCTCCGCCCGGCTCTGGCAGTACTGGCGGTGGCGCTGTTGGGCGGGCATCAGTGCCTGGTGCGGGGGCGGCATCGCCGCCCTTCGGCTCCGCCTGGCCCGAGCCCAGCCCCGGACCCGACGCAGGCTCCAGTCCCGACCCCAGCCCCGCTCCCGGCCCCGGCCCCGGCCCCGACCCCGGCCCCGGCCCCGGCCCCGACTCCGGCCCCGGCTCCTCCCGGGGCCCGCGGAGGACACACGCGGCGCAGCCGCTCCCGCCGCCTCCACTGCGGTTTCCCCGGCCCGAGCTCCGCCTCTCGGCAGCGCGGCCGCCGGCACCGAACCTCCCGTGCCGCGTTCCGAAGAGCGAACGCCTGGGCATGGCCGGCCCGGGGCGGGTGAGGGGCGCTCGGGGGCCGTGGCTGGCCCCGGGCCGAGCGCTGACAGCCGCGTCCCGCCCGCAGGGAAGACGCAGCAGGGCCTGAAGGAGCAGTACAGGCTGGGTTCGCTGCTGGGGCGCGGCGGCTTCGGCAGCGTCTTCGCGGCCACGCGGCTCTCGGACGGCGCCCCGGTGAGCGGCGGACAAGGAGGAGTGGGCGGAGGAGGAGGAGGAGGAGGAGGAGAAGGGCAGAGGATGGGGCTGGGCAGGGCAGGCGGCGAGCTGAGCCCGCTGCTCCCCTTGACTTGCAGGTGGCCATCAAAAGGGTGCCACGCAACCGCGTCCTGCACTGGGGCGAGCTGGTGAGTGAGCGGGGCCAGCAGCCGGGGCTGCCGGCCGGGGATGAGCCGAGGCCCGGCAGGGTGGGAGCCACCAGGACACCCCGAGGGAGAGCGGGCGTGGGGCCAGCGCAGGGCACAGAGCATCCCTGGCTGGCTGAGGGTTTCACGAGCCCCAACACGGCATCAGCCCCACTGATGGCATCGTGCTCCTCCCGCAGCCCGACGGCACCAGCGCACCCCTGGAGATCGTGCTGCTGGCCAAGGTGTCCACTGGCTTCCCTGGTGTGGTCCAGCTGCTGGAGTGGCTTGAGCTCCCCAAGGACATCTTGATGGTGCTGGAGCGGCCAAAGCGGTGTCAGGACCTGCATCGTTTCATTCGGGCACGGCGGTTCCTGCCCGAGGAGGAGGCGCGGGAGCTGTTCCGCCAGGTGCTGGAGGCCGTGCGGCACTGCACCAGCTGTGGGGTCCTGCACCGCGACATCAAACCAGGGAACATCCTGGTTGACCTGGACACTGGGCAGGCCAAAGTAATTGACTTTGGCTGTGGCACCTACCTGCAAGACACAGCCTACACTCACTTTGCAGGTGAGCCCACACAGGGCTCCTGGGCCCAGCATCTCATGACCCAACATCTCCCAGCCCAAGCTGGCTGTGGCAGCAGGGATTCTCTCTTTTGTGGCCTTTCATGGCACTGAGTCTTCAGCTGAGTTTCTTTTGAAACTCAGGGCTGAGTGGGTAGCCATCTTCCAGCCCTGCTGGCAGCCTTTGCCCCCCACTCTGCCCAGAACTGGTGCTGGGGCAGCCAGCCCAACAAAAACACCCATGGGTGGGAGTAGCAGAGAGGGGGGACTGGAACCGGTGCCCAGCCGGTTTGGTGTGCAGGTGAGAAAGGGCTTGGACTGCTCCACTCACCTGGTCTGTTGGGGTTCATAATGTTTTTTGGGGCAATGCAGGCAGGGAGGATGAGAGCATGGTTTTTCCCAGCACTGGGTGGGTTCTTCCTTGTTATGGTCAGGACTTGCCAGGGCTTCCACTGCCCCCTTGAAACACCAGTGGCTTCTTTTCCAACCCCAAGTCTGTACACAAGTCCCAGGTGCTGGTGAGAGGGCAGTGCTCACCCTGTGTGCCACTGAGGCAGCCCCCACATGCCCAGGGATGCTGGGGCCAGGCTCTGGGAGCAGCAGCATCCCCCTGATGAACTCCATCTGTATTCCATAGGAACACGGTCATACAGCCCCCCGGAATGGACCCACTTTGGCCGGTACTATGGCAAGCCAGCTACCATCTGGTCCCTGGGCATCCTGCTGCACCAGATGGTCTGCGGGGAGCACCCTTTCAGGAGGGGCCAGAACATCAGCTGGGACCATCAGCTCTCGCTGCCACAACGGCTCTCTCAAGGTGGATCCTCATCTCTGGGCTTGTGGGGAATTCCAGTGCTGGGAGACAGCAGCGGGCTTGTGGGCATCCTGCACTGGCAGCTGCTGAGGAGGTGGCACATGTCCTGCTCTCCTCCAAAACAGGGAGTTGATGGGAAAGTTCAGGCCGAGCTTTGAGCACATCCAGCATGGCCTGGGCATGGGAATGGTGGGGCAAAGCCAATAGGAGCCTTCTCCAACTAACTGGTGGTTTCTGGTTTCTCTTCCCAGAGTGCCAAGATCTGATCAGGCAGTGTTTATCCATGCTGGACTTGGAAAGGCCCTCATTAGAAGAGCTGTTCTGTCATCCTTGGATGAAGGATATTCATCTGCCCTAGAAGAAGGGAGAGAGCCACAGGCACACTTTGATCCAGGGCCCTGGTAAGTTCCAGCTCCACACATGCCTTGGCAATCAGAAGCAAAGGAACCCAGCCCTTTTTGTGTTGCCTGTGCCACTGCATCGGGCTCATGGGATGGGAACACACAGACCTTGTGCTGGACCTGAGCTGCTCTGCCCAGCACTGGTGGGCGCCATCCCAGCTGGTTTTGCTTGTTCTGGTTCCCTGACAGCTGGGGCCCTGGGCAGAGCCCTGAGAGCCTGATCTGCCCCCAGGGAAGGAGAAGGAGCCCCTGGAGAAGCTGTACCAGGTGGGGCTGCTGCTGTTGGAGAGAGTGAGGATGACACCAAGGATGACAAGCTCTTCCTCAGCCTGGCCAGCTGAAGATGATGGACTTTGATTCTGGCACCTTCTTCAAAGCCAGGCTCCACAGTGAATTTGCAGATGAGTCCACATGCAGGGGGATGTTCTCAGATTTGGGCATTGCCCAGCCTGGCTGGGAACCAAAGGCTTCCCCTTTGCTGGGGCAGATGCAGCTCATTCTTCAGTGGCTGCCCAGCTGCTTTTGGCAGGGCTGGGGCATGGCCTGGGGTGGGTACGAAATGGGAGTGGGCTCCTGGCCCTGCCAACAGCCCCCAGCACCCACCATGCCCCGGGCTGGGGCTGGGGCAGCCAGCCCGACACAAACAAAGCCCCATGGTGGGAGCAGAGGTGGGACTCCAGAACTTGTGCAGGGGCTGCTTTGCTGTACAGGCAAGGAAGGGCTTGGGCTTCTCCACTGCCCTTGTTTGCTTTGGGGTCACCGCGATTTTAGGGGGCAGTGCAGGGGGGGAAGAGAGAAAGTGTGGGCTTCCCTCACCCATGGATGGGTTTTTCCCTATCATGTGGGGGTTTGGCCTTCCTCAAGGCCCTGACAGAGATGGGAGTTTTTACTGTTTTTCTTGTTTTCTCTTTTTGTCTCTAATCTCTTTTCAATAATGTGTTGTTTGTTTTTCCAGAGGAAGCGTTCCAGGTGGTCCAGTGTGGATGGGGAAGTGCTTGGGAGCAGCTGTGGCGTGGATGGGCCGTGCCCTTGGAGAAGGCTGAGGACATGGTTTGGGAGCAGCTTTTCTTTCAGCCGTGGCTGGAGTGAGGTGGGTCCCTGTGTGCTTGGCAGAGTGGGATCAGAGCTTTTGGGAGCTGGCAGCGAGCACAGGAGCATCCTGCTCTGGGCAGCTGCTGAGGGCTGGATGTGCCGTGGCTGGCTGCAGGCTGGGCACATGTGCTGCCCTCCTGCTCTGCTGCCAAAGGCAGGGATGGGCAGCTCTGGGCACAGCCAGCATGGCCTGGGCACCGCAGGCCTTGGCACAAGGGCACAGGAGCCCTCAGCTGACGGGCGGTTTCTGCTTTCTCTCCTTGCAGCCAGGCTCTGCGGGTGCTGAGGCTGCTCTGGGCTCTGCCAGGGCTCTGCTGGGCTCAGCCCTGAGCCCAGCTGGGCTGGCTCTGCCCTCACATTGCTCTGACAGCTCTGCATCAGATGAGCCCATTGCGAGCACAGCACCTGAGCTTTCTGCTTTGGCAGGTGAGTGAGACTCTGCTGCAGGCCCAGAGATTGCAGCTGGGGTCACACATCCAACTGGCAAGGACCCAAACTCTCCACAGTCCCAGCTGAATGCCTGGATCTGTACAGGGTGTTTTGTCTGTCCCATTCTTTCTTCTTTATTGGCTGGAATTGTGCAATTGCACTTTCTTCCTCCTCTAGCAGTGCCACGAGTGGGCCAAAGCTGGCGAGTGGGCCGTGCTCCTGAGGCAGTGCAGTCTGGAGCTGATGGATGGAGAACTGCCCTTCTGCACTTCCAAACCAGAGGAAAAAGCTGTAAGTGGGACTTTATGTCTCTAAGAAATCCCTGACAGTTTCAAAAGGAATGTGCAGCTCATTCGCAGGGTGAGAAGGAAGGTCATCTTCTAAAGGATTTGGGGTTTGACAGAGTTTCCATTCCCCGTCCTGCTTGGAGCTGGAAGGGCACAAAGCAATTTCCTCTTGCTTCGAGCACAATTTCAAATACCAGTGTTGGAAACAAAGCCCAAAATCTTTTAAGAGGCTTTTGAGGTCACAAAGATGGATCCATGCCATCAGCACATTTACAATGGAAATAACTGAGTTCTCATTTTAAAAAGATCATATACCTGTTAATGCAAAGAATGTAACTTGGCATTTATGTTTTTTTTTCATTAACTGTATGTTATGTTTTTTCACTAACACTTGGATTTTATTCTTATCTTTTACAATTTATCAATTTTTTTCCCTTTTTCCTTTTTTTTTCCTTTCAATAGAAAACATGTCCTACAAAAGGAATGTCTTTTGCTCCTGGTTCCCGTGTGGAGCAGCTCCCTTCCTGCTGGCTGAGCTGCTCAGGCAGAGCCCGGCAGCCCTTGGCCCGGCAGGGCTGAGGCTTTTCCCCATTGCTGGGCACAGACTGATGGAGCAGCACTGCTGAACAGAGGCACACAGAGGGACCAGCAGCAGCTGCCTTTGGCCACCTGAGGCTCCAAGGCCCAAACTCTGAGCAGCCAGGGCTGGAAGAGACTGGCAGGATCTGATCCCTGACTCTGGGCCAGGGCTGCACAAATGACCCCACAGCAGCAGCAGCAGCAGCAGCAGCAGCACATGGAGCTGACTTGGAGCACAGCCCCTGCCCCTCTTCCCTCCCGTGTGCAGCGGTGTCACAGCAGCCTGAGGCACCTGGGAGCCCCCAGTGTGGGGGGAGATGGCAGCCCTGGGCTCCTGGAGGCTGTGGAAGGAACGGAGCTGGGCACTCCCTGTCCATGGGGAGCTTCCAGATGGAAAAGGCTGCTGTGCCCAGGCAGCTGCAAGGGCACAGAAAGGAGGCTCTGGAGCACTGGATCTGTGCCAGTGCCACAGTCCTGGGCAGCAGCCAGCGAGCCCTGGGGGAACAGAGGGCACAGCAAGAGGGACAGAACCAGGCAAGGGCAGAGACTGGAGAGAGCCAGGCCCGGGAGCAGGAACAGCTGCTCCATTGCACTCTTGGAGAAAGCTCTTGGCTGGTTCAAAGCGCTGAAAGGCGTGAAGGGCAGAGAGGAGGCCACAGCAAACAATGCTCCTGTTTGCATAGCCTCCCCTCTCCGTGTCCCAGAAGGAATTGCATGGACTGTGTTCTTCTCTCCGAGCCGTCTCGTTCAGCATGAGCAGCTCAGCACCAGGAACTGAAGGAGCTGAAGCCTCAGGCCACAGGAGCTGGGCAAGAGGAGATATTTGGAGCAAAGTAATGCTGCTAAAATAGCCCCAGCTGAATGCAGTGGATAGAATCATGGAATCACAGAATGCTTGTTGTTGGAAAAGCCCTCTGAGCTCACCCAGTGCAGCCGGGCACCCAGCAGTGCCAAGCCCAGCACTAAAGCACATCCCTGAAGTGCCAAGGCCTGGACAGCAGCCCTGAGTGAGGCCTGGACAGCAGGCCCTGAGCCAAAGGTGGCCTCTGGATGAACCTTCCAAGCAAAGGTTATCTTTGTATCTGCTCCCTAATGAAATATGCATGGTGATTAGCACTGTGGTAGATGTAGCCACTCCTTAGTGAAACATGGATTGACCTTTGTGTATTTAGAAGCCAGACAAGGCCATGAAATCTGACATCTGGCCTTGTTTGGGGCTGTATGGTGAAAGTCACCTCCCTCAGTTCCTCCTTGAGCCCTGGCCAGGCTTTGGGAGGGACCCAAGAGGAGGATGAAAGCAGATGTTGCCACACTAGCAGTGCTGTCAGTTTGTTCATTCAGCACTGTCAGAGCTGGGCCCTCTCCCAGTGGGGTTGGAGCCTCACCTGTGGCTGGAGGCACCTGCAGGAATTCCCAGTGCCCAGGAGTGGCTCTGCAGCCCTTGGCTGTGACAGCTTCCCCAGCTGCTGTGTGGATCTGGGGGATGGTAAAGGCTGAGGGTAAATGCTGCTGGATCTTTCTTAATCACTGCTGCAATCTTTGGTGGGGATGGTTGGGTGCATTGCTGAGCTGCTCCTTTTGTGATTCTTTTCAGCTCTGAACTGCAGGAAATGACACTGATTTCTTCAGTTGGACTGTGTGTCTCTGGTGCTGATTTTGCACACTGGTAAAACAAAACTGGCACAGTCTGGCCAGATGCCAACAAAATGTCACTTGTTCAATGTAAATGTGAGGAATCAGTCCCATCAGAAATTCCCAGCTGGGGAGCCCTTCCCTGGAGTTCCCTGGCTCTGGAGTGGGCTGAGGTCAGAGCCCCGTGTGGGAGCAGTGGGGCAGTCGGGTAAAAGAAGCTGCGCCCCTGGATGTCTTCAAATGCATCCAAAAATTGCACATGGAAAAGGAAAAGACCTTGTGGTTTTGGGCAGACAAAGATAAATTTGTTGAGAGTACATAGGAAACAGCACCCTCAGAAGGAGCAATTATTGTTGGAATGCTCGCACATGGAGCAACAGAAGAGGTTTTAATCTTGAGCTCAGATGCATTTGTGCAAGTGAAATATTGATATATTGTATCATTATATACCTATTTATAGGTTAAGACATTTATATATATATTTACATATGTATTTATATATTTTAATATGTATCTATATTTTGATATGTCTATATCAATACATACATAAAAAATGGGAATAATATGAAATAGTGCTGACAATAATAATTTGGTATCTTTGGCTGCTCAGGGATGTAACACTAAATACCCTACAGAACAGGATTGGCCAGGACCCTAGTGTCAGTGGTCAATTTTGTGAGATCGTATACAATGAAAAAGGGAGGAAGGGATGAAATTGGCTATTTTTACAGGGTTTGCTTATACTGTGATGCAGAGTGCTTTGTCTGTTCCTGTGAAAAATACAGTGATTTTGCCTGCAGGGTTTTTCATGTACCAGACTATGCACAAGCTGCAGGATTGGTTGAAAGGGTGAAGGGGTTGTTTAAAAGAACAGTTGGAAAAATGAGGAGATGGGAACCTTTGCCCATGGAGAACCCATCTCCCAGATGTGCTCCATGCCCTTAACAATGGCCCACTGGGGAAATGGAAACCCCCTGGCTGTGCACGGCTGCCCCCAATTTGCAAATCCAACCATGGGCAGTGAGACTTGGACTGCCTGAGAAATTGTTCTGGCTGTGATGGTCCCTGGCAGGGCCAGCCCAGAGGCTGCAGGGCTGGCCCTTCATGCATTGGAATTCATTAGGATAAATTCAAAACAAATGAGAGCTGTCAATTCTGAAACAGGAATTCAGATTCCTCCAGGACACTTTGCTTTGGTAACTGCTCACTTGGAGCTTGGCCTTGCAAAGTGTTCCTGTCATGGCAGGTGGAATTGATGCAGAATATCCAGGAGAAATTACAGTAATTCTGTTAAACAATAATGAACAAGATTGGATTATTCAACCCCATGACAGGGTAGCACAATTATTGATATTGGAATTTTGAAAATGAAAACAAAGCAGACCCAGCTCCAATCACCACCGTTTGTGGAGATAAAGGGTTTGGATCCAGCAGCCCTAATAATGGAGTCAGAGTGTGGGTCCAGAGGCCAAATGGCCCTCCCAAGGCAGCTGAAGGAGCAGCTCCTAGGAAAGACAACTCTGAGTCCTGAAACCTGGGCAGGAACAATGGGAATGTGTCCCTGCAGCCAAGGATTCTGTGTGAGAGCAAGGAGATCTGACAGGAGATTGTTTTACACATCCTGCCAGACCAGATCTCCCTGTTTGCCCCAAGGGCCCCTTTGGAAAATGGTCTGATTCACGGGGCTCCATGTGAAGGCTGCTGTGACACTGAGGGACTTGCACAGGAATTCCATCCAGGAGCCTGGGTGCCCCTCAGGGACTGGGACCCGGCCCCTTCCAGCCAGAGGGGAAAGGGCCCCCCAAGCCTTGTTAGCCACAGACAGCATGGTAAAGCTGAACAGCAAAGGGCCTGGGGGCATTATTCTGGAATTAAAAAGGTGCCAGCTCCATGGACAACAGAATTCTTGTTCCTAATTGGAATGAGATTGAGAAAAAAGAATGAAGAACGGTGTCACTAAAGTACTACTGATGTCTGTAAAGGTGTACCTTGATAGTCAGCCAGAATCTTTGTCTGCCACAAACACCTCTAGTGTTTCACCAAGGGATTGGTCATCAAAATGTAATGATGGCTTATGATGGATTGCTGAACTTCTTTTGTAATTCTTTGCTAATGATTATATGCTTTGCTGAGCTTATCCTTTTGTAAATCTTTGCAGCTGTGCATGATATAAATGACACAATTCTACAAGTTGGTGTCTGTGTCTTTGGTAGTGACCCTGCCCACTGGTGAAACAAGGCCCCCTCTTGCCTTAAGTGTTACCTGGGAAGGCAAAAGCCCTCCCTCCAAAATTCCCCCTTTCCTCCTTGTTCCCCCCTTCACACCCTGAGCATGATGTGCTCTGGTCTGGGGTATGCCCGGGGTCAGTTGGGGTCCCCTGTCCTGGCTGTGTCCCCTGCCCAGCTCCCCCGCAGCCCCAGCCCCTCCCCAGCGTGGCTGACGAGGGGCAGGACAGGCCTTGGCTGTGCTGCAGCTCAGCAAGAACAAAACCATCTCTGCGTGCTCAGCCCTGTGCCCAGCACCCGGCCCAGCAGTGTCTCAGTGCCAGGGGCTGTGCCCTCAGTGCCTGCCAGGGGTTTCCATGGCAACTGCCAGGCCAGGTGACCCAGGTGTCCCCCCCAGTGCCAGTTGCCATGGAAACAGTGCCCAGCCCTGCCCCTTTCTGTCTGGCTGACCTGGCTTTGGCCCTGGCAGTGCCGCTGGCTGCTGGTTCCTGGTGCCTGAGCGGCCAGTGCGGCACAGGGCAGGTGGCCATGGCACAGCCCCCAGCAAGGGATCCCCTCTGGCTCTGGGCACTGACACCAGCCCTGAGCAAGGGCCCAGGGCAGCTTTCCATGGCCACCAACCATCACAACAGGTCCGGGCATTGCTTGCCATGGCCCCAAACCAAGGAATGGGTCCCCGTGGCCATTGCCATGGCACCTGGTGGCACCGAGTGTCACTGCAATTGTACCTGGAACAGCCCTGGCACCACTTTGTCCTGAGGGTTGCCATGGCAGCTGAGGACAGCAACAGCTGGTGCTCTGCAAGGGCCCTGGGGCAGAAGGGAAGGAGCAGCAGAGCAGGGGCTGATCCATCCCCAGTGCGCTGCACAGCCCAGGACAGTGTCCCAGAGCGTCCTCATGGAGCTGCCAACAACATCCCCCCTCTGCAGCCCTGGCTTCTGCCCCAGCTTACAAAGGTGCCCCATCCTTGCAGGCACAGACACGGCAGCACTGGCTCAGCAGCCCCTGTTTGCATTGCACAGAGCAGAGGGAGCACCCCCATGCTGTTGGTGTGGGGACAGGAACCTGAGGGAGCACAAATGCCATCAGCCCCTGGGGCCAGCAAGAGCTGGGGGACAGCAGGGAAACCAGTCAGCTTTGTTCTGGCCTCTGCAGACAGCCAGAAAGTTTGTTCCCATCAGCTGCGAGTTTCCTGTCCCACTGCAGGTGCTGTTGCTCAGAGCCAGGGCTGCTTGGCAGCCACCCCCAAACTGCCCTGAGCATTTCCTTGGCTTCACCTTTGATTTCTTTACTCGTCCTGATACAAATGTCTTCCCATTGCCCCCTCCCCTTCCCTCCCCTGCAAACAGCCCATCCCTGCTTGCCCTTTCCTCTCTGGCCCCACTCCCCATTGCAGTTCCTGACTTGGCACCACGGGAGCATCCCTTGGGGAGCAGGATCATCCTACAAGTGCTGCAGGAATTGTCTGCAGGTTCCTGCAGTGCCTGGTGCTGTTCCCTTGCCATAGGCACCCCAGGCCATGGGGGCACATCTGGGCTGCTGTGTCTGGCTCTGGGGCTTCCTGTTCTGGGCAGTGAAGAGGAGCTGCAGAGGCTCTGCAGGACTGACAGGATGGGCTTTGGGGCTGGCAGGAGAAGCTGAGGGACCTGGGCTGCTGGAGCTGCTGAAGAGGAGGCCCAGGGCTCCTCCTGCAACTGCTCCAAGGAAGGTTTCAGAGAATCCCAGAATCAGCAAGGGTGGAACAGGCCATGGAGATCATCAAGTCCAGCCTGTGCCCTGACACTGCCTTGTCTCCCCTGGGTCTCCTCTTCTCCAGGATAAACAACCTCAGCTCCCTCAGCTGTTCCTCACAGCTCTTATATTCCAGATCCCTCAGCAACCCTATTTCCCTTCTCTGGACATGCTCCAGCCCCTCCATGTCCTTCCTAAATTGGGTGGCCCCGAAGTGCAAACAGCACTCGAGGTGCTGCCCAAGCAGTGCTGAGCACAGGGGAACAATCCCTGCCCTGCTCCTGCTGGCCACACCATTCCTGAGCCAGGCCAGGAGCCATTGGCCTTCTTGCCCACCTGGGCACACTGCTGGCTCATGTCCAGCCTGCTGTCCATCACTCCCTGCAGGTCCCTTTCTGCCTGGCTGCTGTCCAGCCACTCTGTCCCCAGTCTGTAGTACTGCAAGGGTTGTTGTGGCCAAGGTGCAGAACCCAGCACTTGGACTTGTTAAACCTCACCTTGTTCGATTTGGGCCCAGGATCCAGCCTGTCCAGGGACCTGTGCAGAGCCCTCCTACCATCCAGCAGATCAACGCTCCCAGCCAACTTGGTGTCATCAGGGTTCCATGAGGCCCCCAAGTGTCCCAATGGTCTCCATGATTCCATGAGGCCTCCCAGTGTTACACTGTCCCTTTGGTTCCATGGGACTCATTGATGTCACGAAGTCCCTTGGATCCTTGGGCCCACTGACCCTGCAGTGTCACAGTGGATCTTTTGTTCCATGAGGTCAGGCAGTGCAGCAATGCTCTCCTTTGTTCCACCATGTCACAATGGCCTCTTGGTCCCAAGGGCCACCACAGTGTCAAACATGTTTCCTTCATTCCACAAGTACCTGAGGAGCAGCCCTGACCCCTTGGTTCCATGGGGCCCTGCAGTGTCACAATGGCCCCATCGTGACACCAGGTCCTGCTCTGTCACAATGTCCTGCATGGTTCCACAAGGCCCTGCAGGGTCACAGTGGCCTCTGTGGTTCCAGGAGGCCTCACAGTGCCACAATGTATTCCTTGGTGCTGCAGTGTCACAATGGAGCCCTGTTGACACAAGATCCTGCAGTGTCATCAGGGACCCTTGGTTCCATGGGGCACCACAGGGTCACAGTTTTTCCCTCAGTTCCCAGAGTCCTTGAAATGGAGCAATGGCGCCTTGATTCCATTGTCCCCAGGCTCTCCCAAGAGTCTGCTTGGTTCCACAGTGGCACAATGGCCCCTTGGTTCCACAAGGCCCTGCAGTTTCACAGTGACCTCTGTGGTTCCACCAGGACCCAGACTGTCACAATGGACCCCTCGCTTCCATCCAGCCCCACAGTGTCACAATGGCCCCTTGGCTCTGTGCTGCCATGTCGTACACAGTGTCACCATGGTCCTCTTAGTGCCACCAGGCCCCACAGTGTCACTATGGCCCCTTGCTTCCCCAGGGCACTGAAGTGTCACAGTCATCAGAGAATCAACCAGGCTGCAAAAGTCCTTGGAGAGCATCAAGTCCAACCTGGGACCCAACACCATTTTGTCACCCAGGCCATGGCACTGAGTGCCACATCCAGTCTTTCCTTAAACACTTCCAGGGATGGTGACTCACCCACGGCCCTAGGCAGCCCATTCCAATGCCCAGTTGTGTGGAGAATATTTCCTAATGTCCAGCCTAAATGTTTCCTGGTGCAGCTGAAGGCTGTGTCCTCTTGTCTTCTCACTTTTCCCTGGGAAAAGAGCCCGAGCCCCACCTGGCTGCACCCTCCTGTCAGGGAGTTGTAGAGAGTGATGAGGTCTCCCCTGAGCCTCCTCTCCTCCAGGATAAACAACCCCAGCTCCCTCAGCCACTCCTCACAGGACTCGTGTTCCAGACTCCTCCCCAGCCTTGTTGCCCTTCTCTGGACACGCTACAGCCCCTCCATGTCCTTCCTAAATTGGGGGGGCCCAGAACTGGACACAGCACTCGAGGTGCTGCCCAAGCAGTGCCGAGCACAGGGGAAGAATCCCTGCCCTGCTCCTGCTGGCCACACCGTTCCTGATCCATAGGAGTGCCAGGGGTTGTATGAGGGAAAAGGTGGGGAGGTGTTGGGGACAAAGTGTTATTGATTGTCAGCCATGAAGGGTCTTGATTTTCACGTGTATTCAGACTGCTTTAGAAGAGTCTGGGGGTCAATATCAATTGGACATTTCTGATATCAATCAATAAACAGGAAATGAAAACCAAACTTGCATTGTTTTCAATACAGCAGATTCACTTTAAATACTCTTCTGAAATCTGTCTAATTAGCCACAGAAGAACTGAAAACATAGATTATTCCCAGTGGTTTTTTCCTTTTTGGGTATTTGAACAAATGTTTATGAGCTTTGCTCACTGAATTCCTGAACTGAGGAGCTCCAGAAAGAAAATGCCCCTTGAGGAGTAAAATCCATCAGCAACCTCCAAGTGACTGAGGATCCATCCTGATCAGAGTAGCAATGAACAGAAATGGGCACAGCTTTGTGGCTGCCCCAGCTCTGGGATGAGCCCTGGGCCTGGAGCAGGAGCAGCTCTTGCGGGCCCCAAGGCTGAGGCTCTTGTGCTGCCCTGGGCAGATGGGATGGCAGCAGGGGCTGCAGAGCTCTCAGCTCCTCAGGCAGAGGGGAGCAGGGCAGCCAGGGAGCCTCCTTTGGCCTTGGCCAAGCACCTTCCCCCACGGTGGGGCTGAGTCTTGCGGCAGCTGCAGCTGCTGCTGTGCCCTTGCCAGGGGCTGAGGCTGTGGAGCAGTGCCCAGAGCAGCCTGGCCTGAGCGAGGCTGTGGGGCCAGAGCCGGCCGGGCTAGGGAGAGGCCCTTGGTGCTGCCCAGAGCTCAGGGCAGCTGGCAGAGCTTGCAGGGAGCTGGGCTGGGCTCTGAGAGCCTGGCCCAGAAACCATCAGTGTCCATCTCAGCCTGGCTTAGCGTGCAGAGACCAAGAAGATCAGGCCAGAGTCTGCAAGTTCTCTGGGTGGGAGCTGAGCTTGTGAGCCCCTGAGCCCCACCAAGTGCTGGGGCTGCACCTCCATCTCCAGAGATGTGATAGATAGGAGCAGGGACAAATAATTCCTGCTGGATTGTTTCTTGTGTTTGCTTATACAGGTGACCTGGAGTCATATGTAGATGAGCTGTTTTGTTTCAGATAACTCGGGTAAAGTGATAAGAATAATATTTTTAGCTGAAAATAACACTTCACACATAATACACAATAAGAAAGAAAACATACATAATCAGAAGAGCATCTGAGTTTTTAAGAGCGTGAGACTCATTGATGTCCCAGCAGTCAAACCTGTTCAAATACTTTCCTCAGGGCTTCCTTGAGATGAGAGGTGACCACCAGAGGCCAAAGCCAGCCAGAGCTCTCTGTCCGGCAGCTTTTGTCTGGGAGAACCCTGGCATACAGGGAATTTTCGAGGGAAGTATCAATTTTGGCTGTGGGCACCTCGAAGGACAAATGGTTCTTTTCCATAGGAAGGAAAGCACTGGGCACCAGTTCTCTAGGGGCTGATGAATGGCAGCCCTCAACATTCCAAGATCAGCCGGGCCTGTCAAGTGGGCCCTGGGTGGCCAAGCTAGCCAGATCTGTTCCATGTTCCCTTGGTTCCATGAGGCCCTGCAGTGTCACAATGAGGCTTCTGCGGTGTCACAATGGCCCCATGCTTCCAAGAGGCCCTGCAGGGTCACAGTGGCCCTTTGGTTCTGTGGGGCCCCACAGTGTCACAATGGTCTCCATGATTCCATGGGGCCTTGCAATGCCACAATGCTCTCCATGGATCCCTGGTGCCCTGAAGGATCACAGTGGTCCTTTGGCTCCACGGGGCCCTGAAATGCAGCAATGGCCTCTTGGCTCCACAAAGCCCTGCTGCTTCACACTGGCCTCTTGGGACCATGCAGCCCAACAGAGCCACAATGATGTCCTTGGTTCCACGAGGCCACACAGTGTCACAATGGTCCCTTGGATCCATGAGGCCCTGAAGTGTCATCATGATTCCACAGGAAGGAAAGCAGGAAGTAAAGCATGGAGCCCCAGTCTTCCAGGAGCTGATAAACAGCAGCCACTAGAGGCCGAGACCAGCCAGATCTGTCTGTCCTGGCAGCTTTCTTCTGGGAGCAACAGAATAAATACCTTGTATCTCAGGTATAAATATTCTGTATCCCACATATATGGGATTTTGGGGGAAGAATCCCAATTTCAGCCCATGAGTACCTGGATGAGAAGGCCAGTTCTTTCCCTCAGGAAGGAAAGGACAGATCCCCAGTGTTTTTAGGGCAGATTAGAGGCGACCACCACAGCCAACTTGAGCCAGGCCTGTCTGTCCTTGCAGCTTTTGTCCAGGAGAAACCCTTGCATGTAGGGAATTTGGGAGAAGAACCAATTTTGTCCGGAGCTGTGAGCAGAGGCTGAGGGAGCTGGGCTGGTCCAGCCTGGAGCAGGGAAGGCTGAGGGGCTCCTCATCCCAGCCTGGCAGTGCCAGCGAGTAGGGGATGGAGAACACAGAGCCAGGCTCTTCTCTGGGGGGCCTGGTGGAAGACAAAAGCCAATGGGTGGAAGGGGAAAGAGGGGAGATCAGCCAGGAGAGGAGGAGATGAAATGAGTCAGGCTGGTTTCAGCATTTCCTGAACACCAAGAGCAGCCTGATCTCCCTTCTCCATTCACCACTGACAGCTTTGCAAATCAAGAATTGTTCGAGCTGTTCTGTCCTCACTCCAGGACGAGAATCCTGATGCAAGAAGTTAATTGTGTTTATATCTATCACAGAACCATGTTTGTGTGAAATAAATTTTAGTATGAAAATCACTTGTAAATGATGGACTCATCAGACACTGCTGGGACATTGCACATGGCTCAGGGAAGAGTTTGTAATTGTGTGATTGTTATTTTAATCGTGTGATTGTTATTAAATTGTATCCTGTTCAACTGTGGTCTGTTGGGTAGGTCCAGTGTAGGCTGGAGGGAGCTCAGATTTGCACAAGGCTACTCTGAGTGCCAGGGCTTGGATGGGGGAAATGGTGGGGTGGGGGCAGGGACAGAGTCTGATTGATTGTCAGCCATGAAGGGTCATGATTTTCATATCTATTCAAACTGCATGAGGTGGTACTTGGATTCAATATCAATTGGAAATTGCACATGTAAATGAATTACTAGTGAAAAAAAATTGCAAGACCTAAAAAATATTTTCTTGCTGTCGTTTTAATCTCAGGGTATTCACATGGAAAAGGCTTCTGAAATCTGACTAATCAACCACAAAAGATCTGAACACTTAAATCAAATTATTCCCAGGGGCTTGGGTTCTTAAGGTGTTCTGAATGTTAATGAGCCCTGGGACACTGAATTCCTGCACTGAAGAGCTGAAGGCTGAACAAGCCTCTGGTGCAGGAAAATTCAGCAGCAGCCTCCAAGTTGCCGAGGATGTCAGCAGCCCCCACTGAGGCCATCCCTGCCCAGAGACCGTGGGACAATGGGCAAACAAGGAGAGCGTCCCTGGGGCTGGGGCAGCACAACTCAGAGGGACCAGCGGCTCCAGCTGGGCAATGGAGTGTGGAATGTGGCTGGGAAAGCTCTGCCTGGGCTGTGCCAAGCAGGACACACAAGCCCTGACTGCCATTCCCTAAAAAACTCCCTCAATGAGGCATTTAAAAGGAATTACAATTGTTTGTGTCCTCTGAGTTGGATGTACTGGAGAAATACCAACAAGAGATTCTCAGGAGCTCAAAACAACCTAACAGTCTTTACTGCGAACTTTAGAAAAGCAGAGAAACTTTGGCAAAATGTTTAATACAACATTCAATCAACAGAAAACACTTCTCAAAGCATTACCTTGGCCCGTTCAACTTCAGAAACTCTAAGCCTGTTCAATGTAATGTTAATCAAAATTTGCAAGAAGAGGGAATTAGAAAGAGAGAAAGACATAAAAGGTACAGAGGAGCACACACAGAGCTACCAACTCCTGGATTCCAGTGTTGTTCAGATGGAAATTCCAAGAGAAAGCAGGGTCAAGATGTGTGCTTGCCTTGTGGTCAGCCTTCAATACTCCTGGGTCTTGCTGGGCCCTTCCCCCAGGTAGGACTTGGGCTCATTTGGTCCCTCAGGAGCTGGGCTGGGGGCTCCAGAGGTGGCTGTGGCGCATTGCCTGTGCTGTGCCAGGGACTGGCAGACACTGCTGGGCTGGGATAGAGGCTCTGGGAGGATTGGGGTTGCTGGGCAGGGCAAGGCTGGGGTTCCAGGGTAGGGCAAGGCTGCACCTGCCCCTTCCTCCCCCACACATGAAATGTTTTGAGCCAACAATCTCCTCCAGTCTGTCACAATCAGGAATGCTGGAGGTGGAACCCCAATTCTGGCCATGTGCACCTGGACTAGAAGGACAGTTCTTTTCCATAGGAAGGAAAGCACAGAGCCCCAGTGTTTGGAAGGCAGGTGAGAACCTCACTGGGCCAAGGCCAGCCAGACTTGTCAATAATGGCAGATTTTGTTTGGGAGCAGTGTTTGAATATAGGGAATTTTGGAGGTGGAAGCCCAATTTCAGCCATGGGTTCCTGGAGAAGCAGGACAGTTCTTTCCCAAAGGAAGGAGAGCATGGAGCCTTCCCCAGTGTTTTGTGGATAGAAGAGACATGACCCTTGGGAAACCACTGCCAGCCAGACTTGTCCTGGAAATATTCCTACGGGAGCAATCCCTGGATATAAGGAAACTTGGAGGTGAAATCACAATTCTGGCCATGGGTTCCTGGAGGAGAAGGACAGTTCTTTTCCATAGGAAGGAAAGCACAGAACCCCAGTGTTTCAGCAGCAGATGAGAAGCGACCCTCAACATGCCAAGGTCAGTTGGACCAGTCAGGCAGTGTATGGGAGGCGAAATCAGTCACACATGCTCTGTATCCCCTTGGTTTTAAGAGGCCCCATAATGATTCCATTGGGTCCAGCAGTGTCATAATGGACCCTTGGTTCAGTGGAGTTGCACAATGTCAAAGTGGCCCCCAGGTTCCAGAAGGCTCCAAGTTTCACAATGGTCCCAATGATTCCAAGAGGCCTTGCAGTGTCACAATGGTCTCTGGGGTTCCACAGGCCCCACAATGTCATGTGACTCTTCTGTTCCATGATCCTGCAATGTCACAATGGACCTTTGGACCTTGGGGGTTTGTGGTATCACAATGGTCTCCTTTGGCTCCACAGTGTCACAATGGACCATTGATGACAGGAGGCCCCTCTATGTCACCCTGGAGCTTTGGTTCCATGCAGCCCTGCAGCGTCACAATGAACCCTTTGTTCAATGGGGTTCCACAATGTCACCCTGGAGCTTTGGTTCCATGCATCCCTGCAGTGTCACAGTGGTCTCCTTTAGTTGCCCAGTGTCACAATGGACCTCTGATGACACGAGGCCCTGCAATGTCACAATGGACCTTTGGTTCCATGCAGCCCAGCAGTGTAACAAAGGACTTTTGGTTTCATGAGGCCCCACAGTATCACAATGGTCCTCTTGGTTCTGTGGGGACGGACCCCCAGGGTCACAATGGTCTCACTGGTTCCATGAGGCATCATAGTGTCACAATGGTCTCCATGATTCCATGAGTACCCTCAGTGTCACAATGGCCCCTTGGTTCCATGAGGCCATGGAGTCTCTTAATGGTATCTCCATGGTTCCATGAGGCCTTGCAACATCACAGTTGACTTTTGGATGCACGGGGTCTCACAGTGTCACAATGGCCCCTTGGTTCCATGACATCCCAAAGTGTCTCAATGTTCTCCACAGTTCCATGAGGCCCCGCGGTGTCACAATGGACCATTGGTTTGATGGGGCCTCTAAGTATCACAGTGATCCCTGCATTCCATGGAGCCACTCAGTGTCAGCACAGTCTCCTTGGTTACATTAGGCCCAGCAATGTCACAATGCTCTCCATGATTCCATGAGGCCCCACAGTGTCACCATGGTCCCTTGGAATCGCAGGGCCCCACAGTGTCACAATGGTCCCTTGGTCTCACAGGGCCCCACAGTATCACAATGACCCCTTGGTTTCACAGGGCCCACAGTGTCACAATCATCCCTTGGTGTCACAGAACCCCACAGTGTCACAATGGCCCCTTGGTTCCATGGCCCTGTGCTATTGCTGCATTCCCCCCTCCCCTTCTCAGGCCACCCTGCCAGCTGAGAAATGCTCCTTGGGCCTCGGCCCTCATCACAAACACTGTCTGCTCCAGGCACTGCTGATGCCCAGCCAGCTCCTGGTTCCTTTAGCAGCAGCCCCGGGAGCTGTTTCTGTTCCCTCAGTGGCACAACATCCCTGTTCTCACAGTGCCAAAGAAAGCTGTTGGTGCCAAGTGCGGCCAGGATGAACCATTGCTGGGACTGAAGCCCCTCTCTTGGGGCCCTGCAAACAGCACTCCAAAAGGAGCCCTTGGAGCTCTCCTGGGCCAGCGACTCCCTCTGAGTGGGGCCTCTCCCAGCCGGGAACTCTCCCATTTGCTGCACTCGGGGATCCTGAACAACGACGGAGCTTGGGCCAAACCCCCCACTCCTCCAGGCTCAACACTTCACCCACTGGGGAGATGCCAAGGGACCCACAGTGAGCATTTCCTGCCCTCAGGGGAATTGCTCACAGGTGCCTTGCACTGACTCTTTGTGTCTGTGTGCACACAGGAGTGCCTGTGCTGGGGAAATGTGGCAGAAATGCTGCTCTCTGAGGGGCTTGAGTGCCTTGGGTACCTGAGTCAGTCAGGCCTGTAAATGAGGTTAAGTCACGAGCTCTAAGCTAAGTTAAATGCTACTAAGAGTTGTTCTTTTCCTAAGTTGTTATGACTAATATAGGTTAGTAGCTAAGTTAAATATTGATAAATGTTAGTCCTTTGTTAAATTGCAAAGACATAGGTTATAAGTTTGGTTAAGTACTGTTAAGTGCTGTTCTTTAGCTAACTTGTGAAGTTGAAGATATCAGTTAAGGTTAAAATTCAGTCCTGTTAAGTGTGAGGCCTGTTAAGCTTTAAGGCCATATTCCTTTTATCCTTGCCCTCACTGTCCTTGTGTCACACACACACACAGGGATAGTTCTTGGTTAATTTCTGGTTTGATTGACTGGATTTGGTTTGTTTTTGTTGTTGCTTTGTTTCCTTGGTGTGCCTGAAGTGTCCAGTCAGGAGCAGAGTGACTCTTGCCAAGGAACTTTGTGCTGCTGTCCCTTAATATTAAATCTGATATTTGCTGATCCCTTGCTGGGGATTTTTTCAGCCCTCTCAAGGCCTCATTGGTAGCAGGGTGAAGGAGCCCTGGCCCAGGCTCTGGCCCTGGAGGACACTGGGATGCTGCCGGGGGGTCCCTGTCCCCCTGTCCCACCCCCAGGGCCCTGGCCCCCCGTCCCCCCGTCCCCGTGTCAGGCTCTGGGGTCGATCTCATGGAACACCCTCTGGGAGAGGCTGCCGGGCCAGGGGAGGGGGGACCCAGGGGGACAGGGGACCCCGCTGTGCGCAAGCAGGGTTGGCCAGGGCAGAGTGATCTCCCCAGGGACTTCACACAGCCCCTGTGTTTTCACACTGCCCCCCGCGGGTTTCAAAACACTCCGGTGACGTCGCACAATCTTCCTATGATGTCACACCCCTCTGATATCATACAACATCCGGTGACATCACACAGACCCCCTGTGATGTCACACAGCCCCCTGTGATGTCATAAAACCTCGTGTGATGTCACACAGCCACCTAGCATGTCACACAGCCCCCTTTCATGTCACCCTGTAATGTGATACATCTGCGCTGTGATGTCACAGAAGACACTGAGATATCACAAAGTCATCATGTGATGTCACTGTCTGTTCTGTGATGTCACTGTCTGTTTTTTGATGTCACAGCCTGCTCTATGATTTTACAGCCAGCCAGTGATGTCACAACTCACTCTCTGATGTCACAATTCCATTCTCTATGATGCCAGGATCTGCTCTATGGCCTTGCACCCTACTCTATGATGTCACAGACAGCAGTCGGATGCCACAACCCCCTCATTGATGTCACAAAGCCCTTCCTGTGATATCATAGTGCCACTCTGTAATGTCACCGCACACATTTTGACCTCAAAGCCAGTTCTATGATGTCATAAAGCCATGCCATGGTGTCACAGCCTGCTCTGTTATATCACACAGGTCCCTCTATTATTGTATAGCTGCTCAATGACCTCACACAACAAACTCTGCGATGTCATAGCCCAATCTGTGACCTCACACAACCCACTCTGTGCTGGCCTTGGCCTCCTGGTGACCACCTCTCATCTGCCTTCAAAACAAGGGGGGTCCTGCGCTTTTCTTCTCATGGAAAAAAACATCTTTCATGTCCAGGCAAAATAAATTGAGAATCAGCCTCTGAAATTCCTCATATCCAAGGATAGCTCGGAGACAAAAGCTGCCAGGACTGTTTAGGTTCCCTTGGCTTCCTGAGGGCCAGCTCTCATCTGCCTTTGAAACACTGGGGCTCTGTACTTTCCTTCCCATGGAAAAGAACTGTCCTTCTCGTCCAGATGCCCCTAGACAAAAGTGGGGTTTGCCCTCCCAAATTCTATCTGCCTAAGTATTCTTCCCTGACAACAGGTCTGGCTGGCCTTGGCCTCCTTGGGGCTGCCTCTAATCAGCCATTTAAACACTGGGACTCCACCCTTTTCTTCCTATGGAGAACTGTCATTCCAGTCCAGGAACCCATGGCTGAAATGGAATTCCATCCCCAAAACTCCCCATATATCCAAAGGCTGCTTTCAGAAAAAAACTACAAGGACAGACAGGTCGGGCTTGCCTTGGCCTCTGATGGCTGCTTCTCATCTGCCTTCAAACCCCTGGGTTTCTGTGGTTTCTTTCCTATAAAAAAGAACTCTCTCCTCTCCAGGTGGTCTTGGCCTCAGGCACTTGACCACTCCATAGGGAAAGAGGAGTTCTGTGCTCAGTGGGATGGGGTCACAGTGGCCCCTTGGCTCCATGTGGCCACGCTGTGTCACAATGGCTCATGGTTCCATGAGGCCATAGAGTTAACAATGGACCCTTGGTTCCTTGAGGCCTTGCTGTGTCACAATGGACTTCTGGTTCCATGAGTTTTCATGCTGCCAACAGCAGTCTCCTTGGTTCTGCAGTGCCACCATGGAACCTTTGTCCCGTGAGGTTCCGCCGTTGAACACAGTCACCTTGGTTCCATGAGGTTCTGCAGTGTCACAATGGACCCATGGTTCTACGAGGCCTTGCTGTGTCAGAATGGCCCCTTGGTTCCAAGAGGTTTCTCAGAGTCACAATGGTCTCCTTGGATCTGCAGTATCACAATGGGCCATTGGCTCAATGTGGCCCCAATGTGCCAGAATGGATTTTGGTTCCGTGGGGTTCTGCTGTGTCACAACGGACTATGTGCTCCATGAGTTTGCTCAATGTCAGCGCTGACTCCTTGGTTCTGTGAGGCCCCGCCATCACCAAATACCCAAAATATCAGAATAAGACTCCTTAACACTAATTTCCTGTTTAAGAGGGTATCATTTATTCAGGCCTGAGGTCTAGTGAGGGATAACTCCTAACCCTGTGTGGACATGTAATTCTACCAGTGTCACTAAATGTGTATTAAAATTTACCCATTACCATAAAACCCACCCTAAATTCCCAGTTTCAGACCTTCTTTTTTCTATCACTGCGTTCTTGAGCCAAATGTCTTCTTCTTGGCTTCCAACAACCATAGCTGGGAAAGCAGCCCCTGAATGCCTTGTTCCTGTACTAAATGTTCATAGGCACAGTAAAAATTGGATTACCCTTTTGAATTAAGTTTTTGGTATTGAATTGATTTAACCCTTTTGGTATCAAGGCCAAGGCTTTGTGTGGGCAAGCAGAGGCAGGCAGGAAGCAGAGCTGTCAGCAAAGGAAGGGCCCAGCCAGGTGGGCAGCCGGGGGATGCCGACAGCCTGCAGGGACAGAGGTGCAGGGCAGGGACACCGTGGGACAGCCTGGGCTGCACAGGGCACAGGGGTGGGCAGCAGCTGCAAGACAGCCCTGACAGAGCCAACTTGGGCAGCACTTTGGCCATGGCTGCTGGCCCTGGGCCTGAGGCCACAAGGGGACAAGTGACCCTTGCAGGGCTGGGGCCTCATTTCCTCCTTGTCCCTGCTCAGCAGCCTGGCAGGGGCCGCCCCATGCTCCTGCCCTTGCCATTGCACATCCCCACATGCCAGTGCCCATCCTGGGAAGAGCCCTGAGCAATGAGGGAAGGACAGGATCCGCCTTGGCAGGGGCTGGGGCTCAGGCCTTGGCCCTTTGCATTCCTCAAACACATCCAGTTTTGCTCAGCACCAGAGAAACCTTTCCCTTGCTTGTCCCCAGCTGTCATCACTGCCTCCAGTGTTCTGCTCTGACTGGAACCTGGGGACACTATCATGTTAGGTCTGACCACTGGGAGCATGAGTCCCATCAGTGGGACCGATTGAAAGTTAAAGAAACTTTGGACTTTGAATATGATTTTGAGTTCTTGAGAAGTTGTTTGAGCACACTCTGAGGAACTGAGACTGATGCAAAGAGAACCAAAGCCCCAGAGGGTCATTAAAGTCCCTGTGCTGTGTCTGTGCTGCTGAGCCGGGCCGGGCTCCTGGCCCAGAGGCAGCTCCTGGCAAGGGCAGTGCTGCAGAGAGACAGCTCTGGCCAGGAGCAGCTCCTGTGCACAGCCCAGCAGGGCTGGGGCACTGCCAGGGCCCCTCAGGGACACCAGCAGGGCACAGACAGAGCTCACAGGGGCTCAGCACTGGCAGGGGCTGTGGGATGGCCCAGAGGGGGCTGTGTCGCAGCAGCACCTCTGTGGCTGTGTCATAGAGGCACAGAACAGCTGGGATGTCATCAAGGGGCTGTGTGACAGCACAGAGTGGGCTGTGAGATCATGGCATGCCTGTATGACATCATAGAGGAGGCCGTGAGGTCAAAGTGTGTGCTGTGACATTACAGAGCAGGCAGTGTGACATCACAGAGAGGGTTTGTGACATCATAGAGGGGGTTCTGACATCATGGCCTGGCTGTGATGTCATAGAGTAGGGTATGAGGCCATAGAGCAAATTCTGCCGTCATAGAGTGTGGAACTGGGGCATCAGAGAGTGAGTTGTGACATCACTAGGTGACTGAGTAAAATCCTAGAGCAGGTGGTGACATCACAGTACAGATTGTGAAATCATAGGGTGACTTTGTGAAATCACAGACATTTCTGTGACATCACAGATTGATGTGTAACATCACAGGGGCTGTGTGTGGTCACTGGGGAGGTCACTCTGCCCCAGCCCCCCTCACAGTTCCCCCCAGGGCATTCCAACCCTGCTCGTGCACAGCGGGTTCCCCTGTCCCCCCGGGTCCCCCCGCCCGCGGTGCCGCAGCCTCCCCCAGAGGATGTTCCACGAGATCGACCCCAGAGCCTGACACGGGGACAGGGGGCCAGGGCCCTGGGGGTGGGACAGGGGGACAGGGACCCCCTGGCAGCATCCCCATGTCCCCCAAAGCCAGAGCCTGGACCAGGGCTCCTTCACCCTCTTACAAATGAGGCCTTGAGAGCGCTGAAAAAATCCCCAGCAAGGGATCAGCAGTCCCTGTGCTGTGTCTGTGCTGCTGAGCTGGGCCGGGCTCCTGGCCCAGAGGCAGCTCCTGGCAAGGGCAGTGCTGCAGAGAGACAGCTCTGGCCAGGAGCAGCTCCTGTGCACAACCCAGCAGGGCTGGGGCACTGCCAGGGCCCCTCAGGGACACCAGCAGGGCACAGACAGAGCTCACAGGGGCTCAGCACTGGCAGGGGCTGTGGGATGGCCCAGAGGGGGCTGTGTCGCAGCAGCACCTCTGTGGCTGTGTCATAGAGGCACAGAGCAGCTGGGATGTCATCAAGGGGCTGTGTGACAGCACAGAGTGGGCTGTGTGAGGTCACAGATTGGGCTATGACATCACAGAGTTTGTTGTGAGAGGTCACTGAGCAGCTACGGCATCATAGAGAGAATTCTGGGACATCACAGAGCAGGCTGTGACATCATGGCATGGCTGTATGACATCTCAGAGCAGGCTGTAATGTCAAAGTGTGTGCTGTGACATTACAGAATGGCAGTATGACATCACAGAGCGTTTTGAGACATCATTACATCACAGAGCTGACTCTGGTGTCCTAGAGTAGGGTGTGACACCATAGAGCAAACACTGCCATCAGAGAGGATGGCTCTGTGACATCACAGAGCGTGTTGTGACATGACTCGGTGACTGAGCAACATCACAAAGCTGCCTGTGACGTCACAGAACAGGCTGTGATGTCACAGTGTGACTTTGTGACATCACAGAGTCTTCTGCAACATGACAGAGCACCTGCATGACATCACAGTATGACACATCAGAGTAGGCTCTGTGACATCACAGGGGCTGTGTGCGGTCACTGGGGAGGTCACTCTGCCCTGGCCCCCCTCACAGTTCCCCCCAGAGCAGTCCAACCCTGCTTGTGCACAGTGGGGTCCCCTGTCCCCCCGGGTCCCCTCACCCCCGGCCCCGCAGCCTCCCCCAGAGGATGTTCCACAAGATCAACCCCAGAGCCAGACATGGGGATGGGAGGGCGGGGCCATGGGGGTGACACAGGGGGACAGGGACCCCCCGGCAGCGTCCCCTGTCCCCCAGGAACAGAGCCTGGGCCAGGGTTCCTTCACCCTTTTCACAACGAGGCCCTGAGAGCGCTGAAAAAATCCCCAGCAAGGGATCAGCAAAAATCAGATTTAATATTAATGGGCAGGAGCACAAAGTTCCTTGGCAAGAGTCACTCTGCTCCTGACTGGATACTTCAGGCACACCAAGGAAACAAAGCAATGACAAAACCAAACTAAATTCAGGCAACCAAACCAGAAATGAACCGAGAACTGTCCGTGTGTGTGCGTGTGGGTGTGTGTGAGTGTGTGTGTGGGTGTGTGTGGGTGTGTGTGTGACACAAGGACAGTGAGGGCAAGGATAAAAGGAATATGGCCTAAAGCTTAACAGGGCTCAAACTTAGGAGCACTGAACTTACACCTTAACCTTAACAGATACGTTCAACTTCACAATGTAGCATAAGAACAGCACTAAATTATTACAGCGACCTGATAAGGTCTTCAGGTGAGAGAAGTGGACGAGAATCTTAGTTCACGATCAGAAGGCTGGATTTATTGATATATGATATATAATACATTATAACTATACTAAAAGGAATAAGGAGAGAAGTTGCAGAGGCTGCTAAGCTAAGAATAGAATAGGAAAGAAGAATAACAAAGTTCTGTGTCCAGCAGAAAGCAAGGACAAACTCTCCTGTAAGTGGTCAGCAAATCCAAACACTCACAGAAGACCAATTACAGCTGCACCTGTTGCATTCCACACCAGCCGATAACAATTGTTTACATTCTTCTTCTGGGGCCTCAGCTTCCCAGAAGATGAGCAAATCCCAAAGAAAGGATTTCTATAGAAAAATGTCTGCGACATCTCACCTTTCTAAATTGTATAAATTAAAAAGAAAAATCCTGATGTTAAATGAACAGGAAATTTCTTCACCTGTTAAATATACAATACTAACAAATCACTAAAACAATCTTACAATCTAAGAAAATGTAAAAAACAATGCAAAGAGAATTCAAGTCCAAGCAGCTGAGTTTCAGGAACAGTCCATGAGCTGAAGTTGTTTCTCTTGGACAAATCTTAGAGTCCTTTATGGTCCTGAAACGGACTTCTGCAAAAGTCCCATCAATAGTTATCACAAACCATTGACAGTCTTACAACAATTTCAAATAATTTGAACAATTTTTGGCATGTCCTTTTCTGGCCCTTCAATGCTTCAGTGCTTCAGAGCTGCTGCCCACTATTTTCAATCATTTTTATTTAATTTTAAATTTCTTTTTTTTTTTTTTTTTTTGATTGAAAACGAAAAGAGCAGCAGCCGAGCAGAGCAGTGCCAGAGAAGGAAAAGGCCCTGGGGGCCCTGGCCCATGATGGACCAGGAACCCCAAAACTGGCCCACAAAGGGGGGCCAGGACCGGTAGGAGAAACCACAACTCCCAGCAACATCAAGAGGCTAAGTCATGGCCCTGGCTCAGAAACTTCCTGAGACCAACAGGCCAGGCCAAACCCATGACACAGGCTCTGCATTCCCACAGGCACAGGCCTGCACCCTGCTGCCAGTACAATGGCAGCACGGGTGGTGACACGCTTCCTTTTCCCAAAACCACTGAGGCACGCCAGCAGTGAGGGAACAGAAGCCTTCCCCAGAAATCCCATCTGGGGTCTGGAGATGTTTGTTTCCCACAGCAAACCAGCTATGGTCTCCTCCATCTGTGCCCTCTTCCCTTGCAATGCAAATGCATCGGGTTTGTCTCTCATCTGCCCCATGGCTTCATCCCCACCCCCTCGGGGCTGGGGACCAGAGGCAAAGCTCTAGGGATTCACCTGCCCCCCGCCACTAGGGCACAAGAGAGGCGGCAGAGATGGCAGCCTCCATGGGACAATCCCTGAAAATACATCCTCCAACCCACCGAGAATGCTGATCTTGAATGCAGGCAGACGCACTGCCCCCACAGTCAGCTGGCGAGCACCCCCCGCTCCATGGAAGGAGAGACCAGCCACCGGGGCCCCTGCTACAGAGGCAACCGGCCCGGGATGGTCTGAGCTTGAACAAGCCGCCGGTTCCAGGGCAGTCTCTGATGCTGACACGGAGGACATTGTCTCTGATGGCTGCAGAACTGCTGGGGCAGCTGGTGTGAGCGGAGGGGCGTCCGGAACCGGGGAGGGAATCATGTTGGATGTAGGAGCGGCCGCGGGCTGCTCCAAGGGTCCCGCGGGTTCGGCGCTGTCTCCAGCACCATCCTGAACAGGGACCGTCTCGGCTTGAGGCAGCGGGGTGGCCGGTGGAAGCGGCGGGGGGGCCGAAGGGGCTGGAGAGAATCCCTCCTCCACTGAGCCGGAAGCTGGAGACGTGTCGTCATCGCCTAGCAATTCAGCAGGCACAGGAAGTGCTGCTTCTGCATTCTCAGTCGCAGGCAGGGAAACCGGTGAAGCCACGGGCCCGACCGCCTGGCGGAGACGGGTTCGCGCGGAGCGGCGGCCGCGCCGGCGGGGAGGATCTTGGTGGCGGACGTGGCGCTGGCAGGGGCGGGGAGGCCCCGGGGACCGGTGCCACCCCTATCTCTGAACGGGGCAGGGTCCGAGAGGCTGGGTGTGGCAGGTCCATCCACTACCATCCCCCCTGCGAGGGAGAAGGCGGGGGAAGAGAAGGTTCCATCTGCGCAGGCTCGGGAGAAAGAGTAAAAAAAAACTTCTTCGCGCAGCGAAGTTTCAGCCCCTCCCCCCGCCCCGCCGCGAAGCAGGGGGGGCTGGGAAGCCCCAACTCATCCCTCACCGGGTCTTCTCCCACTGGGGACAGTGGAAACGGGGCCTGCCCATAGCAGTTAGAAATCCATGGAAAAACAGCTGCTCTCTGTTTCAAAACTGGGAAGAGCTTTCTAAATGCTGGGTATACAGGAGGCAAAAGACGCCCCTCCCTCCAGACAAACTGGACAATCGAGTCCAGGCATTCCCAGACAAAAACATCCAAAGCGTATAGGACATCAGTAAAGAACCCAAAAAGCTTTGCCCATCGAAAGAACTCACAGAGATCTGTTTTTTCCAAAAAACATCCGTCTTCTCTACAACATTCTTGCCAGGGGGCATAAAGTTTCTCCTCTGAAAAGGAGAACTGAACCTCTTCCTCCAAGGCATGTGTCTGCCATACGAAAAGCCACAAGCTACGAAGGGCTGGTTCATCAGGAAGGGAAAAGCCAACAGTACCTTTTGAAAGAGTCCAGCTTTCTCTGGCCAGCTCCATGAGTCTGCTGCTCGTTCCGAACATCTTCCTGAAGGTTTTCCAGAAGAAGGTTCTCTTGTGGTCAGCCTTGGCTGTGAACTCTGTCCAAATCAGGATCTTCAGTTCTTCATCTCCTGGCTTGAATCCACCTCTGTGGCCACTTCAAAGCAACCATCATATGCTACACATACAGGATTTTACCCAGTGCAACAATTTGCTCCTCTGGTCTTATCAAATTAATTTTTGTTCTGACACGAGGGGTCACCAGATATTACAGCGACCTGATAAGGTCATCAGGTGAGAGAAGTGGACGAGAATCTTAGTTCATGATCAGAAGTCTGGATTTATTGATATATGATATATAATACATTATAACTATACTAAAAGGAATAAGGAGAGAAGTTGCAGAGGCTGCTAAGCTAAGAATAGAATAGAAAAGAATGAATAACAAAGTTCTGTGTCCAGCAGAAAGCAAGGACAAACTCTCCTATAAGTGGTCAGCAAATCCAAACTCTCACAGAAGCCAAATCACCGCTGCACCTGTTGCATTCCACACCAGCCGATAACAATTGTTTACATTCTTCTTCTGGGGCCTCAGCTTCCCAGAAGATGAGCAAATCCCAAAGAAAGGATTTCTATGGAAAAAATGTCTGTGGCACTAAATAGTACTTACTTTAACTTATAACGCATGACTTTGCGATTTAACAGAGGAATAGCATTTAACAATAGTTAACTTAAATTAAACATAACAACTTTGCAAAAGAAAAACTCCTAACGGCATTTAGCTCCACTTAGACCTAGTGACTTAAACTTATCTACACGTCTGACTGACTCACTTTTCCAAGGCACTCAAACCCTTCAGAGAGCAGCATTTCTGCCACATTTCTCCAGCACAGGCACTCCTGTGTGCACACAGACACAAAGAGTCAGTGCAAGGCACCTGTGAGAAATTCCCCTGAGGGCAGGAAATGCCCACTGTTGATCCTTTGGCATCTCCCCAGCAAAGGGCAAAGGGCTGTGCCTGGAGGAGTGGGGGGATCGGCCCAGGCTCTATCGTTGTTGCAGGATCCCCGAGTGCAGCAAACGGGAGAGTTCCCGGCTGGGAGAGGCCCCACTCAGAGGGAGTCACTGGCCCAGGAGAGCTCCAAGGGCTCCTTTTGGAGTGCTGTTTGCAGGGCCCCAAGAGAGGGGCTTCAGTCCCAGAAATGGTTCATCCTGGCCGCACTTGGCACCAACAGCTTTCTTTGGCACTGTGAGAACAGGGATGTTATGCCACTGAGGGAACAAAAACAGTTCCCAGCCTGCTCCTACAGAAACCAGGAGCTGGTTGGGCAGCAGCAGTGCCTGGAGCAGACAGTGTTTGTGATGAGCTGCAGAGGAGCTGAGCCCAGGGGCTGCTGGCTAAGGCCCAGGCCCAGGGAGCATTTCTCAGCTGGAAGGGCAAGCTGAGAAGGGCAGGGGGGAATGCAGCAATAGCACAGGGCCCATGGAACCAAGGGACCATTGTGACACTGTGGGGCCCTGTGAGACCAAGGGACCATTGTGACACTGTGGGGCCTTGTGAGACCAAGGGGCCATTCTGACACTGTGGGGCCTCATGGAACCATGGAGAGCACTGTGACATTGCTGGGCCTCATGGAACCAAGGGGACTGTACTGACACTGTGTGGCTCCCCTGGGGTGTAGGGATCATTGTGTCACTGAGAGGCCCCATCAAACCAAGGGTCCATTGTAACACTGCAGGGCCTCATGGAACTGTCAAGAAAATTGTGACTCTGGAGGTCCCCACAGAACCAAAGGACCATTGGGATCCTGTGGGGCCTCGTGAAACCAAGAACCCTTTGTGACACTGCAGGGCTGCATGGAACCAAAGGTCCATTGTGACATTGCAGGGCTTGATGTCATCAAAGGTCCATTGTGACACTAGGAACCAAATGAGACCATTGTGACAGTGCAGGGATGCATGGAACCAAAGATCCAGGGTTACACAGAGGGACCTCGTGTCATCAACGGTCCATTGTTACACTGTGGAGCCAAAGGAGACCATTGCGACACTGCAAAACCCCAGGGTCCAAAGGTTCATTGTGACATTGCAGGGCTCATGGAAGAGAGGAGTCATGTGACATTGTGGGGCCTGGGGAACCAGGGAGACCATTGTCACACTGAAAGTCCTCATGGAATCAGTGGGACCATTATGACACTGTGAGGCCTTCTGGAACCTAGGGGTCACTGTGACCCTGCTGGACCCCATTGAACCAAGAGTCCATTGTGACACTGCTGGGCCCCATAGACCCAAGGCACCATTCCGGCACGGTGGGGCCCCACAAAACCAAGGGAACACAGAACAGGTCTGGCTGGTTTGGCCTCCCAGGGGCCATCTGACTGGTCCAGCTGACCCTGGCATGTTGAAGATCTCATCTGCTGCTGAAGCACGGGGACTCCGTGCTTTCCTTCCTATGGAAAAGAACTCTCCTTCTCCTCCAGGAACCCATGGTCAGATTTGGGATGTCTCCTCCGAATTTCCTTATATCCAGGGATTGTTCCCATAGGAATATTGCCGGTACAAATCTGGCTGCAGTGGTTTCACAAGGGTCGCTTTCCATCTGTCCCCAAAACATTGGGGAAATCTCTGCACTTTCCTTCCTATTGGAAGAAACTGTCCTTCTTCTCCAGAAACCCATGGCTGAGACTGGGGTTCCATCTCTAAAATTTCCTAAAAAAAAAGACTGCTCCCAGAAAAAATCTGTCATTCCTGACATGTCTGGCTGGCCTTGGCCCAGTGAGGCTCTGACCTCCCTTGCAAATACTGGGGTCTGTGCTTTCCTTTCTATAGAAAAGAACTGTCCTTCCCCTCGAGGTGGCCATGGAGAGAATTGGAACTTCACCTCCATCATTGCCTGTTGTGACAAACTGGAGGAGATTGTTGGCTCAAAACTTTTCATGTGTGGGGGAGGAAGGGGCAGGTCCAGCCTGGCCCTGCCCTGGAACGCCAAACCTTCCCTGCCCTGCAACCCCAGCACTGCCCTGCCCTGTGACCCCAATCCTCCCAGAGCCTCTATCCCAGCCCAGCAGTGTCTGCCAGTCCCTGGCACAGCTCAGGCAATGCTCCACAGCCACCTCTGGAGCCCCCAGCCCAGCTCCTGGGTGACCAAATGAGCCCAAGTCCTACCTGGGGGAAGGGCCCAGGAAGACCAAGGGGTATTGAAGGCTGACCACAAGGCAAGCACACATCTTCACCCTGCCTCCTCTTGGAATTTCCATCTGAACAGTGCTGGAGTCCAGGAATTGGTAGCTCTGTGTGCGCTTCTCTAAATCTTTCTAATTGCCTCTCCCTGCACATTTTTATTAACTTAAAATTGAACAGGTTTAGAGTTTGGGAAGTTGAATGGGTCAAGTTAATGCTTCAAGAAGTGTTTTCTGTTGATTATATGTAATATTAAAGCTTTCACAAAAATTTCTTTGATTTTCCAGGTTGCCAGTAAAGGCTGTTTTGTTGTTTTGAGTGCCTGAGAATCTCTTGATGGCATTTCTCCACAGCATCCAACTCAGAGCACATAAATAATTGAATTTCCTTTTAAAAATCTCATTAAGAGACTTGTCTGGGAGATGGGAGTTAGGGCTTGTCTGTCCTGCTTGGCACAGCCCAGGCAGAGCTTTCCCAGCCACATTCCTCACTCCATTGCCCAGCTGGAGCCGCTGGTGCCTCTGAGTTGTGCGGCCCCAGCCCCAGGGGCACTCTCCTTGTCTGCCCATTCCCCCACGGTCTCTGGGCAGGGACGGCCTCAGTGGGGGCTGCTGACATCCTCAGCAACTTGGAGGCTGCTGCTGAATTTTCCTGCTCCAGGGACTTGTTCAGCCTTCAGCTCTTCAGTGCAGGAATTCAGTGTCCCAGGGCTCATTAACATTGAGAACACCTTAAAAAGCCAAGCCTCTGGGAATAATTTGATTACAATTTTCAAATCTTTTGAGGTGAATTAGACAAACTTCATTAGTGTATTCAAGTTGAATAGATTCTATTTAAAAAGACAGTTAGAAAAGATTTCTTAGGTCTATGGTAGGGTTTTTTCCCTGTCAATTTATTGATACGTGCAATTTCCAGCTGACACTGAATCCAAGTACCTCCTCATGCAGTTGGAATAGATATGAAAATCAAGACCATTCATGGCCAACAACCCATCACACTCTGTCCCTACCCCCACCCCACCATTTTCCCCATCCAAGCCCTGGCACTCAGAGCAGCCTTGTGCAAATCTGAGCTCCCTCCAGCCCAGGCTGCACCTGCAGCTGTCAGTTCCTGGGCTCCAACTCCCGTCTGCTTTCCTTGGAGAAGGAGCTGCCTGAGACACAGAGGGATGTTCATTTATTGTCAGCCAACAAACCCCTGGGAAATAAGGTGTTCGGGAATTCAATGCCCCCCCTATCCCACACCAGCCCTGCATTTCCCTCCTGCAGCCGTGGTCTCCAGCACAGCCACGGAGGCTCTTTGGGCTCTGGACTGTTCCTGCAGCCCCCAAGGGCAGCTGAGCTCTGCCTTTGGCACAGTCAGGCCTGGCCAGCACAGGCCATGCTCAGCAATTGCTTGTGTGTGCCTGGCTTTGCTGTCAGCCCTGGCAGCGGCTGCGTGGCCCCTTTGTGGCCCTGTGCTGGCCCAGCCATGGTGGCCCAGCCCCTGTGCAGGCCCAGCCCAGGCCAGGAGCATTGTGGCTGGGAACAGCCCCTGTGCCGTGGTGCCCACAGCAGCCTTGGGGCTCTGTGCCCCATGGCCTCCCTGCTGGGCAGCCTCTGCCAGCTCCTGCAGAGCCCGTGGCACCTGTGGGGCTGCACAGACAGCCCTGCCCCGGGCTCTGCCAGGCTCTGGGCCAGCAGAGAGGGAGCCAGGGCTGGCCATGGCCGGGAACAGGCCCTGTGCCCTGCAGGAGGATGGAGCTGGACAATAGCCAAACTCAGCCCAGGCCAAAGCTGGGCTCAGCAGCCAGGGCTGCCAAGGGCTGAGCACAGACACTGGTGCTGACAAATGTCCTGGGCCCCCTCCCTGCTCTGTCCATGCCACCAAAGGCACGGAGCAGCCTCCTTTCTGGGCCACTTGCCTGTTTGCAATGCCTTGCACAGGCGCTGGCCCTGCCCCACAAGGCCTGGCCTGAGTCCTGCCCCTACACGTTCAGCCAGGCTGAGATGGACACTGATGGTTTCTGGGCCAGGCTCTCGGAGCCCAGCCCAGCTCCCTGCAAGCTCTGCCAGCTGCCCTGAGCTCTGGGCAGTACCAAGGGCCTCTCCCTAGCCCGGCCGGCTCTGGCCCCACAGCCTCGCTCAGGCCAGGCTGCTCTGGGCACTGCTCCACAGCCTCAGCCCCTGGCAAGGGCACAGCAGCAGCTGCAGCTGTTGCAAGACTCAGCCCCACCGTGGGGGAAGGTGCTTGGCCAAGGCCAAAGGAGGCTCCCTGGCTGCCCTGCTCCCCTCTGCCTGAGGTGCTGAGAGCTCTGCAGCCCCTGCTGCCATCCCATCTGCCCAGGGCAGCACAAGAGTCCAGGCCTTGGGGCCCTCAAGAGCTGCTCCTGCTCCAGGCCCAGGGCCCGTGCCAAAACTGGGACAGCCACAAAGCTGTGCCCATTTCTGTTCATTGCTGCTCTGAAGGGGAAGGATCCTCAGCCACTTGGAGGTTGCTGATGAATTTTACTCCTCCAGAGGCCTCTTCTTTCTTGAGCTCTTCAGTTCAGGAGTTTAGTCACAAAGGCTCATAAATATTTATGCAAAACTCTTGAAAAAAAAAAGCCCCAGGGAATAATTTAAGTTTCAATTCTTCTGTGATTAATTAGATAGATTTCAGAAGTGTATTGAAAGTGAATATACTTTGTTGGAAAAAATGCAGAGAGAACTGTTTTTTTCCTGTCTAGTGTTCATTTCCTGAATATAAGTTGGTATCAGCTATGTCCAGTTAGTAATGATCTCTAGCACCTTCTAATGCAGTCTGAATAGATACGAAAATCAAGATTCTTCATGGCTGACAATCAATAACACTTTGCCCTCACCCTCTCCCCACCATTTCCCTTATCCAAGCCCTGGCACTCCTATGAATCAGGAACCGTGTGGCCGGGAGGACCAGGACAGTGATGTTCCCTCTGTTCTCGGCATTGGTTGGGCAGCACAATGTTAGGTCACAGGCTGCCCAGGGAGGTGGGTGAGTCACCGTCCCCGGAAGTGTTTAAGGAAAGACTGGATGTGGCACTGAGGGCCATGGTCTCAGTGACAAGGTGGTGTTGGGTCCCCGGTTGGACTTGATGCTCTCCAAGGTTTTTTGCAGCCTGGTTGATTCTCTGATGATTGTGACAGTGCAGGGCCCTGGGGAAGCAAGAGGCCATTGTGACACTGCAGGGCCTGGTGGCACTAAGCAGACCATGGTGACACTGTGTAGGACACGGCAGCACAGAGCCAAGGGGCCATTGTGACACTGGGGAACCAAGAAGAGTATTGCTGTGTGGTGTTTGTGAGGTGCTCAGGACAAGGTGAGAGAAGAGAATCTGACTCCATGTTCTCAGAAAAGCTGATTTATATTATATTATATTATATTATATTATATTATATTATATTATATTATATTATATTATATTATATTATATTATATTATATTATATTATATTATATTATGCTTTTCAAAAACTGTATTTTAAAAAAGAAGAATACAGACATAAGGCTTACCAAGAATGATAATGAAAACTCACTACTGATTCCTCAGAGTCCAATACAGCTGATGGTGATTGGTCATTAAGTAAAAACAATTCACATGTTTGGATAAACAATCTCCAGACCACATTCCAGGGAAGCAAAACATGGAGAAGCTGAGGCTTCTTATCCTCACTGGAGAAAAAAACCCAGGGAAGGAAATTTTCAGGAAATATTGCATTGACATTGCTACACTGTCAGACCTCATGGAACCAAGGGTCCATTGTGACAATGCAGGGCCTTGGGGGACCAAGGGATTTTGTGACACAGCAGGGGCCCAAGGATCCAAGGGATTTTGTGACATAAGGGTTCCCATGGAACCAAAGGGACATTGTGACACTGGGAGGCCTCATGGAACCATGGTGACACCAAATTGTCTAGGAGTGTGGATCTGCTGGAGGATAGAAGGGCTCTGCACAGGTCCCTGGACAGGCTGGATCCTGGGCCCAAATCAAACAAGATGAGGGTTAACAAGTCCAAGTTCCGAGTTCTGCACTTTGGCCACAACAACCCCTGCAGCACTATAAGCTGAGGACAGAGTGGCTGGACAGCAGCCAGGCAGAAAGGGACCTGCAGTGAATGATGGACAGCAGGCTGGACATGAGGCAGCAGTGTGCCCAGGTGACCAAGAAGGCCAATGGCTCCTGGCCTGGCTCAGGAATGGTGTGGCCAGCAGGAGCAGGGCAGGCATTGTTCCCCTGTGCTCAGCACTGGTTGGGCAGCACCTAGAGTGCTGTGTCAAGTTCTGGGCCCCCCAGTTAAGGAAGGACATGGAATGGTTGGAGCATGTCCAGAGAAGGGCAACAAGGCTGGTGAGGTGTCTGAAACACATGTCCTGTGAGGAGTGCCTGAGGGAGCTGAGGTTGTTTTTCCTGGAGAAAAGAAGACTCAGGAGAGACAAAGCGTTGTCAGGACACATGTTGGACTTGATGATCTCTGAGGTCATTTCCACCCTTTCTGATTCTGGAATTCTCTGAAACCTTCCTTGGAGCTGTTGCAGGATGAGCCCTGGGCCTCCTCTTCAGAAGCTCCAGCAGCCCAGGTCCCTCAGCTTCTGCTGCCAGCCCCAAAGCCCATCCTGTCAGTCCTGCAGAGCCTCTGCAGCACCTCCTTACTGCCCAGAACAGGGAGCCCCAGAGCCAGACACAGCAGCCAAGATGTGCCCCCATGGCCTGGGGTGCCTCTGGCAAGGGAACAGCATCAGGCACTGCAGGAGCCTGCAGACAATTCCTGCAGCACTTGTAGGATGATCCTGCTCCCCAAGGGACATTCCCATGGGGCCAAGTCAGGAACTGCTATGGGGAGTGGGGCCAGAGAGGAAAGGGCAAGCAGGGATGGGCTGTTTGCAGGGGAGGGAACAGAGGTGGGCAAGAGGAAGAAATGCGTACTAGGGGAGAGTAAAGAAAGCAAAGGTGAAGCCAAGGAAATGCTGAGGGCAGTTTGGGGGTGGCTGCCATGAAGCCCTGCCTCTGAGCAACAACGTCTGCAGTGGGACAGGAAGCTCCCAGCTGAAGGGAACAAACTTTCTGGCTGACTGCAGAGGCCAGCACAAAGCTGAGTGGTTTCCCTGGTGTCCCCCAGCCCTTGCTGGCCCCAGGGGCTGATGGCATTTGTGCTCCCTCAGGTTCATGTCCCCACACCAACAGCATGGGGGTGCTCCCTCTGCTCTGTGCAATGCAAACAGGGGCTGCTGAGCCAGTGCTGCTGTGTCTGCGCCTGCAAGCATGGGACCACCTGTGTGAGCTGGGGAAGAGGCCAGGGCTGCAGAGGGGGGATGATGTTGGCAGCTCCATGAGGACGCTCTGGGACACTGCCCTGGGCTGTCCAGTGCACTGGGGATGGATCAGCCCCTGCTCTGCTGCTCCTTCCTGTCTCCCCCAGGGCCTTTGCAGAGCCCCAGCCATGCTGTTTGCTGTCAGCCTGCCCACAGCCAGCCTGGGGCTGCTCAGGGGGGTTTTCTGTGCTGAGCATTGGCCTGGGAATGTTCTTGAGAGAGCCTGGGCAAGGAGCCTGGAGCCCCCAGGCCCTGGCCTGAGGTGTAAGCGCTGCCCCAGCAGTGCCCATGGCCTGTCTCTGCTGCAGCCCTGGTACTGCCACCCCCAGGACTATGCCTGGCCCCGAGAGCACTCAGGCCCTACAGCAACACCAGGGCCACGGCAGCAGCACTGGCAACACCAAGTGCTGCTGCTGCTGGGCACAGCTGCTGGGCCAGCACTGATCTGCCCCCAGCTCTGCGCACAGACATTGCTGCTGCAGCTCCAGAGAAGGCAAAAAAAGGGCATCTCTGCAGAAAACTTTGTAGGAGAACCTTTAGTTCCTTTAAAGCCACAAGGAAAACAGCTTCTAATTGACACAATCTGTGACCATAGGAAAGGTGGAGAAAAACAACATGAGAAATGGCACAAAGAAAGACATTTCTTAGTGGACAATATGAAAACAGGAAAAGAAAAGAAAAAACCCACAACCAAACAAAAAAGAACTATAAAGATGACTTTTATTACAAATGATTGGCAGAAATTGGCCAGCAGTTTAATGTTTCTGAAAGCATCCAGTCATCAGTCTCCACACAGCAGCCTTGAGCTCCTGGTTTGTCAGGCTGTAGATGAGGGGGTTCAGGGCTGGAGGCACCACCGAGTACAGAACTGGCAGGGTAAGATCCAGGGATGGGGAGGACATGGAGGGAGGTTTCATGTTAGCAAATGATCCAGTGCTGAGGAACAGTGAGACCACGGCCAGGTGAGGGAGGCAGGTGGAAAAGGCTTTGTGCGGTTCCCGCTCAGAGGGGATCCTCAGCACAGCCCTGAAGATCTGCACATAGGAGAAAACAATGAACACAAAACAGCCAAGTCCTAGACAGGCACTAACAGCAAGAAGGCCCTGTTCCCTGAGGTAGGATTTGGAGCAGGAGAGCTTGAGGATCTGGGGGATTTCACAGAAAAACTGGCTCAGGGCATTGCCATGGCGCAGGGGAAGGGAAAATGTATTGGCCGTATGCAGCAGAGCATTGATAAAGGCTCTGGTCCAGGCAGCTGCTGCTTCCCAGGAGGGTCCCGTAATGCGGGGGTTTGCAGATGGACATGTATCGGTCATAGCACATGATGGTCAGGAGATAAAACTCTGCTGACATGAAGAATATAAAGAAGAAGAGCTGAGCAGCGCATCCTGTGTGGGAGATGTTCCTGGTGTCCCAGAGGGAATTGTGCATGGCTTTAGGGACAGTGGTGCAGATGGAGGCCAGGTCGCTGAGGGCCAGGTTGAGCAGGAAGAAGAACATGGGTGTGTGCAGGTGGTGGCCGCAGGCCGCTGATGATGAGGCCGTTGCCCAGGAGGGCAGCCAGGGAGATGCCCAGCAAGAGGCAGAAGTGCAGGAGCTGCAGCTGCCATGTGTCTGCCAATGCCAGCAGGAGGGAGTGCCTGATGGAGCTGCTGTTGGACATTTGCTGCGTCTGGCCATGGGGATCTGTTCATGAAGAAAGACAGTGAAGTGTTAGAGGAAATACCTGTTACCGAAATCAAAGCCATTTCCTATTTACCATCGTCTGTAACATACATGGACGTGCTTTTGTTTTAAGAGTTCTTAGCTTTTCTTTTTAATCTACTACCCTGTGTCTCCTGGAATTCTTGAATATCAGAAACCTTCAGCATTTCTCTTGCCCTCTGGTAGAGCAGAGTGAGTTCCATAAAGCAAGAGGATGTGTTGAGAGGGAGGGGAGATGCTCTGTCACTTCATTCTGTTTGGAATTTCTCTGGGCTTTGACTTTTCTCAAATGGAGGATGTTCAGACTAGCATTTTTCTCTTAAAAATACTCAGGTACTGCTGAGAGCAGATGGATCCACCACAGCCCAGCTCCACATTTGTAGCCAAAGACTCACATTGCTCATTTCACCAACCCAGCAACATTTTCAGTGTCACTACACCTCTGACTTTCCCCATCAATCTTATAACTCTGAGAAGCCCTAGGACAGGTCTGCACCCTGGATTGAAGCTCCCTGCTTGGACTGAAATCTCAGGGAGACTTCCAAGTGTCCTTATGATGGCATTGGATGAAGAGAGATGCAGCTCCTTCCCTGGCTGCACTGACAGCATTGCCCAGAGCCGGGCACTGGAGACAGCATCACCCTGAGCCAGCGGTGCCCCCTCCAGAGCCCCCAGTGCCAGGCAGCTGCTCCCAGCCCTGTGCTCTGCAGAGGCAACTGGGCCTGGGGCTGCAGAGCTGCCCCACGGCTCTGCTGCAGCTCTGCCTGCACAGGAAGGGCTGCATGCCTTGGAGCCCTGGCCCTGAGGGCAGAGGCTTGGCTGGGGCACAGGAGGGAGGGGGCTTGTTCAGAGGGAGGGGCTGCACTGGAGGGGATCCTGTGGGCATCTCTAAACTCTCCCTGCCACAGCATTTCTGAGATTTGTTTACTCTCATTGCCTGATATTCTCTCCGCTTACTGGAGATTTTCCCTCCTGCAGGTGTTGCCCTTTGCCTGATCTCTCCCTGCCAGCACTCACAGACCCCAAATCTCGGTGCACTCTCCTTGGCCCTACAGAACCCTGCCTGTTTGCAGGGCAATGGCTGGGGGCAGGTTCTGTTTGCAGCTTGGAGAAAGGACAGCTCAGACTGAGCCTGGTGGCTTCAGCAAATGTGATGCTGGTGCTGTCCTTGGGCAGAGTGGCTGCAAGCACATTAGGGATCTCCTGTGAACTCATTGATTGCTGAAATTAGATATGTCAGGCACTTGTCAAAATTCATAATTAATAATTCATAATCAACCTTAAGATTTATATCCCCTTCCCTGCCATTTGCCAATTATAGGAAACTGAATGCAAAGTCTTTTGAAATTTCCTCATTTTTTATAAAAAACTTTTGCCTTGGAAATATTCTATGACAGACCAGAACCCCTCAGCATGTCACAGCTTCACTAGCATTTCCTTCCGCACACCAGAAATACTCAGAGTTTTACTCACAGACTCTCTAGGCATTGGGATGTTCCAGCTTTAGGAGATCACTCCATGAGCTGCAGCTTTGTCCTGCAGCCAGAGGTTCCTGTGCCAAGGGCTGGCAGTCATTCTGCCCCAGGCACTTCTCAGCACCTTCCCAACCCTGACTGATTGAAGCTCTCTGTGCCTGTGTGCTGTGCCCAATGTGGCTGCAAGCAGTGCCCCAGCCCTGCTGGGCTGATAGAAGAGCTGCTCATCCAGAGAAATGTGCTTTTGAAGCTCTTCTTGGTTACCAGGAGCTGCCTCTGGGCCAGGAGCCCAGCCCAGCTCAGCAGCACAGACACAGCACAAGAACTTTAGTGAACCTCTGGGGCTTTGTGCTCAGGCCCTGAACATCAGTCCCTGAGAGGGAGCTGAAGAAACCTCTCCAGAACTCCAAGTCAGAATCACACTCCAAACTTTCTTTGACTTTTAATGGGTCTCACTGAGGGACACAACTGAGAAAGTGTCCCCAGACCCCAGGAAGAGCAGAGAACCGGAGACAATGACGACAGGGTGGGGACAAAGAAGAGGAAAAACCTTGGTGCCCTGGGGCACAGCAGGGTCTGTCCCACCAAGGGCTGTGAGGAGACACCTTGTCCTGAGGCACTGGGGCCTCCTGGCACAGCCCCAGCCAGGCTGGGCACTGTCAGCCCCTGGTCCTGCCCTCAGCATCTCCCCCTAGCCCACATCCCAGTGGCCTCAAGGATCTGCTGGAAAGAGTCCCTGGGGAGCCTTGGCCAGAAATGGCCCTGGGGGCTCCTGAATGCTCCCTGCATGGACTGCAGGTTTTTCAAAGGACTTTGGATTTTGCTTTTGCCTTGGAGTTTCTGGGAGGTTTTTGCAATCATGGCCTCCAATTATCTACTGTAATTAATACCTGGAGAGGCTTTGTCAGTAACAACACTCAGTGGGGCTCAGTAGTACTTCAGGGTACTTCAGTTATTTTATGGTACTTGGTGTTTCCTGTTTGATACAAACTCTATGAGAAAGATTTTGCAATCACAGCCTCCAATTATATGCTGTAATTAGTCCCTTGAGAGCCTTTATAAGTAATGACATTCAATGGGCTCATTAATGCTTCAAACTACTTCAGTTATTTTAATGTATTTGGTTTTTCCCTTCTGATACAGACTCTGTGAAAGGTTTGTGCAATCACAGCCCCAATTATCTGCTTTAACGAGCCCCTTGAGAGCTTTGTACTGACACTCATTGGGACTCGTTAATACTTTGAGATACTCAAGATTTTTAAGGTAGTTTGGATTTTTCTTTCCACACTGAATATCTGAGAGGTTTTTTGTGCAATCCTGGCCTCCAATTCTCTCCTTCATGAGTCCATGAGGAGCCTTTGTTGGGGATGGCACCTCAGTGGGACCCTTTCATGCTTTGAGACATTTTGGGATTTTTGTCTGACTTTGACTCCTGGAAAGGTTTCTGCCATCTCTTCTCAGGCCCTGAGGTTCCAGGGCTCTGCTCCAAATGCACCACAGGGCTCATAAGATCAAGCAAATCCTGACAAACCATGGCTTTGCCTTGATTTTCCTCTGCTCTTGGTTCTTGTGCAGTTCAGCAGGAAGAGTTCCTTTTACAGTTATGGAGAAATTTTTCAAAGGGCTTCTAACAAATATGTAATCCTATTTTCAAGACTCCATTTTATTACTGTTCTTTGTTGAGAAGAAGTGATTTCAGCATTCTGTGATTGATATTGATCCAGGGTCTCTCCTAAGGAAGTCTGGCCATGTCAGAGAAGTTTTACCTTGAGAGCTGACCTAGTGTTAACATCCTTGCCTCACATTCCCCCAACCCCATATGAGAAATTATTTTTACTTTCAAAAATGCTTTATTAAGAACTTATCAAAATACAGCAGAATCCTGAATAGAGAAAATGATACAGTCCCAGGAGCAAAGGATTCGGTCATCATGTAGTTTTCCACAAAATGGATGTTCTGTATTTTGCACCTCTAGCCCCTCCCAAAATTTTTTCAATCGACTCTTTCTTCACTGTCCAGTGGTGGAGATCATTGTCTTTCACCTTGATTGGAGGTCAGGTGCTGCCATAGTAACAAACCAACCCTCCCAAATGCCCTGAATACTGAGGCCATCCTATGATAACAATGCAAGTGGGGAGGAGAAGGATAGCTATACATCTACAAAAATTCTCTTAACATATATTTAATATTCACCCCTTAATTGTGCTAGTCAACCATAGACTCACTCATCTGTAACACTCCCCCATTTTCTTTTTCTCTAAGTCATTTTGCTCAAACAATTAAGTAAAAAAATTTCTCTCTCTTGAATGACTCATACTAGCATCTGTTGATATGGGCAAGGACAGTGGGAACAGCAGAAAAAACCTCATGTTTTCCTTAGACACACTTAATTGGAATGGACAAAAAGGCATCACAGAGGTCCAGTATGGCTTTGACTCCCATCTACCATGCCTATGTGGCTGCTACCCATAGTCAGTGTATCTTAGGGGTGAATACAGAGGCCAGCTCGGTCCTGCCTTCCAGTCCCTGTTGAATTAAAAAACAACTGAGGAATTACAGAGGTCTGGTATGGCCTTTTGTCCCTACCTTACCATGCCTATGGGGTTGCTACCCACAACAGGGCTACGGAGGCTTCTTGGTAGCAAACAAAGGGGCCAATTTTGTTGTGCCCTCCTTCGTTTGTCTTATTTTCCTAAAGAAGCTGTCCCATTACCTTTTACAGTCCCTTGTGTACTTCCCCTCAACAGATGCTGGTAGTTCTCACCCATGAAAACAGGAAGACAGCTCTCAAGGTGGTTGGTAGAAACTTGATTCTACTTTTTGGGCATCTTGGTGTTTTTCTGGTTGTCTTTCAGTCTCTGCTTGAGAGTCAATCTTGTTTCACCTGACCTGGATGCTATACTCCACTCTTTGGGTTCTTCTACTGGGCCTTTGACTCTGCTGGCATGAGTCCATCCCCGCTCTGCAGTTTGCATGGCCGAATCGGTGGTGAGCAGTACCTGAAAGGGTACTTCCCACTGGGGAGTCAGAGACTGATCTCACCATGACTTAATCATCACCCAATTCCCGGGATTAATATTATGGATTCTGAAATCCAGGGTGGTAGTTTGAGGAATTGCCCCTTTATGTCTTAGCCCTTCTAAGGTTTGTGCTATAGACATAACATATTTCTTGGCATTGGTTTCCCCTTCCTCATAGGTGGCAACCTTCTGGGGTGAGGTCAGGAATGGTAACCCAAACATCATTTCATAGGGTGACACCCCCAGATCTGACTGAGGTTGGGTTCTAATTCTTAATAAGGCCAAAGGGAGACATTTTACCCATGACATTTGTGTTTCAATCATTAGCTTAACTAGATCTCTTTTAAGAGTTTGCTTCATTCTCTCAACCTAACCAGAACTCTGTGGATTCCTTGGAGTGTGTATTTCCAATTTCTCTCCCAGGGTCTAAACAACTTTCTGCAATATCTTCAATGTGAAATGAGTTCCCCAGTTTGAATCAATCCTGTTTGCCATCCCATATCAGGGAATGATTGATTCTAGAAGTGTTTTACTCAGAACATTAGCATTGGCTTTCACTGTGTGTACCACCTTGACCCAATGAGTCAAGTGATCTACTATCACTGGCAAAAATTTCCACTGTTGTACCTGTGGAAGCTTGGTAAAGTCTACTTGGATGTTTTGGAAGGGCCACAAGGCTAGTTGTCACCCTCTTCTGGGTGTTTTCCTCGTGATTTTCTTAATCACTTGTTGACATATCACACACCATTCAGTTACTTGCTTAGCTATTCCAAAAATTCCTATGCATCCGAAATCCCTTAAAAATTGATCACTTAGTGCTTGTGTACCCCAGTGTGTTGTTCCATGTATGCCTTCTAGCATTTTCTTGGCAAGGGGTTTATTCAACATTTTCTTCCCATCTGCTAATCTCCTCTTCCCTTTGTTACATTTCTTGGCTCCTATTTTAAGGAGTTCTTCCTCTTCTGTCCCACTGAATACGGGGACTTCTTGCATTTCTCTCATGGTTGTTAATACTATTATTAGTTTTTCTGTATCTGATTCAGTTGCATTTTTAGCTTCTAAATTAGCTAAATTGTTCCCTCACTCCTCCTGAGTCAGCCCCTTTTTATGTCCTTTAACATATACCACTGCTACTTCCTCTGGTAATTGTAAGGTTTCTAAGACTTTAATCAGTCCCTTTCCCTTTGAATTTAATAGCCCCCTCTCTTCCCAAAATTTTCCAACATTATGCACTATGCCAAAAGCATATTTTCTGTCTTTATCTACTGTTCTCCTTTTCTGTGCTAATATTTCCAGAGTTCCCTTTAGGGTATACAGCTCACATGCTTGGGCTGACCAGTTGGAAGGTAACTTTCTCTTTTCTATGGATTCCAACCCTTCATGCACTATAGTGTACCCCATACCCTCTGCCCCTTTATTACCCGTGCAGATCCATCGATGTACAATCATTTCCCTCCTTGGAATGGTTGATCTGTTAGGTCCTCTCTTCCTTTAGTTTGATAGTTTATAACCTCAAGGCAATTATGTATTAGTTCCTCACTTGGTTCTCCATACAAAAACTGAGCAGGGTTAAGTTGGTTACTCATTATCAGCTGTAAATGACTATTTATTAAGATCACTTCATAATTTAACATACAGGAATCAGTGAGCTATTTCTCAGCCTTTTGGCTCAGGATACTTCTAACTGAGTGAGGGGTGTATACTTTCAGTTTTCTCCCAACAGTTAATTTTTTGCTTTCTGCTATGAGTAGGGCAGTCGCTGACACAGCCTGAATGCAGGTTGGCCACCCCCTGCTGACAGGGTCTAGCAGTTTTGCTAAATAGGCCACTGGTTTCCCGGATCCTCTCCAGTCCTGGCCTAATACTACATGTGCTACCCCTTTATCTATATCCACAAACAGATAGAAGGGTTTGTCTAAGGCAGGAAGACTCAGTGCTGGTGCACTCACTAAATTTTGCTTTAAAAGCTTCAAACTTTTGTTCATCATCTTTTCCCTACCCAATGTCTTCTTCCACTAACTTTTCATACAAGAACTGGATGGCCTGTGTGTATCCTTCAATCCATAGCCTACAATATCCCAACAAGCATAAAAACCTTCCCTCTTAGTTTTTGGTCATGGGAGTGAGACTATCCCCGTAATTCTCTCAGGGTTCAGCCACCAGCTCCTCGGAATTTTACTTCCCACTCTACAAATTGGAGAATCCCTTTTGATATTGAAGTCCTCGGTTCCCAAGAAAATTTAACAACACTGTGGTGGATTCCCGAACTTCTTTTTCTTCCCATTCTGAGAGAAGCAAATAATGTACATATTGGATGAGCTTTATCTCAGGTTTAATGGAGAAGAGTTGTATTACTTCTCCTAGGGCTAGAACAAAGATGTTTGGAAATTCGGAAAACCATTGGCGTAACCTAGTCCACCGAAGCTGTTGCTTCCTCCTGGAATGGGGGTCCTCCAATTCAAAGGTAAATATATTCCACTTTCCTCTGCCAGTGGGGACACCCAATAAACATCTTTTAAGTCTATCACACTTAACCACTGGTGTGCTAGGGGGATATTACTCTGCAGTGAATAGGGGTTAGGCACTACTGGGTACCAATTCACAGCTCTTCTATTCACTTCTCTCAAATCTTGGACAAGCCTGTAAGTCCCATCTGATTTCTTTACTGGTAGTATAGGTGTATTATGGGGGGACATCCATGGTTCTAAGGTCCTGTCCTCAAGCAGGTCCTGGATTAGTAGCTGCAGTTCTTGTCTCCCCTCCAGGGAGAGGGGATGTTGTTTTATCCAAACTGGATGGTTCTCATTAACTATTTTCATTACTAAAGGTTTGATGTTTAATTTACCTCAGTTTTTTGGTTTTGCCCACACTATCTCATGAATTTTCTCCTCATCTTCTTCCCTTAATTGGATAAGCTTAACTACCATTTCCCCTTTCTCTAGGAGCACTCGTATGTCAAACTGCACCTGTAAATCCTGTCCTAATAAATTTCACCCTGCTTCTGGAACTAACAGATCATCACCAATTACTATTTTATTTGTTCCTTCAAACTTTATTTGCTTTATAACTGAGGCTTTGAAACCTTCCCCTTGTCAAGATTTGAAAAGACAAGTGTTGGCTAATGAAGGCAGGAGCTGCCCCTGAAATGGAAAATGTAAAACCCTTCCCTCCAAATTGTTATCATTTTGAAATTGAGGGGGCTCTCAGGCACAGATATGGGGGCAGGAATAACAGTTCTTTATTAGGGAAGAAAATTAAACAAATAAAAAAGTGCAATAAACTAGAACAAGATTGACAAAGTCAGAACCCAAAATGACACCCTGTGGGTCAGGGTGTTGGTAGAAGTGCAATTAAAATTGTGGCTGCAGTCCTCCTGGAGTAGCAGGGGTGGTTCTGTTGGAGCAGGGATCCTGTAGAAAAGGGTGTATTCTTCCTCCAAAGATCCAGTGGAAGAAGAGGCAACTGCTGTTCTTCTGGGAAATCCAGTGGAGAAGCTGTGCTGGTGTTTCAGAACCTCTGGATTATTTCTGGGTAGCAATGCTTGGCTCCTCCCTCTGGGCAGAGCATCTCACAATGGGATGTTATAGTTCTTAACAGCCATGCAGTGACATTCAATAGCCTGTTGTCAGCAGATGTCCCCTCCCGAGGGGGTAGTGGGGGTGATTGTGAGCACTCAGAGAGAGTAATAAGGCAAACTGCCCACTTGACAAAAGAAAACTGCCATATAGCTGGTAATAGAATAGGTACTGCTTTGCAATCTGGAACAACCCCAGAGCCATCAGACCATCCCTGCTGGTTAAGTGATGAGGTCTCCAAATCCCATCCGGGAAGATTTTTGGTTCCTCCCCAAAGTCTGTAAAAATGGATAAAAGTGGTTATTTGGGAAAGGCATTTTCTCCCAAAACCTGCAGTGACAGAACGAAGGTCAATATCTCTAAATTGAATGAGGGTGGATTTACATTTGTTAGAAAGAGGAAATATTTTACAATGATGAGAGTGGCACAAAATGGCAACTGTTTTTCCAGAGAAGTGGATTCCCCATCCCAGGAATTGTCCAAGAGTAAAACTGAGCTTTGTGCAGCCTGACCCAGGGAAACCCTCTCATTCCCAAGGACAGAATTCCTGTTTGTGTGGGTTCTCCGATGTGCTGGGTGCCCTCACAACACTTCTGGCCAGAATGTCTGCTGAGGGCAGCCAGGCTGCTGTAGGGGCAGTGACCTCACAGCTATCACCATGGCAGCCCTGTCCCCTGGGCCTGGCTCTCCCCTTTCCTTTGCCCCTGCCTTGGCTCTGCTGCCATGAAGAGTTTTGTCATTAATATCTTGTCCTCAAGGTGCTGGGGCCAATGGCTTCCCAGTCAGGTTCCTGGAGCAGAAGTAGCTTTTCAAGCCCAGCCAGGAATGAGCCCTGAGGCAGCAGCTCTGCAGTGGTGGCCACCAGGCCGGGCTGCCAAGGGAGGCTTCTGGCCATGGCCTGCAAGCAGCTGCTGCTGCCAAGGTGCCTTTGGTGCCTCAGGCTCTCCCTGGCACAGCTCCCAGCACGGCGCTCTGCCCTTGTGCCCGAGCCCTTCCCTGTGCTGGGGCTGGCCTGGGGCTTTTCCTGCAGCGGGACCTGCCCTGCTCATGGCACAGGAAAGGCAGTTCCTGCTGGAGCAGGAGGCTCTGTGCCTGCAATGGGCTCCAGCAACTCCAGCAAGGCCCTGTTGACTTCAAAATTGCTTCCTAGAACACTATATTCTAATAATTGTTATGGCTCCTGAACAGTGGAGTAAATAACTGTGATAGTGATCTTTCTGTGTGATCATGATCATAATAGGCCAGAAACATATTTATATAAAGTAATCTGGTATTCTATCATTAATCCTGTGGGACAAATTGCATTAAAGTTGAATTCCACCTGTCCAGTCTTTTACAACTTTGATATATTTCTGGGGCTGGGATTGGATATAGCTGTTCCCAGTCTCCTCTCTTAGAAGGAATTTTAGAAGTCTAGGGGCCCTGCAAGGGTTTGAGGATCCATGGTGGCTGCTGGGTATCATTTCTCCACCTCACGTCTAAGCAAGAGTTTCTCCAATAAAGAAACAAAGCTTTTGCCTGCAGCTCCCACTGTGCCCATGACAGGAACCTCTGTGAATGTCTGGGACATCCCAGCTCTTTGGCAGCCTGGGGACTCCTGGGATGACACTGTGGAGCTCCCGTGAGTGCCTGTGACAGATCGGTGCCTTTGCAACTCAAGGTGCCCTGGGATGTCACCATGGAATGGCTGTGACTGCCTCTGACCACAGGGCTCTTTACCATCCCCAGAAAGCCCTGGGAGGTGTCCATGGAGCCCCTGTCTCTGCCTGTGACATTCCAGCACTGGAACAGCCTGGAGACTCTTAGAAAGTCCCCATGGAACCCCTCTGAGAGCCTGTGACAAATCTGATCCTTAGCAGGCAGTCATCACCAGGGCCCTTTTGCTATGGTCAGTTTCCATGGCCCCCTGTTGCTATGGTCAGTCCCTCGGCAGCTCCATGGAGACCCCATGCCAGGGGTGGTTGCCATGGACACCAGCTCAGGCCTGCAGCCAGAGCCCATTGCCATGGCAACCACTGGCAGCCCCATCCCCAGGCTCATGGGATCCCAGAACCGCAGAATTGGCTGAGCTGGGAGGCACCCATCAGGATCCTCCAGTCCAACTGCTGGCCCTGCACAGGACACCCCAATAATGCCAGCCTGGGCCTGGCAGTGCTGTCCAAACGCTGCTGGAGCTCAGAGAGCCCTGGAGCTGGGACCCTTCCCTGGGGAGCCCGGGCAGGGCCCCAGCAGCCTCTGGGCAAAAACCTTTTCCTGACATCCAACCTGAGCCTGCCCCAACTCAGCTGCAGCTGTTCCCTCCACTGCTGTCCCTGGGCACCAGAGGGAAGAGGTTCCCACAGCCCCAGCCAGGGACCCGCTTCCAACGCTGTTTCCATGGCCACCAGGGCTGGGACCAGCTGGCATGCTCGGTTTCCACGGGCCGGGGTTCAGGAATGGGATTCCCCAGTTTCCTGCTCCTGCTAAAACCGTGCTGCCCTCGCTTCCCTCCCTCCTCCCATGGAAAGCACAAAAGGCAAAGATCCGGGGCTGGAATAAGAACAATTTATTGGGAGCAGCAACGAGATAAGGAAAAAACAGAACCAAAACAATATTGATTACAGAAGGGATAAATAAAACTGTTTACAGGGAAAACTAAAACACAACTGCCTGGCTCTTCCCAGCAACATATTTCCCCCACCTAGAAAGGACACCCTTCTTCTCAGGGAGAGAGAGAGTCATTTCCTGCCCCTGGCAATGACCTGAGGTGAGAGTGAATGTAAGGATAGGGCCATGGCCAGATCCTCATGTTCTTCAGTTCTACACCATGTCATTGGCAAGGGAAGGTATTGGGGCAGTTGTCTTCCCCGCATGGATCATAGGGAACATGGATCACCCCGCGCTCTTCCCAACATTAGACCTCCATTGGGGATGAAACTGGAGCAGCACACGAAGCTCCTCCTGCCATTTGGGCACTCGCAGGGCTTCCCTTAGGGGTGCCTGCATTGGTGTTTGGTCAACTTAGAGATATGGGTGAAGTTCTTCCCATGCTGGGGACACTCGTAGGGCCTCTCCCCAGTGTGGATGTGCCGGCGGATGATGAGGGTTGACTTTTGCTTGAAGCCCTTCCTGCACTCAGGGCAGCAGAAGGGCCTCTCATCCGTGTGAATCCGCTCATGCAGGAGGAGATTGGAGCTGGTCTGAAACCTCTTCTCACAGGTGGGGCACTGGTGGGGCCTCTCCCCAGTGTGGATGCGCCAGTGCCTGATGAGGTTGGAGTTGTTCTTGAAGCCCTTCCCACAGCCAGGGCAGTGGAAGGGCCTCTCCTCTCTGTGAATCCTCTGGTGCTGGAGGAGATTGGAGCTGGTCTGAAACCTCTTCTGACACTGGGGACACTTGTAGGCCCATTCCCCAGTGTGGATGCGTTGGCGCCTGATGAGTTCGGACCTGTAGCTGAAGCCCTTCCCACATTACCCACACTCATAGGCCCATTCCCCTATGTGGATCATCTGGTGGCTGATGAGGGTGCTGCTCTGCCTGAAGCTCTTCCCACACTCCAAGCACTTCTGGAGATTCTCCCCATCATTAAGCTGCTCATGGACCACCATCTCTGAGCTCTGGCTGAAGCTCTGTCCATCTTCCTGGCTCAGGCTGGGTCTTTCCCACTCAGAGCACCCTGGGCTGGGTTTGCAGCCCCTCTTCATGTGGAATCTCTGGGGATTTTCCTCCCCGTTGGATTCCTGTGCCCTGGAGTCACTCATAACAGCCCCTTCCTCCAGGTTCTTCTGCGGGGGTTTTTTCTCCCTGGTCTCCATCCTCAGCTTCTTGTCTGGGGGAGGAAAGACAAGGAGAGAACGGGATTTGCCTCCGTGCCAGAGGGAAGGGGAAGGAGATCCCCCCAGTGCATCCCCAGCAGGACGGTGTTGGCAGCAGGTTTGTCCTGCAGCTGGGCGCTGTGCTGGGCTGGGAGATGGAGCGGGAGAGAGGGGCAAAGGGGCATTGAATTCCTCCTCACCTTCCTGGGTGTGCTGGGGCATCCCCATCTTCCTTGCAGCCTCCTCTTCCATCTGGCAAATATTTGGGAATGGGAAATCCTGTTTTCAGCAGTAAACGACAGATGAACACATTGTTTTTTTTACTGGTTTGAAGGCAAACCTGGGAAAGGGTCTAATCCATAATCACAATTTAAGATAAAAATGAAGATCAAGGCAATGATAAAGAAACACTGCCGTGAACTGACAGAGTCAGGATATAACCTGACACCCTGTTGGTCAGGGTGGTGGCAGCAGTCCCATTAAATGGTGGCTGCAGTCCTGTTGGAGTGATGAAGGAGATTCTGTCAAACCAGTGATCCTGTAGAAGTGTCTGGCCTTCCTCTGAAGGTCCAGTGGTGGTTATGGAGCTCTTGTCCTCTGGGAATCCAGTAGGCAAATGCCCCTGGTATTTCCAGCCTCTGCTTCTATCCAGGCAGGAATGCTTGATCCTCCCCTTGGGCAGAGCATCCCACAATGGGATGATGGACTTTTATCAGTCCTGCAGTGACACTCAATGGCCCATTCACAGAAGATATCTCCCCTGGAGGGCGTTATCAAGGGTGAGTCATGGAAGAGATAATGAACACTGCCCCACCTGTTCATAGCAGTTTATGAGGATGGGGATTGAAAACATGCATTTGTTTATATCTTACATGGCAAGCTGAAACAGTGGGGTAATCCCTGCTCAGGAGGGGAACACTACCCCCCTTACCCAAACTGGCTCAGGTGTAAAACACCCACCCTGGGAAGGTCACACACACACAGGGGACAATGTCACACTTGGCCCTGTCCAGGGGAGGTCTCTGTCCCTTGTCACTCATCTTTTCTCTTTCTTTCTATCTCTTTCTCTACCTCACATTTACTGTTCAATAAAATCCATTTTGGATTTGGTCGCGTTAGCACCTTAATTGGGGCAGAGGCATCTCTCTAACAATTTTCTTAACCAGATTGCAACATTATTTTGGTGCTGTGAGTTCAGGGCACCGTTCTCTGACCCTAAGTGCCTTTGAAAACATCATGGTTCCCTCCACTCAGGAGGTTGTGGTTCTTGCTGGAATAACTCTTGGAAACTTGGAAAAAGTCGCTCCTTCCTCCTGGGGAACTTATGGGAGAAATAATGAGGAAAATGGCTTTTATGGGTGGCCAGTGTAAAGAAAATATTTTGTTGTCCTTCCCTGAAAAGTTTGTTAAAATTATTGGAGGAAAGGGAGCAAATGTTACCAGCGAGACTGGCAAGGTTCATTCACCCCACGGTGAGGAACGCAAGGTGGCTAAAAGTCCCAGAAGAAGCCCAGCTCAAGTAGATAAATTTCCGAATAAGTCCTGAATTCCCAGGCTTGGGGGTTTACCAAATGTGACAATCATTTTTCTCTTTATCCCTGTCACCTTTGTGACTGCTACACACAGCTTTCCCTTCCTTTTAAGAATCTCTATTGGGCCAAATTTCCACTTTCCTTTTATCGGAACCTGCCAGCAGCTGAGCTGGAGCTGTGCAGGAAGCAATGAATATTGGAATTGCCACATCACTTCTTGGAATGTCGGTTTATTCATATTTAGGATTTGTTTGCGCTTTCATCCCAAGTTACTTTTAGGAAGAGCATATATTCTTCAAAGTGATTTATGCAGAGTCAAGTTTGATTTCTGCCAAGTTCTTTTTGTCCAGTGCCCAGAGGATGCTCAAGGTGTCTCTGTGCCTCTCGCTCTGGGGGATGCTTGGGAGGGGTTTGGGGGGGGGTTTCCTGTCCCTGTCACCCACCCCAGGCAGTTCCCCAAGGGGTGTCCCTGTCCCTGTCACCCCAGGCCATTCCCTAGGGGGTCTCCACCATTCTCACCCCGGTGCCAAGGGGTGCTCGGGGCAGTCTCTGTCCCTCTCAGCCCAGGGAATGCTCAGTGGTCTCTGTCCCCTCACCCTGGGGGATGCTCGGGGGGTCTCCATCCCTCTGGCCTCAGGCAATGCCTGTGCAGGGCTGGGGACCAGGGGCTCTGTGTCCCTCTCACTGCTGAGGGTGCTCAGGGTTGGGGGAGGCTCTCTGACCTTCTCACACCTGGGGAGGCTGGGGAAGGGGGGGTCTCTGTCCCTCTCAGCCCTGGTGTGACCCCACCCAAACATCATCGGGCTCAGAGGGACAGAGGCACCCCCAAACCCCCAGAAGGGCTTAACCTGGGATTTGGTTTGGGGCTGAGGATTTTGGAAGGGGCTGGTATTGAGGCTAGGTTGGAGTTGGGGCTGAGATTTGAATTAGAGCTGGGATTGGCGTGAAGGTTAGATATGGGATTAACTTTAGGGCTGGGGTTGGGATTGGGTCTGGGGATAGATGAGTTTGGGACTGGGATGAGAATAAATACAGAACTGTGGCTGTGTCTAAACATGGAGTGAGACTGAGACCAGGATCAGGGTCAGGTTTGGGATTGAGCTCACCCAGAGCGGGACAAATGGAATGTCATGGTGGGAAGGTTTGGGGAAAATCCTGGTTTGGGGAAAAACAAGGTGTGAATGCCTTGGGTTGGGGATTCCTCCCATCCATGTCCATTTGCAGAAGACACCTGATGTCCAAAAATCAAGATTGAATAAAAAAATTCACCAGGAGTTTCCCATTTCCAGTCTCATCCCTCTTGGGTTATGGTTGGTCCCCCATCTCAGGGCTGGTGGGGATTCCATCGGTCCTGGGGATTCCTCCTCTCCAGGGTCCTGCTTAGGGATTCTGGGAGGTTCTGGGGTCCCAAGACCCCCCTCTCCAGCCTTCCCTCAATCCAGCCGCTTGGGATTCCCCTTCTTTCCATCACCCTGTCCTATTTGATTTAGGGCACATTTAGTTGAAACCCTCCAAAAGGAGTTTCCTCTAGAATGCCGATCCAGCAGCCCCACCCTCAGCCAGTCTAGGAAAATATTTCCAGACAGAAAAGTCTAAAAAAACTTTATTTTAAAGGCGAAGCATTCACCAGCACAAAAATTGAACAGTATTAAGAAATAAAACTTCCTGCTGCTCCAAAATAGATGACAAACTCCGAAAGTCCCTCCTTGGGTTGTAGCTCCGAGCACTCAGCATCTTATCAGTGCCTTATCAGTGTCTTATCAATCTCTTATCAGTCTATTATCAGTCTCTTATCTGTCTGTCCAGCGCTGGAAATGCCTAGGCCCAGGCTTATCCCGTGGGTCTCAGGTGGTAGCTGCTGGTGGTATTCTGATTGTTCAGTCCAGAGCAGGTTTAAACAGCTCCAAAGAAAAAGAAAAACCACAGTCCAGGAAACTTCACTGCCTCAGAGACCTAAAAACTGATTAAAAGCAAAGGAGAGCTCTGTCCTGCTGTCTGTCCATCCAGAAGCTGGAATGTGGAGAAGTGAGTGCAGTTTCTGAAAACAAACTGCAGCTTCTCCCTCCACTCCTTCGCTCTCAGAACCAGCCTTAAAGGTGCAGATCTCATTTCTGGGCTAGACAGACCAATAGGGGTGCAAGCATCATGAAGTCATCCCAGGACACGCCCCTGTCAGGGTCAGGGGGTCCCGTCACCGCCTCATCTCCGAGCTGCTGGGGGTCCCCCAGCTCCGCTATTGCCCCTTCCCCTCTCCCCGCCCCGGGGGTCCCCCATTCCACAGCCTCGGCTCTCACGGGGATCCCCAAAACAAATGTCCCACCCTGTTGGTACCGGGCCATCCCCACGTGGACCCTCTGGGACCCTCCTGAGGGGCGATCGCGGCTCCTCTCCCCCCGAAAAAGCTCCTCTTAGGGAGCCTGGAGATATCTGGGGCTCGAGTCCGGGATCTGCTGGCTCCGAACACTCTCCAAAACATCCTACTGGACACCCCTGGCTGGAGTTATTTGGGAATTTAGCTACTTGAGCTGGGCTTCTTCAGGGACTTTCAACAGCTTTGTGTTTTTCACGTTGGAGTGAAGGAACCTTTTCAATCTCGCTGGTATTATTTGCTCACTTTCCTCCAGTGATTTTAACAAACTTTTCAGGGAAGGACAACAAAATATTTTCTTTACAATCCAGACCCACAACAGCCATTTTCCTCATCAGTTCTTCCATAAGTGACTCAGAGGAAGCTGCATCCAAGTTCCAAGAATTCTTCCAGAGAGAACCACAACCTCCTCAGAGGAGGGAACCATGCTGTTGTCAAAGGCACTTGGGGTCAGACAACAGTGCCCTGAACTCACTGTGCCAAAATAATGTCTCAATCTGGTTAAGAAAATTACTAGAGATGCCTCTGCTCCAATTAAGGTGCTAATGAGACCAAATCCAAAATGGATTTTATTGAAAAGTAAATGGGAGGTAGAGAGAGTTAAAAGAAAGAGGAAAGCGGGGCATGGCAAGGGAGTGACAGGGACAGAGACGTAACGTTGTCCCCTGTGTGTGCCCTTTCCAGGGTGGGGGTTTTACACCTGAGCCAGTTTGGGTAAGGGGGGTAGTGTTCACCCCCTGAGCAGGGATTACCCCACTGTTTCAGCTTGCCATGTAAGATGTAACCAAATGCATGTTTCCAATCCCCATCCTCATAAACTGCTATGAACAGGTGGGGCAGTGTTCTTTAACTCTTCCATGACTCAGCCCTGATAACCCCTCCAGGGGAGATATCTTCTGTGAATGAGCCATTGAGTGTCACTGCAGGACTGATAAAAGTCCATCATCCCATTGTGGGATGCTCTGCCCAGGGGGAGGATCCAAGCATTCCTGCCTGGATATAAGTTGAGACTCCACACCAGGAGCAGCTTGCCTACTGGATTCCCAGAGGACAAGAGCTCCATAACCACCACACTGGACCTTCAGAGGAAGGCCAGACACTTCTACAGGATCACTGCTTTGACAGAATCTCCTTCATCACTCCAACAGGACTGCAGCCACCATTTAATGGGACTGCTGCCACCACCCTGACCAACAGGGTGTCAGGTTATATCCTGACTCTGTCAGTTCACGGCAGTGTTTCTTTATCATTGCCTTGATCTTCATTTTTATCTTAAATTGTGATTATGGATTAGACCCTTTCCCAGGTTTGCCTTCAAACCAGTAAAAAAAACAATGTGTTCATCTGTCGTTTACTGCTGAAAACAGGATTTCCCATTCCCAAATATTTGCCAGATGGAAGAGGAGGCTGCAAGGAAGATGGGGATGCCCCAGCACACCCAGGAAGGTGAGGAGGAATTCAATGCCCCTTTGCCCCTCTCTCCCGCTCCATCTCCCAGCCCAGCACAGCGCCCAGCTGCAGGACAAACCTGCTGCCAACACCGTCCTGCTGGGGATGCACTGGGGGGATCTCCTTCCCCTTCCCTCTGGCACGGAGGCAAATCCCGTTCTCTCCTTGTCTTTCCTCCCCCAGACAAGAAGCTGAGGATGGAGACCAGGGAGAAAAAACCCCCGAAGAAGAACCTGGAGGAAGGGGCTGTTATGAGTGACTCCAGGGCACAGGAATCCAACGGGGAGGAAAATCCCCAGAGATTCCACATGAAGAGGGGCTGCAAACCCAGCCCAGGGTGCTCTGAGTGGGAAAGACCCAGCCTGAGCCAGGAAGATGGACAGAGCTTCAGCCAGAGCTCAGAGATGGTGGTCCATGAGCAGCTTAATGATGGGGAGAATCCTCACAAGTGCTTGGAGTGTGGGAAGAGCTTCAGGCAGAGCAGCACCCTCATCAGCCACCAGATGATCCACACAGGGGAATGAGCCTATGAGTGTGGGTAATGTGGGAAGGGCTTCAGCTACAGGTCCGAACTCATCAGGCGCCAACGCATCCACACTGGGGAGAGACCCTATGAGTGCCCAACCTGTGGGAAGAGGTTTCAGACCAGCTCCAATCTTCTCCTGCATGAGCGGATTCACATGGATGAGAGGCCCTTCCGCTGCCCCAACTGCGGGAAGGGCTTCAAGAACAACTCCAACCTCATCAGGCACCGGCGCATCCACACTGGGGAGAGGCCCTACAAGTGTCCTGAGTGTGGGAAGAGCTTCACCCAGAGCTCTCACTTGACCAGACACCAACAGAGGCACTGGTAGGGGAAGGCCTCCAATGCCCCAAGTGCATGAAGATTTTGTGCACTGCCACAACTCCAATAATTGGAGTATCTATGTTGGGAAGGGCCCTGATGATCCATGTTCCCCATGATCCATGCTGGGAAGACACCTGTACCTTTTCCTGTCCCTGCCAATGACATGATGTGGGATGGAAAAACATGCGGGTCTGGCCATGGCCCTGTCGTTACATTCACTCCCACCTCAGGTCTTTTCCAGGGGCAGGAAATGGACTCTCTCTCTTCCTGAAGAGAAGGGTGAACTTTCCAGGAAGGGGAAATTGTGGCCAGGAAGATCCAGGCAGATGTGTTGAGTTTTCCCTGTAAACAGTCCCTTCTGTTATCAATATTGTTTCTGTTTTTGTTTGTTCCTTATCTTGTTGCTGTTCCAAATAAATTGTTCTTATCCCAGCCTAGGATCTTTGTCTTTTGTGCTTTCCATGGGAGGTGGGAGGGCAGCGAGGGCAGCGTGGTTTTAGCAGGAGCAGGAAATTAGGGAATCCCATTCCTGAACCCCGGCCCGTGGAAACCGAGCATGCCAGCTGGTCCCAGCCCTGGTGGCCATGGAAACAGTGTTGGAAGCGGGTCCCTGGCTGGGGCTGTGGGAACCTCTTCCCTCTGGTGCCCAGGGACAGCAGTGGAGGGAACGGCTGCAGCTGAGTTGGGGCAGGCTCAGGTTGGATGTCAGGAAAAGATTTTTGCCCAGAGGCTGCTGGGGCTCTCTCCAGGCTCTTCTGGGAAGGGTCCCAGCTCCAGGGCTCTCTGAGCTCCACCAGCATTTGAACAGTGCTGCCAGGCCCAGGCTGGCATTGTTGGGGTGTCCTTAGCATGGCCAGCAGTTGGACTGGAGGATCCTGATGGGTGCCTCCCAGCTCAGCCAATTCTGTGGTCCTGGAATCCCATGAGCCTGGGGATGGGGCTGCCAGTGGTTGCCATGGCAATGGGCTCTGGCTGCAGGCCTGAGCTGGTGTCCATGGCAACCACCCCTGGCATGGGGTCTCCATGGAGCTGCCAAGTGACTGAGCATAGCAACAGGGGGCTGGTGATGGTTGCCATGGAAACTGACCATAGGAACAGGGGGCTTGTGATCGTTGCCATGGAAACTGACCATTGCAACAGGGTCCTGTGATGGTTGCCTGCTAAGGATCAGATTTGTTACAGGCTCTCTGAGGGGTTCCATGGGGACTTTCTAAGAGTCTCCAGGCTGTTCCAGTGCTGGAATGTCACAGGCAGAGACAGGGGCTCCATGGGCACCTCCCAGGGCTTTCTGGGGATGGTAAAGAGCCCTGTGGTCAGAGGCAGTCACAGCCATTCCATGGTGACATCCCAGGGCACCTTGGGCTGCAAAGGCACCGATCTGTCACAGGCACTCACGGGAGCTCCACGGTGACATCACAGGAGTCCCCAGGCTGCCAAAGAGCTGGGATGTCCCAGATATTCACAGGGGTTCCTGTCATGGGCACAGTGGGATCATCCGGCAAAAGCTTTGTTTCTTTATTGGAGAAACTCCTGCTGAGACCTGAGGTGGAGAAATGACACCCAACAGCCACCATGGATCCTCAAACCCTTGCAGGGCTCCTAGACTGCTAAAATTTCTCCTAAGAGAGGGGACTGGGAACAGCTAGATCCTATCCCAGCCCAAGAATTTGTCAAAGGTTTATGTGTAAAAGATTGGACAGGTGTAATTGAACTTTAATCCAATTTGTCCCACAGGATTAATGATGGAATACCAGATATATTTATATAAATACAGCTCTGATTGATTCTGATCATGATCGGACAGAAAGATTTTAACCCAAGTTATTTACTCCACAGTTCAGGAGCTTTATCAATTATTAGAATATAGTGCTCTGGGAAGCAATTTTGAAATCAACAGATTGGTCTATGACATCAGAGAGTTTGTTGTGGAAGTCACTGAGCAGCTACAGCATCATAGAGGGGATTCTGTGACATCACACAGCAGGCTGTGGCAACCTGGCATGGCTGGATGACATCATAGAGCTGGCTGTGAGGTTCAAAGTATGTGCTGTGACATTATAGAGTGCCAGTATGACATCACAGTAAAGGTCTCATGGCATCACTGAGGGGTTTGTGACATCACAAAGCTGTCTGTAACATCGTAGTGTGAGGCAATAGAGCAGACTCTGCCATCATCGGGGGTGGCTCTGTGACAACCCAGAATGGGCTGTGACATCACTGGTGGCTGTGTGACATTGGAAAAGAGCTGTGTGGCATCATAGGTGCTGTGACATCACAGCGGCTGTGTGACATCACAGGGGCTGTATGAGGTCACTCTGCGGTCACTCTGCCCTGGCCCCCCTCACACCTCCCCCCAGAGCAGTCCAACCCTGCCCGTGCACAATGGGGTCCCCTGTCCCCCCAGGCCCCCCGGCCCCGGCCCTGCAGCCTCCCCCAGAGGATGTTCCACGAGATTGACCCCAGAGCCTGACATGGGGACGGGGCCCTGGCGGTGGCACAGGGGGACAGGGACCTCCCAGCAGCATCCCCGTGTCCCCCAGGGCCAGAGCCTGGGCCAGGGCTCCTTCATCCTGCTACCAACGAGGTCTTGAGAGCACTGAAAAAATCCCCAACAAGGGAGCAGCAAAAACCAGATTTAATATTAAGGGGCAGCAGCACAAAGTTCCTTGGCAAGAGTCCCTCTTCTCCTGAGTGGACACTTCAGGCACACCAAAGAAACAAAGCAGCAGCAAAACCAAACAGAATCCAGGCAATCAAACCAGAAATGAGCTGAGAACTGTCCCAGTGTGTGTGAGATACAAGGACAGTGAGGGCAAGGATAAAATGAATAAAGAAATAAAAGCTTGACAGTGGTCAAATTTAACAGGACTTCACTGATACCTTGGGCTTACCTGATACCTTCAACTTCACAATTTAGGAAAAGAACAGCACTTAACAGTATTTAACCTCACTTACAACCAATGACTTAAGGATTTAATAGTGGAATAACATTAAACAATATTCAACTTAGCTTATAACATAGTAAACTTTGCAAAAAAACAACCTCTTAATACCATTTAACTTAACTTATTTGTCATGACGTAACCTTACTTACAGGCCTGACTGACTCAGCTATCCAAGGCACTCAAACCCCTCAGAGAGCAGCATTTCTGCCATATTTCTCCAGCACAGGCACTCCTGTGTGCGCACAGACACAAAGAGTCAGTGCAAGGCACCTGTGAGAAATTCCCCTGAGGGCAGGAAATGCCCACTGTTGATCCTTTGGCATCTCCCCAGCAAAGGGCAAAGGGTTGAGCCTGGAGGAGTGGGGGGTTTGGCCCAAGCTCCGTAGTTGTTCAGGATCCCCGAGTGCAGCAAACGGGAGAGTTCCCGGCTGGGAGAGGCCCCACTCAGAGGGAGTCACTGGCCCAGGAGAGCTCCAAGGGCTCCTTTTGGAGTGCTGTTTGCAGGGCCCCAAGAGAGGGGCTTCAGTCCCAGAAATGGTTCATCCTGGCCGCACTTGGCACCAACAGCTTTCTTTGGCACTGTGAGAACAGGGATGTTGTGCCACTGAGGGAACAGAAACAGCTCCCGGGGCTGCTGCTAAAGGAACCAGGAGCTGGCTGGGCATCAGCAGTGCCTGGAGCAGACAGTGTTTGTGATGAGCTGCAGAGGAGCTGAGCCCAGGGGCTGCTGGCTAAGGCCGAGGCCCAAGGAGCATTTCTCAGCTGGCAGGGTGACCTGAGAAGGGAAGGGGGAAATGCACCAGCACAGGGCAAATGGAACCAAGGGACCATTGTGACACTGTGGGGCCCTGTGACACCACGGGACCACTGTGACACTGTGGGGCCCTGTGACACCAAGGGACCATCATGACACGGTGGGGCCCTGTGAAACCAAGGGACCATTGTGACACTGTGGGGCCTCATGGAATCATGGAGAGCACTGTGACATTGCTCGGCCTAATGGAACCAAGGGGATCGTGCTGACTCTGTGTGGGTCCATGGAATGCAGGGGTCATTGTGATACAGCAAGACTCCATGGAGCCAAAGGTCCATTGTGACATTGCAAGTCCTTATGTAATCATGGAGAGGCCATTGTGGCACTTCACAGCCTCATGAAACTAAGGGGCCATTGTGACACTGTGGGGCACCATGGAGCCAAGAAGATTATTGTTACACTGAGGGGACTCATGGAATCATGGAGATCATTGTGACACTATGAGGATCCATAAGCAAAGCATTGTGACACTGTGAGGCCTCATGGAACCAGTGAGACCATGGTGACCCTGGGGGTCACCACAAAACCAAGAAGATTATTTTGATACTATGGGGCCTGGTGAAACCAAGAGGCCTTTGTGACACTGCATGGCTGCATGGAGCCAAAGGTCTATTGCGACATTGCAGGGCCTCCTGTCATCAATGGACCATTGTGAGACTGTGGAGCCAAAATGAGACCATTGTGACACTGCAAACCTCCAGGCTCCAAAGGTCCATTGTGACATTGCAGGGCTCATGGAACAGAGGAGTCCTGTGACATTGTGGGGCCTGGGGAACCAGGGAGACCATTGTGACACTGCAAGGCCTCATGGAATCAGTGGGACCATTGTGAAACCAGGGAGCCACTGTGACACTTTAAGATCCGATCGAACAAGGGGTCCATTGTGACATTTCAGGTCTTTTTGTAATCAAGGAGCCATTGTGGCAATGTGGAGCCCCACAGAACCAAGGCACCATTGTGACACTTCAGGGCCCCATAAAAACAAAGGAATACAGTACAGGTCTGGCTGGTTTGACCTCCCAAGAGGTCAGGCTGACCTTGGCATATTGAGGGTCTCATCCACTATTGAAACAGTGGCGCTCCGTGCTTTCCTTCCTATGGAAAAGATCTGACGTTCTGCTCCAGGCATGTATGGCCAGAATTGGAGTTTCACCTCCAGATTTCCTTATATGCAGGGATTGTTCCCATAGGAATATTGCCAGGACAAGTCTGGCTGGCAGTGGTTTCATGAGGGTCACCTCTCATCTGTTCCCAAAACACTTGGCAAGATTCTGTGCTTTCCTTCCTGTGAAAAAGAGCTGTCCTTCTCGGCCAGGTGCCCATGGCCAGAATTGGGATTTCACGTCCAATATTGCCTTACTGTGGCAGACTGGAGAAGATTTTTGGCTTGAAACTTTTAGTGTGTGGGGGAGGAAGGGGCAGATGCAGCCTTACCCTGCCCTGGAACCCCAGCCCTGCCGTGCCCTGGAACCCCAGCCCTGCCCTGCCCTGTGACCCCAATCCCCCCAGAGCCTCTATCCCAGCAGTGTCTGCCAGTCCCTGGCACAGCACAGGCAATGCTCCAGAGCCACCTCTGCAGCCCCCAGCCCAGCTGCTGAGGGACCAAATGACGCAAGACCCACCTGGGGGAAGGGTCCAGCAAGACCAAGGGGTATTTAAGGCTGACCACAAGGCAAGCACACATCTTGATCCTACCTCCTCTTGGAATTTCCATCTGAACACTGCTGGAATCCAGGAGGTGGTACCTGCCTGTGTGCTTCTCTGTATCTTTTTGGTCTTTCTCTTTCTATGTCTTTTTCTTCTGTTTCTGTGCTCCTGCAAATTTTGATTAACATTAAGTTAACCAGGCTTAGAGTGTGAAGTTGAATGGGCCAAGTCAATGTTTTTGAAAAGTGTTTTTTGTTGATCAAATATCTGCCAGAGTTTGACATAGAAGAGTTTTAAAAAGTAATAAAAGTAAATCCATATATAATTACCTGGAACTAAAACCCACCACACTCATCAATACATTAATTAGGAAATCTCAAGATTAGAAAAATCTTAAATTAACAAACCAAAAACCACTACAGTGTCATAATAAATATTTGGCAAAGTTTGTCTGATTTTCTAAAGTTGCCAGTAAATGCTGATTTGTTGTTTTGAGCTCCTGAGAATCTCTTGTTGGTATTTCTCTAGAGAGTCCGTCTCAGAGTACACAAACAATTGTAATTTCTTTTAAATATCTCATTGAGACAGTTGTTTTTTAGTGGATGGGAGCAGGGCTTGTGTGCCCTGCTTGGCACAGCCCAGGCAGGGCTTTCCCAGCCACATTCCACACTCCATTTCCCAGCTGGAGCCGCTGGTGCCTCTGAGTTGTGCTGCCCCAGCCCCAGGGATGCTCTCCTTGTCTGCCCATTCCCCCACGGTCTCTGGGCAAGGATGGCCTCAGTGGGGGCTGCTGACATCCTCAGCACCTTGGAGGCTGCTGCTGAATTTCACTGCTCCAGAGGCTTGTTCAGCCTTCAGCTCTTCAGTGCAGGAATTCAGTGTCCCAAGGCTCATTAACATTCAGAACACCTTAACAAGCCAAGCCTCTGGAGTTTGATTTAAGTGTTGATTTGGTTTAAGTGTTCAAATATTTGTGGTTAATTTGATAGATTTCAGTAGTGTGTTCTAAGTGAATGCCTTATATTTAAAAAGACAGTGAGAAAACATTTTTTAGGTCCTGTTTGGGACATTTTCCTGTTCATAAATCAGTCTGTGCAGTCTCCTATTGACACTGAATCCAAGTAGCTCCTCATTCAGTTTGAATAGATATGAAAATCAAGACTCTTCCTGGCTGACAATCAATCAGACTCTGTCCCTACCCCCACCCCACCATTTCCCCCATCCAAGCCCTGGCACTCAGAGCTGCCTTGTGGAAATCTGAGCTCCCTCCAGCCCAGGCTGCACCTGCAGATTTCAGCTCCTTGGCTCCAACTCCCACTTGCATTCCTTTGAGAAGGAGCTGCCTGAGACACAGAGGTATGTTCATTTCTTGTCAGCCAACAAAGCCAAGACAAGTCACAACTCCATCAAATGCAAAAGTCATTCCTTTGCTGGGTATTAAATCCACATTCTACAGCAGACAGCCTGAGAGCAATGGAAAACGCCTTCTGTGCCCAGCACAGATCCCAAGGTCCCCCCAAACCCTCCCTGCCCCAGTTCTGCCCAGATTTGCTCTTTGCACACATGAGTCACAGGCTGAAGTCAGGAGCTGTCTCCATGCCCAGAGGGAGGAAAAGAGAGAAAGGGGATGAAGAGCTCTCCTGTGCAGAGCCAAGGTCCAAGTTTCCCTGCAGTGGGAACCACAAATCATCAGGTTTGTGTCCTTTGGGCTTAGGGACCGGTGACACTCAGAGGCACAGAAAGGTTTCTTGCCAATAAACACAAGTTGAATATTTGAACAGTTTAACAACCATCACAGATCTTTCCTCAACTCTCTGGAATGTTCCAGTGGCATCTGACATGTCCACCATCCCCAAGGGATTTCTGTACAGGAACAGTTTTAGACAAAGACATAAAGAAATTCTGTGATAGATTAAAACACAATTAAGATGATATTTAATATATATTTATTTGAACTTCAGAAATATTGGGCAATTTCTTCCAGCTCAAAGCATGAAGCCAGTTAGTTGAGAGGCACTTGAATGACCAGAGAGCATCTAGAGGAGGAAATCAGAGAGCAGTAGAAGTACATAGATCCACCTGCTGTCAAGGAAGAGATCTCCTTAGACATGGCCATTTCAACAGAAGAGCTGAAAACACCTGAAGGAAAATGGAGAGGAAGTAATAAACAAAATACTGGTCACACCAGTAGAAGGCAAGATCAGTATTTTTCTACCTGCCATCTGTACACCTCCAGGAAATTCCTGTTCCTGATGGGAAAACTGTGTCATTTCTTAACAGTACTCAAATGACTCAGATAATAAAGATTTGCTTGTATATTATGAAACTAACAGGTAATAAAAGCTGTGCCCCTATCCAGGCTGACATCAGTTATGTGCCCATGAACAGGCAGTGCCACTTGTGCCATGAGGTGCCCAGCTGGGATTGGATTTCTCTGAGGGCACCTGAGGGAAAGCAGAGCACTTTGCAAGCTGCAGGTCCCTGACAGCCCTGCAGGGCTCCTGTCCCATCAACATCTGCTCTGCTCCAGTGTGAAACAGGGCCCAACCTGGTGCCGGGATCATCAGAGAGCTGAGGTGTGTGCTGGAATTCAATGCCCTCCCCATCCCACAGCAGCCCTGCATCTCCCTCCTACAGCCTTGGTCTCCAGCACAGCCATGGAGGCTCTTTGGGCTCTGGACTGTTCCTGCAGCCCCCAAGGGCAGCTGAGCTCTGCCTTTGGCACAGTCAGGCCTGGCCAGCACAGGCCTGGCTCAGCAATTGCTTGTGTGTGCCTGGCCTTGCTGTCAGCCCTGGCAGCGGCTGCGTGGCCCCTTTGTGGCCCTGTGCTGGCCCAGCCATGGTGGCCCAGCCCCTGTGCAGGCCCAGCCAAGGCCAGGAGCATTGTGGCTGGGAACGGCCCCTGTGCCGTGGTGCCCACAGCAGCCTTGGGGCTCTGTGCCCCATGGCCTCCCTGCTGGGCAGCCTCTGCCAGCTCCTGCAGAGCCCGTGGCACCTGTGGGGCTGCAAAGACAGCCCTGCCCCAGGCTCTGCCAGCCTCTGGGCCAGCAGAGAGGGAGCCAGGGCTGGCCATGGCCGGGAACAGGCCCTGTGCCCTGCAGGAGGATGGAGCTGGACAATAGCCAAACTCAGCCCAGGCCAAAGCTGGGCTCAGCAGCCAGGGCTGCCAAGGGCTGAGCACAGACACTGGTGCTGACAAATGTCCTGGGCCCCCTCCCTGCTCTGTCCATGCCACCAAAGGCACAGAGCAGCCTCCTCTCTGGGCCACTTGCCTGTTTGCAATGCCTTGCACAGGCGCTGGCCCTGCCCCACAAGGCCTGGCCTGAGTCCTGCCCCTGCACGCTCAGCCAGGCTGAGATGGACATTGATGTTTTCTGGGCCAGGCTCTCGGAGCCCAGCCCAGCTCCCTGCAAGCTCTGCCAGCTGCCCTGAGCTCTGGGCAGTACCAAGGGCCTCTCCCCAGCCCGGCCGGCTCTGGCCCCACAGCTCTGCTCAGGTCAGGCTGCTCTGGGCACTGCCCCACGGCCTCAGCCCCTGGCAAGGGCACAGCAGCAGCTGCAGCTGCAGCTGCCACAGGACTCAGCCCCAGCCATGGGGGAAGGTGCTGGTCCAAGGCCAAAGGAGGCTCCCTGGCTGCCCTGCTCCCCTCAGGCTGAGGTGCTGAGAGCTCTGCAGCCCCTGCTGCCATCCCATCTGCCCAGGGCAGCACAAGAGCCGCGGCCTTGGGGCCCTCAAGAGCTGCTCCTGCTCCAGGCCCAGGCCCATGCCAAAGCTGGGGCAGCCACAAAGCTGGGCCCATTTCTGTTCATTGCTGCTCTGATGGGGATGGATCCTCAGCCACTTGGAGGTTGCTGATGAATTTTACTCCTCCAGAGGCCTCTTCTTTCTTGAGCTACTCAGTTGAGGAAGTCAGAGAAAAAGGCTATTAAACATTTGTTTAAAACATTTAAACAAGAAAACCTCGTGGGAAAATTTGAAGTTTTCAATTGTTCTTTGGTTAATTAGTCAGATTTAAGAGGCGTATTTAAAGTGAATATGGTATATTGAAAACTAAGCAGAGAGAACTGGTTTTGTCAAGTTTTCTTTTCTTGTTTATAGATTGGTATCAGCAATGTCCAGTTGATATTTACCCCTAACCCCTCAAATGCAGTCTGAATAGATATGATAATCAAGACCCTTCATGGCTGACAATCAATCACACTTTGTTCCTACCCCAACCCCACCATTTCCCTCATCCAACCCCTGGCACTCAGAGCAGCTGAGGAATGGAGTCACATCCAGGAGTGTCCCCAGGGCTCAGGATTGGGGCCAGGCCAGTGAAATCTCTTTATTGGTGCTCTGGATGAGGCCATCGAGGGCACCCTCAGTCAGTTCCCAGGTGAGCCCAAGCTGTGTGGGAGTGTGGCTGTGCTGGAGGGAAGGAAGCTCTGAAGAGGGATCTGGACAGGCTGGAGCCATCCATGGGCCCAGGACAATTGGATGAGGATCACCAAGGCCAAGGGCCGGGTGCTGCCCTGGGCTCACAACCACCCCAAATCCCTGGCTTAGCCCTGCCCTGATCCCCACAGCCTGTCCTGTTTCCTTCATCCCTGCATTGCCAGGGACTTTCTGGGACAAGGGAGGTCTGCTCTGATTATGGAGGGAGGTGCAGGTGCCACCACTGGAGTGGGAACCACAACTCATCAGGTTTGTGTCCTTTGGGAGTCCAGAACTGGTGAGACTCAGAGGCACAGAAAGTTTCTCTTCATGGCCAACAGAACACAGTTGAACAGGAAACAATTTAATAACAATCATGCTCTTCCCTGAGCTATGTGCAATGTCCCAGCAGCATCTGATGTTCAATATCCACAAGGGATTTCCATACTAAAATTAATTTCACACAAACGGTGTTTTGTGATAGGTATAAACACAATTAAGTTCTTGTATCAGGATGCTCCTTTTGGAGTGTGGGGAAAATGGCTCCAACAATTCCTGATTTGCAAAGCTGTCAGTGGTGGATGGAGAAGGGAGTCAGGCTGCTCTTGGTGTTCAGGAAATGCTGAAACCAGCCTGACTCATTTCATCTCCTCATGCCCTGGCTGATCTCCTCTCTTTCCCCTCCCACCCATTGGCTTTTGTCTCCCCCCAGCCCCCGGTAAAGAGCCTGGCTCTGTGTTCTCCATCCCCTCCTCGCTGGCACTGCCAGGCTGGGATGAGGAGCCCCTCAGCCTTCCCTGCTCCAGGCTGGACCAGTCCAGCTCCCTCAGCCTCTGCTCAAAGCCCAAGGGCTCCAGCCCCACCTTGGAGGCCCTTCCCAGACCCTGCTCCAGCTGCCAGACATCCTTCCTGCCCTGGGGAACCCAACCCAGGCCACAGTGACCTGGATAATCCCCGTCCTTGATGTCCTGGTCACACAGCCCTGGCCCCTTGTCCCCTGTCAGGCTCTGGGGTGGATCCTGTGGAACATCCTTTGGTGGAGGCTGTGGCTCCAGGTGGGCTGGGGGGGATCCCAGGGGACAGGGACCCTGCTGGGCATGAACAGCGTTGGACTTGTTGGGAGAAACTGTGAGGGGGAGCTGGGGCAGAGTGACCAACCCAGTGACCTGACACAGTCCTGCTGGGATGTCACACAGCCCCTCTGTGACGTTACAGCCTGCTCGGTGATGTCACAGCCTTCTCTGTGATGTCACAGACCCCTCTCTGATGTCGCAGAGCTGCTCTCTGATGTCATACATTGTCTGCACTGTGATGTCAGACCTCTGCCCTGTGATGTCGCAACCTTCTCTGTGATGTCACAGACCATTCTCTAATGTCACACAGCCCCTCTGGGATGTCACAGTCTGCTCTGTGATGTCATAGCCCACTCTGTGACCTCATGTTACCAGATGATAAATTGTCTCCACCAGGTGAGCTGACACCTGGAGCTTGTTCTCCACAATCCCAGGCCTGTGGAAACCACACAATACCCATTGTGTGAGAAGGGGAACTGGAAGTTCAGCAGCCTCAGTGTCCTGCCAGCTCAGTCAGGCCCATGGGAACATTGGGGTCCACAACCACCAAGCACCACCAGAGAGACCCCCAGGAGAACAGAGAAGGGGAAATATATTAATGATTTGGGGAAAATGATTATCAGATGTATATTTAGTCTGGGACAGTTAATGAATATGCATGCAAAATACAGAATATAAACAGAAACTTCCCTTTACTCAGCCTGCAGGGCTTTGGGAGGAGCTGTCCCCTGTGCATCCCCCTGAATATATTGTGCTGCTTTTTAATGCTGCATTGGTGTGAAGTTTTCTATTTTACTGAATTTTTGGTAACACTCCCATTGCCAAGGAAAGCTCTGTCTGCTGCTGTTCACAGAGAAGGGCTGGTGGCAGATGTGGGGCTCGGAGGCTGCCTGGGGCACAGTGACCATGAAATAATCAAGTTTTCGATGTTCTGTGAAAGAAGGAGGGGCAGCAACAAAACTTCTCCACTGGAATTAGGAAGGGCAGACTTTGGCCTATTTAGGATGCTGATTTGGGAAGTACCAAATCAGGTACTCATTTCTTTTAAGGGAAACAGCCCTTAAAAAAGAAGGGGTCCAGGAAGGATGGACAAACTTCAAGAAAGTAATTGTAAGGAGGAAGGGGCTGCCTATCCCACTGTGGCAAAAGATGAGCTAGTGAGGAAAATGATTGGCCTGGCTGCCTATGGAGCTTTTCTGGGAACTCAAGGTAAAAAGAGGGAACATCAACTTTGGACAGAAGGTCTAGCAACTTAAGAAGTATTTAAGAATGTTCTTAGGTCATGCAGAAACAAAAGTTGAGAGGGGAAAGCTCAATTAGTGCTAAACCTGACCACTTCTGTGAAAAATAATACAAAATTTTTCTACAGCTAAATAAATAGCAAAACATGAGATAAAAATCTCTACTATATATTGGATGTAGTGGGGAATATAGTAACTAAATCTAAGGAGAAGGCTGAGCCACTTAGCATCTTGTTTCTTTCAAGTTTCAGTATAAGGAGAGGTTGTCCTCAGGACAAGTGCTCTCCTGAGCTGGCAGATGGGCACAGGGAGCAGAACAGCCCCTGTAATCCAGGAGGGAGTAGTTGGTGACCTGCTGAGCCACTCAGATGCTCACAGGTGTATGGGATCAGATGAGATCCATCCTAGGGGGATAGGGGAGCTGGTGCATGAGCTCCCCAAGCTGCTCTCCATCATTTACGATCAGTACTGGCTCAGCAAGGAGGTCCCAGAGGACTGGAGGTGCCAATGTGAGCCCATCCCCAAGAAGGGCTGGAAGGAGGAGCTGGGGAACTCCAGGCCTGTTAGCCTGACCTGGGTGACCGGCAAGGTTATGGAAAAGATCACCTTGGGTGCCATCCCAGGGCACCCACAGGATGGCTGAGGGATCAGAGCCAGCCAGCGAGGATTTCAATATCTGCACTGATGATCTGCATGAAGGGATTGAGTCCAGCAGCAGCAAATTTGCAGATGACACCGAGCTGGGTGTGAGTGTGGATCTGCTGGAGGGTAGGAGGGCTCTGCAGAGGGACCTAGACAGGCTGGATCCAGGACCCAAATCCAACAAGGTGAGGTTTAACAAGTCCAAGTGCCAGGTCCTGCACTTTGGCCACAACAACCCCTGCAGTGCTACAGGCTGGGGACAGAGTGGCTGGACAGCCGCCAGGCAGAAAGGGACCTGCAGGGACTGATGAACAGCAGGCTGGACATGAGCCAGCAGAGTGCCCAGGTGGCCAAGAAGGCCAATGGCTCCTGGCCTGGCTCAGAAATCGTGTGGCCAGCAGGAGCAGGGCAGGGATTCTTCCCCTGTGCTCAGCACTGGTTGGGCAGCACCTCGAGTGCTGTGTCCAGTTCTGCCCCCCCTCCCCCCCCCAATTGAGGAAGGCCATGGAGGCACTGGAACGTGTCCAGAGAAGGGCAACAAGGATGGGGAGGGGTCAGGAACACAAGTCCTGTGAGTAGTATCTGAGGGAGCTGGGGTTGTTTATCCTGGAGAAGAGGAGGCTCAGGACAGACCAGGCAGTTTTAGGGGCACAGGTTAGACTTGATGATCTCTAAAGTATTTTCCAACCTTGCTGATTTTGGGATTCTCTGAAACCACCATTGGAGCAGTTGCAGAATGAGCCCTGGGCCTCCTCTTCAGAAGCTCCAGCACCCCAGGTCCCTCAGCTTCTCCTGCCAGCCCCAAAGCCCATCCTGTCAGTCCTGCAGAGCCTCTGCAGCTCCTCCTCACTGCCCAGAACAGGGAGCCCCAGAGCCAGACACAGCAGCCCAGATGTGTCCCCCTGGCCTGTGGTGCCTCTGGCAAGGGAGCAGCATCAGGCAGTGTAGGAGCCTGCAGACAATTCCTGCAGCACTTCTAGGATGATCCTGCTGCCCAAGGGACGTTCCCATGGGGCCAAGTCAGGAACTGCAATGGGGAGTGGGGTCAGAGAGGAAAGGGCAAACAGGGATGGGCTGTTTGCAGGGGAGGGAACTGGGGTGGGCAATGGGAAGAAATGTGTACCAGTAAAGGGTAAAGAAAGCAAAGGTGAAGCCAAAATAATGCTCAGGGCAGTTTGGGAGTGGCTGCCAGGCAGCCCTGGCTCTGAGCCACAGCGTCTGCAGTGGCACAGGAAACTCCCACCTGATGGGAACAAATTTTCTGGCTGAGTGCAGAGGCCAGAACAAAGCTAAATGGTTTCCCTGGTGTCTCCCAGCCCTTGCTGGCCCCAGGGACTGATGGCATTTGTGCTCCCTCAGGTTCATGTCCCCACAGCAACAGCATGGGGGTGCTCCCCCTGCTCTGTGCAATGCAAACAGGGGCTGCTGAGCCAGTGCTGCTGCGTCTGTGCCTGCAAGGATGGGTCACCTGTGTGAGCTGGGGGAGAGGCCAGGGCTGCAGAGGGGGGATGTTGTTGGCAGCTCCATCAGGACGCTCTGGGATACTGCCCTGGGCTGTCCAGTGCACTGGGGATGGATCAGCCCCTGCTCCGCTGCTCCTTCCCGTCTCCCCCAGGGCTCTTGCAGAGCCCCAGCCATGCTGTTTGCCCCCAGCCTGCCCACAGCCAGCCTGGGGCTGCTCACGGGGCTTTTCTGTGCTGAGCATTGGCCTGGGTGCATTCTTGAGAGAGCCTGGGCAAGGAGCGTGGAGCCCCCAGGCCCTGGCCTGAGGCGCCAGTGCTGCCCCAGCAAGTGCCCATGGCCTGTCCCTGCTGCAGCCCCAGCACTGCCACCCCCAGGACTGTGCCTGGCCCCAAGAGCACTCAGGCCCTAAAGGAACACCAGGGCCACCAGGGCAGCAGGGCAGGGCCATGGCAGTGGCACTGGCAACACCAAGTGCTGCTGGTGCTGGGCACAGCTGCTGGGCCAGCACTGATCTGCGCCCAGCTCTGCACACAGACATTGCTGCTACAGCTCCAGAGAAGGCAACAAAAGGCCATCTCTGCAGAAAACTATGCTGCGAGATCCTTTAGTTCCTTGAAAGCCACTGAGAGTGCAACCCCTCATTGACACAGTCTGTGGCCACGGGGAAGGTAGAGAAAAACAAAATGATAAATGGCAGAAGGAGTGGCTTTTCTTTGCGGACAACATTAAAAAACTAGAACAAAGAAAAAGAACCTCCAAAATTAAACTAACAAAAAGTATCAAAGATTACAAGTGATTTGCAGAAATTGGCCAGCAGTTTAATGTTCCTGACACCATTCAGTCATCAGTCTCCTCACTGCAGCCTTGAGCTCCTGGTTCCTCAGGCTGTAGATGAGGGGGTTCAGGGCAGGAGGCACCACTGAGTACAGAACTGACACAGCCAGATGCAGGGATGGGGAGGAGATCGAGGGGGCCTTCAGGTGAGCAAACATGACAGTGCTGAGAAACAGGGAGAGCACAGGCAGGTGAGGGAGGCAGGTGGAAAAGGCTTTGTGCAGTCCCTGCTCAGAGGGGATCCTCAGCACAGCCCTGAAGATCTGCACATAGGAGAAAGCAATGAACACAAACCTGAGTCCTAAACAGGCACAAACTGCAATGAGCCTTAAGATTCCACTCCACAATTCCTAGAGGACACTGAAGCCCCTGCAAGGAGAAGGCACTTGCCTCATCAACCTGAAAAACAGCTCCGACTGCACTCAGCAGAAACCCATGGCTGAGGCAGCTCTCCTGTGCAGCACAGCTGGGCCCTCCTGGGGCTCCATGGTTGCACACCCCAGCTTAGCTCTGGTCTCAGAAGAGATTTTTGGGTGAGCAGCTGAATCCAACAACTGCTGTCCTTCCCATGAACTCAGGAGAAGCACGTCAAGAGAGCAAGAGGTTTAGGCTTAACACATCTTTCCTTTTCCAGTTTTAGGCTAAAAGACACTTGACTGAGATTAAATTGGTTCTGGTCATTGTTCCCTCTGCCTTGGTGTTCTCCATGCCAGCTGTGTCCTCGCAGAGAGGAAAGGGTGCTTGTGAAGAGTTGGCAAAGAATGGCTTTTGCCTAGGAAGAGAGAAATGAAGGGCTGAGCTGTGATCAGAGATGGTTTGCAGTGTCCTGACCCTCCCCCTACCTCCCCCTGAACCAGTGGGACAACAGATCTACCACAAATGCAGAGGGACAACAGGTCTACCCAAGCTCTGGGGGCACAACAGGTCTACCACGACTATGGGGGGACAACAGGTCTACTCCAAATCTAGAGGGACAACAAGTCTACCTGGGCTCCAAAAGGACAACAGGCCTACCTCAGCTCTGGGGGGACAATAAGTCTACCCCAAATCCAGAGTGACAACAGGTCTACCCCAAATCTAGAGGGACAACAGGTCCACAGAAAACCTGGCTATATAACAGATATACCCTGGCTCCATAGGGACTCCAGGTCTACCCGGGCTCCAGAGGGACAACTGGTCTATCCCCGCGACCACAGACGGCAGCAAACGGGCTCCCTCGCAGGATGCTACCAGCAATGGGAGACCCGGGGCCGCCACGAGAAAGGCTTGTATGGAGGGCTGATTGTCAATAGATGGCAGCGAGGGAGCTGCTGTGCTCCATCCGAAAGCCTGCGGCAGAATCAGGTGGTCTAGGAATGATTTAGCACCAGGTGCCCCAGGATGATGTGGTCCATGCTGGGGAGGAGGTGGCGCCACATCTGCCTGGTCCTGCAGTGCCAAGCAGGAGCGGCGCTTCTGAGCGAGTCCGTTCTAGGGCGGGCAGGCACCGTGGGTGGGCTCTGGCCCTGAACAATTGTGCCCACCAAGGCGAGTCCGGGAATTAAGGGTGGGCAGGAAAGGGATGAGGGGCCGCCGCTTCGGCCGCCAGCAGTGCCCAGGGGGGCCGCCCCCCCTTGCAAATGGGCAGGCAGAAGCCAGGGTGGAGCAGGACATGCTGGCAGCTTCTGTGTCCGCCTGGCCTCGGCCAGCGAGTGACTCTAGGATGGTCTTTGGCCCTTCTCTGTCGGCCTCTCAGGCTCCTCTTTGGCCCTTCTCTCTCGGCCTCTCCGGATCCTCTTTCGCCCTTCTCTCTCGCCTCTCCGGATCCACTCTTTCGGGCCCCCTTGGTGAACTTGCGGAGCTGGCCGCGACGACAGGTCTACCCGGCACCCACCGAAATTGGACCAAGTCCTGCTGGAGCGAGGTAGACCTGTTGTCCCCCGGAGCTTGGGTAGACCTGGTGTCCCCCACGGCTGGGGTAGACCTGTTGTCCCTCCGGATTCTGGGTAGACCTGGTGTCCCTCTGGAGCTGGGGTAGACCTAGTGTTTCTACAGAGCCAGGTTAGACCTGTTGCCCCTCCAGATTCCGGGTAGACCTGTTGTCCCGCCAGAGCTGGGGTAGACCTGTTGTTTTGTTTGAGTGCTCAATTGTGCCAAAGTCTCCTGTCACATGAATCATCTGCTGCAAGCATGGGGTACAGGTGCAGAGCCTGAAAGGCCAAGAGGGACAGGAGAGCTACTTGATGCCCTTGAGCATGCTGAGGGGGAGCCCAGAGACACTGCCATGTGGATCTTAGCATCCAAGCAAGAGTGGCTGAGTGGGGAACTTTGCCCTCAGTGCTGTCCTGAATCCAAGTGTCCCAGGTGAACTGTGGCACTGGGGCACACCCAGGAAACACTGCCGGGCCCCCCAGAGCCCCAGTGAGGCAAGGGAGCCTGGCCTACCCATGGCATGTGCCCAGGCAGTTGAGATGCTGAGGATCAGGGTGCACTTCAGCCCAGCCTTTGGTGCCAGGGCAACAGCTGCCAGTGCCAGGAGAGCCTCCTGCTCCTCTCCTGGCCCAGCATGATGGAAAGGGGAGAGTGGTGCTGCCAGAACTAATGCACAGCCCCAGCAGGGGGTGCCCACAGGGCATGGGTCTGTGCAGGACCTGGGGCAGCTGCAGACTATCTCCCTCTCACTTTCTCCTTCCAGGCAGTGCATCCAGCTCCTAAGCAGGAACATGCACGCATGCTGAGTGATTCCCTCCCTGCACCGCCAGTGCCCATCGGCTTTGGGCCAAGGCTGCCCAGCTGCCAACACCATGACATGGAAAGGTTCAACAGACAGAATCTGGCTTGGCTCTAAGGGCCTATTCTGCTCCAAACTTCCCCTCTCCAGAATGTCCCTTTTACCACAACAGCTTCTGTTCCTTCACTTACCAATCCTCCATGCTTCCAAAAGTCTCACCAAGATATCATGATATGGTAGGTGGTCATCACTCTCTTCCTCCTGGCTGCAAGGACCTCTTTGTTGCTGAGGGAAATGTTGCAGTGTGTTGTAAACTTCCTTCCCCAGGTGTGCCAATACCTCTCTTCCCCTTCCCCCCTCGCCCCCTCCTGGGCTGTCAATCAGATTTAACATTCCAGCAAGGCGTCGTGTGGTTGGTCAAGTTCAAAGGATGCCCCTCAGGCCCAGGGGCCATTGGCCTGTCTAGGTGTCATCCCCCCCTGAGACCCTGCCCCTCTCACCTGGTTGGGTGGCTCACCTGTTCCCTCCCCTTCCCCTGTCCCTGAGCTTAAAAAGGTGATCAGGCCATGCGGTCAGGATTCTGTCAGAGCAGTTGCTCACATTCAGACCTTTGTAACCATGGAATAAACCTCTGGATATAAACCCTCCAGCAGAATCCATCTCCTTTTCCTCCTCACCATTTGCCTGAAGCCTTTCTCCTGAGGTAAACGGAGTTCCTAACTTGTTCCTAAGTTCCTAAGCCTGGACTTGTTCAGTGCCCAGCTGCAACCTCCAGCAAGCTAAAGGTATCTCTGGGGTGATACACTGCAGTTGCTGCCTTTGGCCCAGCAGCGAGGGTCAGACTGGCCCAGGCACTATCTAACTGGTAATATTGGGATTCATATTCCAATATTTTGGCATCCCTGGTGTTGGTTAAGCGACTCTGCAGCCCGAGAATGGGCTCTCAGTACCTCGGAGAAGCTTCTGGCAGCCGTGCACCCAGCTGAAAAGGGCTTTGGTTGCATTGCCCTCAGCTAGAGACTTTGGGAATATTCCCAGAAGAAGTTTCGTGGACTGTTCAGTGCCTCTGGAAAGCCCAGCTCCTTTGTAGTGAGCAGATTTTCCAGAGGGAGGACAGGGTAGCCTCTCTCGCCCACAGAGAGGTCCTGTTCCAGTAAAGAGACTCGCCTGTACCCAGCCAGCTACAGCTTCCATTTCGGGTGAGTATCTCTGCTCTCAGTGGAGCAGAAGCTCAAAAACAGACTCTGCCGTGAGTTCTGTTCCTTTTTTGCCTTTGCAAATTTGGCTACCCCACAGACCGGAATTCATTGCGTTCTAGCTCTTAGCTTTCTGCTGCATGTGTTACTCTCTTTTGGAATGCGCGCCGGAGCGGTAGTGCTCTGCCCTTCCCCCCGGCTCTGCAGCGCAGCGTGCTCGGCTCTCTCCACGTGGTCAAGGGATATCTGTCTCTCTCTCTCTCTCTGTGCCGGGGGGGGGGGGGGGTGTTCTCTGCACACGCGGCGAGGGCGGGCCCCGGTTTCAGCTTGCTATGTGGCGTGGCTGCTCTCTCTGCTCCGCGGGGGGGCTGCATTCCATGGTGGGGGAGGCTTTGTTTCTGCCTTGGCTCGGCAGGGCGTGCCCTGCTGCTGCTGCCCGGGAATTTTAAAAGCAGTATATACAGCTGCATTGTGAAGCTTTTGTCTGCTCGTTATCGCTTTCCTATCTGTGTTTTTTTTTAGAAATGGGTAGCTGATTTTGGCTTTGTTTTTGGTCAAGCGGGATTAGGTACTTTGCCTTTTACATCTAACAAGGGTTCCAAACTCAGCATTGTACAAAAAGGAGTGTTTTATAATATTGTTAGCATTTTAGTCAGTGGTAATGTGAAGTTCTCAAAAGGAAAATTGAAACAGTTTATAAGATGGCTTTTCCTGCACTTCCCGAAAATGTCCCCTGAAGAAATCCACAATATTCAATTCTGGGATAAATTTGGAAATGAATTGATAACCTTAGGATAATCTGGCAATGCACCCTCAGCTAAATTTGTGTTTTGGAGTTTACAAATTCGAACAGCATTGCTCAAACAAAAGGAAATGGAGAAAAAGCCAAATGTAAAACCATGTACCTCTCCTCTCCCTGTTTCTCTCTCTCCTAGCTCTAAAACCCCTAAACATCTTACCCCAAAACTTGGTATTTTAAAGAGAGTGCACTCCTTGGGAAGTTGACTCCCAGAGTCTGTTAAAATGCCTGAGTTGCCCTGTCCACAAGGCCCTGGCCAGGCTGTGTGGAACCTTCCCCAATCCCTTGTGTCCCCTCCTCTGAAACGCACAGTATGTGTCACCTTTCCAGAGAGCAGTGATGCCCAAAATGGCCCCCAGTCCCTAGGAGGTCCACAAGATGGTGAATGCCACGTGGCATCTTCCCAAACCTGGTCTTCTTCTTCCCAAAATCCTCTTAAGCATCCCAAAACTCCAGCCCCATGCCCCTTTCCTCCTGTTCCTTGTGATACCTTCCCCCCTCCCCCTGCCTTTCCTGCAATACCCTCAGCTCCACCCCTCTACTCCTCCCAGGGGGTGTCTGCTGACGTGATGTCACCAGGCATCCCCGCACCCTGCTCGCCCCTTGATCCCGCCCCCTGTTCCTAGGGTGTCCCCGCCCCTTGCCAGCCCCCTGTCCCCACCCCCTGTACCCGTTGCGTCCCCGCCCCCTCCCCAGGTTCCTACAGGTGGGACACACTCACTGCCTGTCCCCAAACCTGTATCTGTGATCCCAATGCTTCCAATTCAAGGGATACAGAGCTGGGAACAGCAGACCAAATGCATAATCCCATGTTGTCACTGGCTCCTGTTACCTTTCAGCCTGCAGCTCAGGGAGCAGCCCCAACTGCTAATTGGAGTTCTTTTGGACGACAATTGATTAAGGACATCTGTAAATCTCATAAAGAATACGGTCCACACAGTCCATATTTCCATGGCCTTTTAAATTCTGAATTGAGTAGGACTGTAGTGATTCCACATGATTTAAAACAGCTTTTTTCCTGTCTCATGACCTCCACGGAATTCAAATTATGGGAATTAGCATGGAAACAACTGCTAAAAGATGCTCTCCCAGGCTTGCATGCTGATCCAAACACAGCCAAAGACATCAGTGGTAACCCTATCACCATCAAGCACCTCTGTGGTGAGGGCCAATGGTCTTCTCCCTCAATCCAAGCTACTGCAATTCCTGCAGAAACACTCGAGAAAGTAAAAAAAGCAGCTGAAAAAGCGTTCTTTTCCCTACAACCTGAGGGGCCTTTTGAACCCTACAGTAAAATTAAACAGCTACCATCAGAGCCTTTTTTGAAATTTGTAGAAAGGTTAACTAGAGCTATTGAAATACAAGTTAAAAAAGAGAATGCTAGGGAAGCAATTTTAGAGGAAATGGCATTTACAAATGCAAATGAACAGTGTCAAGCGGCAATCCTGAGCCTTCCTATCGAACCTCCTGCAACCCTAAAAGATATGCTTCTAGTGTGTAACAGGAAAGTGCCTCTGATGAGTGTGGCTGAAGACACCAGACCAAGGCTGCTGCCAAGACCACCTCAGCGTGTCGCCGTTGCCAGCCCTGCACCTTTTCCCTCAGCACAGCAGTACCCTGGGCAGCAGCGGAGACCAGCAATGGCTGAGCCCACAAAACCATGCCTGCTTTGTAACAACCTAGGGCACTGGAGTAACCAGTGCCCCCTGAAAAGGGAATTTGATGAATTTCGAAATGGCAGGGGAGGAGAACTACAAGCCCTCCTTGGGGGTCAACAACAACAAAAAAACTGAAAAGAGAGTGCCCGCCTGCCAGGCGTGCAGACACAAAAAGAGCAGGCCAAGGGAATAAGGGTAGCAAAACAAATCAAGCGCGCAATAATATTAATGTTTGTGTAAGTGAAGCACGTGCTTCAAAGACTGTGTATGATTTAGGTGATCCTGTGTTAACCACGTCTTCTGTCAATGAGCCTTACAGGTTGCAGCTGACAGAGTCACTCCACCTGAAGGACACTGACTTGCATTTTGTCTCTGTAAATCCTGAACAGAAGGGTCCTGGACCAGCAATAACAGGTTCTGAAGGTGGAACCTCCCCACATCCGGTTATCCAGGGCGCTATTCACAATCAATTTTCTGAATTGTTCTTTTGACAGCCTGAACCCACCCATCCTATGCCACTTTGGGGGGAGCAATCATAGGTTAATGAAAGAAAAACCTCCAGTTTTATTAAAGGACCCTGAGACTTGGAAAATGGTGGGACCTTACAAATTGGTTACCTGGGGACGTGGATATGCCTGTGTGTCCACCCCCTCTGGTTTAAGGTGGGTTCCTTCCAAATGGGTAAAGCCCTATGTTCCCAAGGTCTCAGAGAAATCTACAGAAGCACCCCAGGTTGCTCATGCTGCCTGGAGAAGAAAACGCCGCACGTGTTCTCTGGAGGAAATTCCATTTAAGCCTCCTATCTGGAATAGTTTATAATATATGTTTGTTTCAAGTTTTTGTACCAGTTTAGATCCCACTGTTCATGTGTAGCCTCGAGACGCCATGAGACCAAGCCTGCTTCTCGTCCTACTCGTGATCATCCCACCTGTGACCTCCTGCATAGTGCTGCAGCCCAAACCACATATGGACTACCTCGACAAAGGCTCTTGTACATCAACAGAGAAACTGACAACTGGCTGAATGGACTGTTCAAAGGCTTGGGACTCTTGCTCTGGTTGGGATCTATTCTGAAAACTGTGTTTTTAGCGCTGTTTATTTTAGTTATTGTAGTTGTTAGCATTGTTTTTGGACTAATCAAACGCATGGTCCTCAAGTTAATTTCAAGCTCATCTCCCCCTCCTGAGGTCTACCATTTGGAAGCCCTCAGTGCTCCAATGGATGACCTGGAGGCCTCAGTGGAAAACACTGACCCTCCTGTAGAGGAAGAACTGATTTACCAACCATGGTTTGGCAATCATTCTGCACCACAAACACAGTCCTCTTCTTTTTAAACAAAACTAGGGGGAGATGTTGTGGTGTGCAGTAATGTCCCATTTTGTCCTTCCAGATCACTTTCCCAGGTGTGCCTATACGTCTCTCCCTTCCCCCTTGCCCCCATGCTGAGTGAGTCCTGTCAATCAGGCTTAACATTCCAGCAAGGCATTGTGTAGTTGGTCAAGTTCAAAGGATGCCCCTATTCCCAGAGGTCATTGGCCTATCTGGGTGTCATCTTCCCCTGAGACCCTGCCCCTCCCACCTGGTTGGTGGCTCACCTGTACCTCCCCTCCCCCTGTCCCTGAGCTTAAAAAGTTAATGAGACCATGCGGCCAGTGGTTCTGTTGGAGCAGTTTCTCACGTTCAGACCTCTGTAACCATGGAATAAACCTCTGGACATTAAATCCTCCAGCAGAATCCTCTCCTTTTTCTCTTCACCATCACCTGAAGCTATTCCTCCTGAGGTAAACGGGGTTCCTAACAAGCCTGGACTTGTTCAGTGCCCAGCTGCAACCACCAGCAAGCCAAGGTATCTCTGGGGTGATACACCGCAGTTGCTGCCTTTGGCCCAGCAGCGAGGGTCAGACCGGCCCAGGCACAATCTAACTGGTAATATTGGGAGCCTTTTTTCCAATAGAGAACCTAACCCTATCCCACCTGTTTCATCTGTCCCTATCCCACTACCTGCTCCTCACCCACCTACCCCTGAACCTGTCTCATCTAATACACCTTTCCCTCTTTATCCTCCTTTCCCATCATCGCCTGATCCCTCTTCCTCGGAAGATGAGCAAAACCTAACTGTGATAGAATGGGGAAAGAGGTATGCGAGTAAAAAAGATAGCAATGGTAATGAATCAGTGACCCCAATAGCCCATAGAACCCGGGCTCGGGCAAAGCTTGCTCCAGTTGTGCATAGAGATGGCATAAGGAAACAAAAACAGACTGTGATTGCCCCCTTGCAACAAGGTGTCGGAGTGGAAGGGCCAGTATTTGTAAAAGTGCCTTTTTCCCCAGCAGACTTAGTTATTTGGAAACAGTCAGCCGGAACTTATAGAGAAAATCCTGATGTGTAGTAAAAATGGTTATGAAAATGCAAAATCCTGACTGGGATGACATACAAGTAATATTAGATACTCTGATGGATTCTACTGAAAAAGAAATGGTACTTAAGGCAGCCAAATAGAGGGCAAGAGAAGATATTAGAAATGGGCTGGTAACAGGGAATTTAGATGTGAATTTCCCAATTGAGGATCCAAATTGGGACCCTGATTTATTGTGCGATATGAGGAGATTACGGAAATACCAAGAGTGGAGCCAAACAGGAGTTCAGAGTGCTGTGCCCAAAACTATAAATTGGTCCAATCTATATGAGGTTCGACAGGAAAAGAAGGAATCTCCCACTGCGTTTTTGGAGAGGCTTAAGGAGGTAGCAAGGAAATATACAGACCTCCAAATGGATACAGAGCAAGCAAAAGTTCAGCTCGCTCTCATATTCTTGGGCCAATCACAGGATGACATTTGTAGAAAATTGCAAAAATTAGAAGGGGAAGAATTAAGGAATTTGGATAAGTTACTCGAGGTCGCTTGGAAGGTATATAACAATTGGGAAAAAGAAGCTAGGAAAAGGCAGCAGCAGAATCTTTTGGCAGTAATACAGGGGAGAGGGAACCCAAATTTCAGGGGACGTAACAGGAATGGTCAGGGTAGGAGACCAGTTACCCAGGGTTTAAGCCTGAATCAATGTGCATATTGTAAGCAGGAGGGGCATTGGAAGCGAAATTGCCCAAGTTTGAATAACCAGTTTGACCAGGGCAATCAGTTCCAGCAGGCTACCAAGGAGATGGTCCTGGGGGAGTATACCAGCTGACTAGACGTAGAACCAGTAGAACAAGTTAAGGAACCTGTTGTAAATATACAGTTAGGGCATAAAGAGGTCAGATTTCTAATAGATACGGGAGCTAGTTTTTCTGTATTGAATGATTTGGAAGGACAAACTGGGGACAAGGAAACGACAATAGTCGGTGCTACAGGGAAAGAAGAAAAACAGCCTTTCCTGCAACCCCTAGATTTGTGTTTTGGAAACAAGATTATAACACACGAATTTTTATATGTACCTGAGTGTCCAATTCCGCTTTTAGGGAGAGATTTGCTAGCTAAACTTGATGCAGTAATAACCTTTGAAAATGGAGAGCTTATAATGAAAATACCTGAATCAAAAATGGGACAGATATTAATGATCAAAGAAAAACCTGTCCTCTCTATCCCTAGGGAGGGAGAAGATGCAGTGATTCCCTCTGTATGGGAGACGGATATACCAGGGAAATCTAAATTGGCACAACCAGTGCATGTAGAGTTAAAAGAAGGGGCAAGGGCTGTACAAGTCAAACAATATCCCATAAAACCAGAAGCACAGCAAGGAATAGTAGATTATTGAGAAATTCTTGAAATACCAAATTTTAGAAGAATGTGAATCAGAATTTAATACACCAATATTTCCAGTAAAGAAGCCAAATGGTGAATATAGATTAGTGCAGGATTTGAGAGCAATAAATAAAATAACAAAGGACATTTATCCAGTGGTAACAAATCCTTATACATTGCTAACATCCATAAAGGAGATATATAAATGGTCTACTGTAATTGATTTAAAAGATGCCTTTTTCTGCATCCCCCTTGACAAAGAAAGTAGGAAACTGTTTGCCTTTGAGTGGGAAAACCCAGGGAACGGAAGAAAGACCCAGCTCACCTGGACACGATTACCACAAGCATACAAGAACAGTCCCACCCTATTCGGAAACCAACTGGCAAAGGAACTGGAGATTTGGACTGAAAATGGGCAAGTACCAAGAGACCAATACTTATTGTTGCAGTATGTTGATGATATACTAATAGCTACAGAAGAAAAAGCAACCTGTATAAAGGTAACCATTGAGATTTTAAATTCACTGGGAATGGGAGGCTATAAAGTATCCAGAGGAAAGGCACAAATCGCACAACAGACTGTGATTTACCTGGGATGTGAAATTTCACAAGGGCAACGAAAACTAGGTACTAACCATATCCAAGCTATTTGTGCTATTCCAGAGCCCCAGAATTTACATGAGCTGCGAGTCTTCCTCGGGATGGCAGGATGGTGTCGCTTGTGGATCATGGACTATGGACTGATTGCGAAACCCCTGTATGAAGCTCAGAAGACCTGCATTCACCTGGGGCAAACCACAGAAAGAAGCCTTCCTAAAATTAAAGGAAGCACTGACAACTGCTCCAGCATTAGGGTTACCTGATCTGTCTAAAGATTTTCAGCTGTTTGTACATGAAAGGCTGCGCCTAGCACTAGGAGTCCTGACCCAACGTCTGGGAAGCTGGAAAAGGCTGGTGGGCTACTTTTCCAAACAACTCGACAACATAAGTGCTGGGTGGCCCCCATGTCTGCGGGCAGTCGCAGCTACTGTGATCCTGATACAAGAAGCCAGGAAACTTACTATGGGAAGGCACATAGATGTCTATGTACCACACATGGTAACCACTGTCTTAGAACAAAAGGGGGGCCATTGGCTATCTCCCAGCAGGATGATGAAATTCCAGGTAGTCTTGACTGAGCAGGATGATGTCACATTAAAAACAACTAACCTTTTGAATCCAGCTCTGTTCCTAGGTACCACAACTGAAGAAGGCCCATTAGAACACGACTCACGACTGTGTAGAAGTAATAGAGTACACCTATTCAGCAAGAGAATACCTGAAAGACATCCCACTAGAGCAGCCGGAGTGTGAGCTGTTTACAGATGGGAGCAGCTTCATGGAAAACGGAACCAGATATGCTGGATATGCGGTAACAACAGTCAATACAGTAGCGGAAGCAAAGGCATTACCACCAAATGCATCTGCCCAGAAGGCAGAACTGGTTGCTTTAACCAGGGCACTAGAATTAAGTGAAGGGATAAAGGTAAATATCTGGACTGACTCAAAATATGCCTTTGGAGTGGTGCATGTACACGGAGCACTGTGGAAAGAAAGAGGACTGTTATCTTCTCGGGGTACGCACATTAAACATCAGGATGCAGTCCTGCAATTGATAAAGGCAGTACAAAAACCTGAACAAGTGGCAATCATACACTGCAAAGCACACCAATCAGGAAACTCCAAAATCTGTGAGGGAAATTGAAAGGCAGACTGGGCAGCATGACAGGTTGCTCGAGAGGTACAAACAACAATGGCATTGATACCTTTGAAGCTTAATGTATCCCAATTCAATTTGCCTCCAAAACCAAAATATTCAGTAGAAAATGAGAGACTGGCACGTTTGCTAAACGCACAAAAGAATTCAGAAGGATGATATGTAACCGCACAAGTACAAATAGTGGTACCCCCTTGATAATGAGAGAAGTCCTACAAATTAAACATAACGAATGTCACTGGGGAGCAGAGGCATTGGTAAAATTACTAAAGCATAGTTTAATTTCAGTACGGATGTTAACAATGGCAAAATCAGTAATGTCAAAATGTGATATCTGCTTGAAATACAACCCAGTGGCCAGGTGACAGGCACAGCTAGGAAGAATTCAGATAGGAATAGAGCCAGAAGACTATTGGCAGGTAGATTTTGTAGTTACCAAGAACTCGAGGATACAAATACCTGTTAGTGGGGGTTGACACATTCTCTGGGTGGCCAGAAGCCCTTCCCTGTCACACGAACCAAGCAAAGGAAACAGTTAAGTGGTTACTACAGGAGATTATTCCCAGATTCGGGGTACCCCTAGGGGTATCATCAGATAGGGGACCCCATTTCATAGCTACAGTAGTAAGAGAGGTAAGTAGATTGCTGGGGATAAATTGGGACCTCCACACACTGTGGAGACCCCAGTCAAGTGGACAGGTAGAGAGGATGAATCAGACACTAAAAAAGCAAATCAGTAAAATATGCCAAGAAGCCAAATTGCAGTGGCCCCAGGCTTTGCCAATAGCACTGTTGAGGATTCGGATAAAGCCTAGGAGTGGGATGTCAGTCAGTCCTTATGAGATATTGTATGGGAAACCATATGAATCTCCTGAGCCTAACCCTAATGTACATGTCACAGGAAAGCAGGAAGTGTATAATTATGTTCTGTCTCTTGGGAAAACTTTAGCTCAGCTCTGGAGTATCCTCGTGTGGAATAGACCACTGACTCTCGAGAACCCAGTCCATAACATACATCCAGGAGACAAGGTGTACATCAAGAACTGGAACGAGGAACCGCTGAAAGAAAAGTGGAGTGGACCCCATCAGGTACTACTGACCACCTTTACAGCAGTCAAAGTAGCCGGCGTGGAACCCTGGATCCACTATACCCGAGTGAAGAAAGTCCATCGAGGATCACAGACTGTATAAACTCTGGAATGAACAAAGGCTGCAGATAAGACGTGTTTAATTGCTTTCAGAATGCTATCAGTAATTGTGCTAACGTTATGGTTATTAATATCTTTGGGATGTGGAATGCAAAATGGTCAACTAACCACTCTTCATTCTAGAATGAAGAGAGAGGTACAAACGGAAACACAGGTGATAAAGGTTTCTAATGCAGTTCAGGCTGAGAATATAATGATTGGATTAGTCAAAGATTTTGCCAAAATGCAAAACACCAGCCAAATAACTGCCTGCCTGCCAATACCAAAGGCAGCAGGAGACCCAGTAAATTGGGGAATCATAACATCAAAACTACCTGAAATACAAAAGAACAAAATAATTACATGTAAACTGGTACCCGAATCGAGGCAAGTTACAGAAACAACTCTGTATGGGAATGTGAGGCCAATGATAAGAAAGATCAGATAGAACCGTGGGACAGTGCATGGTCTGTGAGTATTCTTCAAAGATTCCAATATATGGCAAACACCCCTTGGTGTATTAAGTGGGAAGGCCCCGAGAACGAAACAGATCCAGCAATAACGAACACTGACACTAGTAGCAGAACGAGGGCAGACAAAGTAAGTTGGTGGGCATGTAATAAAACTATGACTGCACTTCAGATGATGAAGAGATAAAACAGATGCCACCCCTGGCAATAGCCCTACAAATTGGTTGTGCTTGCAGAGGGATCAAACACAAACAAGGCAGAGTGAATTATAAAGTAATTATAGGGTGTACCAGGATTACAATCCGAGGTCCAGGACAATTTGTATGGGCAGCAAGTGATGGTACCTGGACAACACATCTGCCTGTAGACAGGAAAGTAAAGGAGATTACTTTAGGCCTGCCAACCTTATGTCCAATTTGGAAAAAGTCCCCATTTAATGGAAAACATGAACTTCTGCAGATAAGAGCAAGACGAGAAGTTCTAGACAATGAAAATCCAGAGGACACTTGGCAAGAACCCTCTAGTGGAGTGAAATTTGGATGGGCCCTAGAGTCATTGCTTGGTCCTATAGCAAACTATAAGAGCAGAGAGATGCTGTACAAACTTACAGGTCAGGTAGGTAGACTGGCAAGAGTCACCTGGGAAGGATTTAAAGAATTAAATATACAGTTACAAGCCACCACAAAAATGACTTTACAAAATCGATTGGCCCTAGATATGTTACTCCTGAAAGAGCATGGAGTATGTGGATTTTTAAAGGGACGAGTTGATCATTGCTGCGTTCATATCCCAAATGTAACTGCAGATGTAGAATATGACATCAATCAGTTGAAACAAATAGATCATGAAGCACAAGAAGAGCAAAAGGATTTGGCTACAAGCTGGTTAGGAAAAATCTTTAAAGGATTACGGTGGAATGTGAGTTCATGGATTAAATCTATCATTGAGAGTGTGATAATCTTACTAATTGTATTCTTAGCAATTTGGTTAGTTTACAGCATCTTAAAGGGAGAGATACAGAAGAAAACATCCTGGAACCAGAGGATAATAAAGGCACTAACACGAGATCCACGCCCACCATCTTCTGGTTCTCCAGTTCGTAACAGCATCCATGACAACCTTTACATCAACCCTGGATTTGAAGAACCAAGTACGAACTGAGGAATAAAGGACTGTATCAAGTGAAAACATTTACACCTATAGTGAAGTGAAAATGCTCTCAAAGTGGGGAGAATGATACTGGAACCCTGGAAAAAGTTAAAGATAGAATCTAAAATGTTAGGCTTTGTGCTTTCCCAGATCAACTGCACCTGCGTAAGCAGTATGAAAAATTATATAATTGTTAGATGTGATGATTGTTTAGTAATTAAATGTAATTATTATGTAACCATAAGAAGAATAGTGAGAAACTATGTTGGAAATTCAGAGAGGGGCTAAATTCATGTATGCAGTAGAACAATATAAGTTTAATAATTAACATGAAAGTTATGTAACGATAGAGTATAAAACATGATCATTTCGGATGTATGGTCGGAGTCAGATTTGGGTTGAATATACCCGATTCCCAGAGCTCTTAATAAAAAGCACCACATATAATCGCTCCGTGATTATGTGTTTTTGAACGCTAACACAGGGACACCGTAGGACGGCCTGGGCTGCACAGGGCACAAAAAAATATCTCCCAAGATGGGGCTGGGAGGCCTCATCACATAACCAGGATATAGAGTCTGATGGCTCTGGGCTCACTTGTGTGCCGATTGAGGACAGGAGTAGCCTGAAAGGAATTGAAGGGTGGCTCCAGAGATGCTGGAGTTTTCCTTCATTGTATGAAACACACAGAGAAAGAAAGAATGGCACCATGGGTGTGGAGTGCCCCGCCCCAGGAGGTGAGGATTCTACCCAGACAGAGAGCATGGGGTGAGGGGCATGATTTAATGAAGATTCCACCCCTCCACCCTGTGGGCCCTGGCCCTGCAAGCCCAGGAAAAGACACTCCACCTCATCTGGTCAAAATAGGAATGGCCCCAGAATGTTCTTCCTTTTCTGTGCCCTCATTGCTTTAAATTCTACTGCAGTGTCCCTGCCTTATTTTTTCCATTGGTTGTCCTCCTCTATCCACCCCTTTGCAGTCCCCTGCTCCTCCTGCTATTGGACCCTGACACTAAACTCCACCCTACCCGTCATGTAAAACCCATGACCCTACCCCCTCATTTCTTATCTTGGTCCCTGGCAGAGTAAAGGGTTCTGGGTTTTGGTAAAGCAGAAACCGTCCTGTTGCCTTCCTGTCCCTGTCGGTCAACAGTGGCTGCCTGAGGTCTGAGACTCCAGGGCCCAAGGGAGTTGTTGTGCCCCTCGCTGTGGCGGAATGCAGCATGAGGGTCAGACTGGGGAGGAGAGAGGAATTCCTCTGCCAGGGCAGGGCTGTGGTGCAACACATCCTCTAGAAGGAGCCTGGAGCAGCCCAAGGCTTTGTGTGGCAGGCAGAGGCAGGCAGGAGGCAGAGCTGTCAGCAAAGGAAGGGCCCAGCCAGGTGGGGCAGCCGGGGGATGCCGACAGCCTGCAGAGACAGAGGCGCAGGGCAGGGACACCGTGGGACAGCCTGGGCTGCACAGGACACAGAGATGGGCAGCAGCTGCAAGACAGCCCTGCCAGAGCCAGCTTGGGCAGCACTTTGGCCATGGCTGCTGGCCCTGGGCCTGAGGCCACAAGGGGACAAGTGACCCTTGCAGGGCTGGGGCCTCATTGCCTCCTTGTCCCTGCTCAGCAGCCTTGCAGGGGCCGCCCCATGCTCCTGCCCTTGGCATTGCACATCCCCATATGCCAGTGCTCATCCCGGCAAGAGCCCTTAGCAAGGAGGGAGGGTCAGGATCTGCCTGGCCAGGGGCTGGGGCTCAGGCCTTGGCCCTTTGCATTCCTCAAACACATCCAGGTGTGCTCAGCACCAGAGACACCTTTGCCTTGCTTGTCCCCAGTTGTCATCACTGCCTACAGTGTTCTGCTCTCCTTGGAACCCAGGGACACTTTCTCAGTCCTTTTCCTCAGTGAGACCCATTAAAAGCTACAGAAATTTTGGACTTGGAATCTGATTTTGAGCTCTTGAGAAGTTCTTTGAGTACACTTTGGGGGACTGGGTCTGATGCAAAGAGCACTAAAGCCCAGAAGGCTCATTAAAGTCCCTGTGCTGTGTCTGTGCTGCTCAGCTGGGCTGGGCTCCTGGCCCAGAGGCAGCTCCTGGCAAGGGCTGCAGAGAGACAGCTCCTGTGCACAGCCCAGCAGGGCTGGGGCACTGCCAGGTCCCCTCAGAGACACCAGCAGGGCAGAGACAGAGCTCACAGGGGCTCAGCACTGACAGGGGCTGTGGGATGGCCCAGAGGGGGCTGTGTCACAGCAGCACCTCTGTGGCTGTGTCATAGAGGCACAGAGCAGCTGGGATGTCAACAAGGGGCTGTGTGAGGTCACAGATTGGGCTATGACATCACAGAGTTTGTTGTGTGAGGTCATTGAGCAGCTACACCATCATAGAGGGGACTGTGTGGCATCACAGAGCAGGCTGTGACATCATGGCATGCCTGTATGACATCATATAGCAGGCAGTGAGGTCAAAATGTGTGCAGTGACATTACAGAGTGGCAGAATGACATCACAGAGAGGATTGTGTGACATCACTGAGGGGATTGTGACATCACAGAGGTGGCGTGGACATGACAGGGTAGGATGTGACGCCATAGAGCAGACTCTGCCATCATGGAAGGTGGCGTTGTGGCATCAGAGAGTGGGTTGTGGTATCACTGGGTGTCTGAGTAACATCACAGAACAGTCTGTGATATCAGAGAACATGCAGTGACATCACTGGGTGAGTTTGTGACATCACAGTGTCTTCTGAGACATCCCAGGAGGCAGCTGTATGACATCACAGAGTGATATGCCAGCATTGGTTCTGTAACATCACAAGGGGGATTCGTGACATCCCAGCATGTGCTGTGACGTCACAGGGGCTGTGTGACATCACAGACACCTGTGTTATATCACAGGGGCTGTGTGACATCACAGATGGCTGTGTGATGTCACAGGGGCTGTGTGACATCACAGAGATGGCTGTGTGACATCACAGCTGGCTGTGTGACATCACAGCTGACTGTGTGACATCACATGGGCTGTGTGACATCACAGGGGCTGTGTGATATCACAGGGGCTGTGTGACATCAAAGGGGAGTGTGAGGTCACAGGAGAGGTCACTCTGCCCCAGCACCCCTCACAGCTCCCCTCAGAGCAGTCCAACCCTGCTTGTGCACAGCGGGGTCCCCTGTCCCCCCCTGGTCCCCCCGCCCCCGCATCCTCCCCCAGAGGATGTTCCACAAGATCAACCCCAGAGCCTGACACCGGGATGGGGGGCCGGGGCCGTGGGGGTGGCACAGGGGAACAGGGACCCCCCGGCAGCGTCCCCATGTTCCCCAGGGCCAGAGCCTGGGCCAGGGCTCTTTCACACTGCTACCAACGAGGCCTTGAGAGCACTGAAAAAATCCCCAGCAAGGGAGCAGCAAAAACCAGATTTAATATTAAGGGATAGCACCACAAAGTTCATTGGCAAGAGTCACTTTGCTCCTGAGTGGACACTTCAGGCACAGCAAGGAAACAAAGCAACAACAAAACCAAACAGAATCTAGGCAACCAAACCAGAAATGAATCCAGAACTGTCCCTGTGTGTCTGTGTGAAACAAGGACAGGGAGGGCAAGGATAAAAGTAATACAGTCAAAAGGTTAACAGAGCTCAAACTTAACAGGACTTAACTGATACCTTAACCTTAACGGATACCTTCAACTTCACAATTTAGAAAAGAACAGAGCTTAACAGTATGTAACCTAACTTATAACCTATGACTTAGCAATTTAACAGAGGAATAACACTTAACAATATTTAACTTAACTTATATTAAACATAACAACTTAGCAAAAGAAGAACTCTTAGCAGCATTTAACTTAGCTTAAACTTTGTGACTTAACCTAACTTACAGGCCTGACTGGCTCAGCTATCCAAGGCACTCAAACCCCTCAGAAAGCAGCATTTCTGCCACATTTCCCAAGCACAGGCATTCCTGTGTGCACACAGACACGAAGAGTCAGTGCAAGGCACCTGTGAGAAATTCCCCTGAGGGCAGAAAATGCTCACTGTGGATACGTTGGCATCTCCCCAGTGGGTGAAGGGCTGAGCCTGGAGGAGTGGGGGGATTAGCCCAGGCTCTGCCATTGTTCTGGATCCCCGAGTGCAGCAAATGGGAGAGTTCCCAGCTGGGAGAGGCCCCACTCAGAGGGAGTCGATGGCCCAGAGAGCTCCAAGGGCTCCTTTTGGAGCGCTGTTTGCAGGGCCCCAAGAGAGGGGCTTCAGTCCCAGCAATGGCTCATCCTGGCCACACTCAGCATCAACAGCTTTCTTTGGCAATGTGAGAACAGGGATGTTGTTCCACTGAGGGAACAAAAACAGTTCCCAGGGCTGCTGCTAAAGGAACCAGGAGCTGGTTGGGCAGCAGCAGTGCCTGGAGCAGACAGTGTTTGTGATGAGCTGCAGAGGAGCTGAGCCCAGGGGCTGTTGGCCAAGGCCGAGCCCCAGGGAGCATTTCTCAGCTGGCAGGGCAGCCTGAGAAGGGGAGGGGGGAATGCAGCAGCACAGGGCCATGGAACCAAGGGACCATTGTGACACTGTGGGGCTCTGTGAGACCAAGGGACCACTGTGACACTGTGGAGCCTCATGGAATCATGGAGAGCAATGTGACATTGCTGGGCCTCGTGTCATCAGTGGTCCATTGTGACACTGGGCAACCAAAGGAGACCATTGTGATGCTGCAGGGATGCATGGAACCTTAGGGCCATGGTGATATTGTGGAACCCCATTGAAGCAAGGGTTCATTGTGACACTGCAGGGCTGTGTGGAACCAAAGCTCCAAGGTGACACAGAGGGACCTCCTGTCATCAATGGTCCATTGTGACACTGTGGAGCCTATTGAGACCATTGTGATGCTGCAAACTCCAGGGCCCAAAGGTCCATTGTGACATTGCAGGGCTCATGGAATAGAGGAGTCATGTGACATTGTGGAAAGCCTTTGTGCTTTCCTTCCCATGGAAAAGAACTGTCCGGCTTCTCCAGGTGCCCATGGCTGAGATTGGAATTCCACCTCCAAATTTCCTTAAATCCAAAGACTGCTCCCAGACAGAATCTGCCATTCCTGACAAGTCTGGCTGGCCTTGCCCTAGTGAGGCTCTCACCTGCCTTCCAAATACTGGGGCTGCGTGCTTTCTTTCCTATAGAAAAGAGTTGCCCTTCTCAGCCAAGTGCACATGACCTGAATTGCTATTTCCACGTCCAGCATTCCCTGTTGTGAGAGACTGGAGGAGATTGTTGGCTGGAAACATTTTGTGTGTGGGGGAGGAAGAAGCAGGTCCATCCTTGCCCTGCCCTGTAAACCCAGCACTGCCCTGTAACCCCAATCCCCCCAGAGCCTCCATCCCAGCCCAGTAGTGTCTGCCAGTCCCTGGCACAGCATAGGCAATGCTCCACAGCCACCTCTGCAGCCCCCAGCCCAGCTCCTGAGACCAAATGACCCCAAATCCCACCTGGGGGAAGGGCCCAGGGAGATCCAGGGGTATTGAGAGCTGACCAAAAGGCAAGCATATATCTTGGCACTACCTCCTCTTGAAATTTCCATCTGAACACCACTGGAATCCAGGAGCTGGTAGCTGTGTGTGCACTTCTCTAAATCTTATTTTTCTCTCTTTCTGTGTCTAGTTGTTCTATATATGTCCTCTTGCAAATTTTGATTAACTTAAAATTGAACAGGTTTAGAGTTTGTGAAGTTGAATGGGCCAAGTCAATGCTTTGAGAAGTGTTTTTTATTGACTGGATGTCATATTAATCCTTTTGCCAAAGTTTCTCTGATTTTCTAAATTTGCCAGTCAAGGCTGTTAGGTTGTTTTGAGCTCCTGAGAACCTCTTGTTGGTATTTCTCTAGTACATAAAACCAAAGTATAGAGCAATTGTAATTCCTTTAAAATGTCTCCTTGAGAGAGTTGTTTGGAGGATGGCAGTCAGGGCTTGTCTGTCCTGCTTGGCCCAGCCCAGGCAGGGCTTTCCCAGCCACATTTCACATTTCCCAGCTGGAGCCGCTGGTGCCTCTGAGTTGTGCTGCCCCAGCCCCAGGGACACTCTCCTTGTCTGCCCATTCCCCCACGGTCTCTGGGCAGGGATGGCCTCATTGGGGGCTGCTGACATCCTCAGCAACTTGGAGGCTGCTGCTGAATTTGACTGCTCCAGAGGCTTGTTCAACCTTTAGCTCTTCAGTGCAGCAATTCAGTGTTACAGGGCTCATTAACATTCAGAACACTTTAACTAGCCAAGCCTCTGGGAATAATTGGATTTTAATTTTCAAATCTTTTGTGGTTAGGTAGATCTCAGTAGCATATTCAAAGTAAATACATGATATTTAAAATGACAGCGAGAAGATTTTTTTAGGTCCTATTTAGTTTTGTTTTCCTGGGTTTTTTATTGCTATGTGCAATCTCCAATTGACACTGAATCCAAGTATCTCCTCATAAATTTGAGTAGATATGAAAATCAAGACCCTTCATGGCTGACAATCAATCAGACTCTGTCCCTACTCCCACCCCACCATTTCCCCCATCCAAGCCCTGGCACTCAGAGCAGCCTTGTGCAAATCTGAGCTCCCTCCAGCCTAGGCTGCACCTGCAGCTTTCAGCTCCTTGGCTCCAGCTCCCACCTGCTTTCCTTGGAGAAGGAGCTGCCTGAGATGCAGAGGGATGTTCATTCATTGTCATCCAACAAACCCAAGGGGAGGCACAGCTACATCAAATGCAAAAGTCATTCTTCTCCCTGAGTCCGCCGTCCCCCTGATCCTCACAGCCTGTCTGGTTTCCTTCATTCCTGCATTGCCAGGGACTTTGTGGGACAAGGGAGCTCTGCTCTAGTGATGGAGGGAGGTCCAAGTGCAGCCCCCAGAGTGGAAACCACAACTCATCAGGTTTCTGTCCTTTGAGGGACCAGGAACTGGTGAGACTCAGAGACACAGAAAGGTTTATCTTCATGGCCAACATAAAAATTGTGACCGTGATAAAATTTAATAAACATCAAAACACTTCCCTCAGTTACTTGTGACATCTCAGCAATATCTGACATGTCCATCATCCACAAGGGATAGCCATAAAGGAATCACTTTAGACAAAGACATAATAAGAGGTGATAGAATAGATAAAACTACAACTAAGATGCTGACTAAGGAGTTATTTAAACTTCTGAAAGAGTAGGCAACTCCCTTAAGGTTAAAGCATTAAGCCAGTCAAGGGAGACTCATTGGAGTGGTCAGAAAACAGCTGCAGGAAGAAAACTGGGACAGAAGGGAAGGACATAGATCAGCTGCTCTAAATGAAGACATGTCCTTAAACATGGCCATTTAAACAGGAGAGCTGGAAACACCTAAAGGAAGAGGGTGATGACATATTAGACTGAATGTTGGTGACAAGAGTAGAGGGGAAGATCAGTATTCCTTCTCCTGCCATCAGTAGAAGAATCCAGGAAATCCAGGAAATTCCTTCTCTTGGCAGGAATACTTTGCCAATTCTAAGAAATACTCAAAAGATCCAGATAATTAAGATTTGCTTGTAGACAAAAAAACAAACACGTATTAACACCTGTGCCCCTTTCCAGGCAGACATCAGTTGTGTGCCCATGAACAGGCAGTGCCACTTATGCCCTGAGGTGCCCAGCTAGGATTGCATCTCTCCAAAAGCACCTGAGGGAGAGCAGAGCACCTTGCAAGCTGCAGGTCCCTGACAGCCCTGCAGGGCTCCTGTCCCCTCAACATCTGCTCTGCTCCAGTCTGAAACAGGGCCCAGCATGGTGCTGGGATTATCAGAGAGCTGAGGTGTGTGCTGGAATTCAATGCCCTCCCCATCCTGCAGCAGCCCTGCATTTCCCTCCTGCAGCCTTGGTCTCCAGCACAGCCATGGAGGCTTTGCTCTGGACTGTTCCTGCAGCCCCCAAGGGCAGCTGAGCTCTGCCTTTGACACAGTCAGGCCTGGCCAGCGCAGGCCATGCTCAGCAATGTCTTGTGCAATCCTGGCCTTGCTGTCAGCCCCAGCAGCGGCTGGGCCTGTGCTGGCCCAGCAATGGTGGCCCAGCCCCTGTGCAGGCTCAGTCCAGGCCAGGAGCATTGTGCCGTGGTGCCCACGGCAGCCTTGGGGCTCTGTGCCCTGCTGGGCAGCCTCTGCCATCTCCTGCAGAGCCCGTGGCACCTGTGGGGCTGCACAGACAGCCCTGCCCCGGGCTCTGCCAGCCTCTGGGCCAGCAGAGAGGCAGCCAGGGCTGGCCATGGCCGAGAACAGGCCCTGAGCCCTGCAGGAGGATGAAGCTGGGCCACAGCTAAACTCAGCCCAGGCCAAAACTGGGCTCAGCAGCCAGGGCTGCCGAGTCAAGGGCACAGAGGCTGGTGCTGACAAATGTCCTGGACCCCCTCCCTCCTCCATCCCTGCCATCAAGGGCACAGAGCAGCCTCCTCTCTGGGCCACTTGCCTGTTTGCAATGCCTTGCACAGGCGCTGGCCCTGCCTCACAAGGCCTGGCCTGAATCCTGCCCCTGCACGCTCAGCCAGGCTGAGATGGACACTGATGGTTTCTGGGCCAGGCTCTCTGAGCCCAGCCCAGCTCCCTGAAAGCTCTGCCAGCTGCCCTGAGCTCTGGGCAGCACCAAGGGCCTCTCCCCAGCCCAGCCCAGCCGGCTCTGGCCCCACAGCTCTGCTCAGGCCAGGCTTCTCTGGGCACTGCCCCACGGCCTCAGCCCCTGGCAAGGGCACAGCAGCAGCTGCAGCTGCCACAGGACTCAGCCCCAGCCATGGGGGAAGGTGCTTGGCCAAGGCCAAAGGAGGCTCCCTGGCTGCCCTGCTGCCCTCTGCCTGAGGTGCTGAGAGCTCTGCAGCCCCTGCTGCCATCCCATCTGCCCAGGGTAGCACAAGAGCCCTGACCTTGGGGCCCTCAAGAGCTGCTCCTGCTCCAGGTCCCAGGCCCATGCCTAAGCTGGGGCAGCAACAAAGCTGTGCCAATTTCTGTTCATTGCTGCTCTAATGGCAATAGTAGAAGAACACAAATATTGTTGCAAGTTCATTTATTTCAAATAAATACAATGTGAGAATCCTGATTTACATGAAGTTTCTGAGTCACAAAAAGAGGGATAATTTGAAATTGGAGGTAATGAATACCATCTGTGCTTTGAAGACAACAGCATCAGAATTTGAAGAAATATAAATAAGGAGAAACTTGGCCTGTCATGATGTGCACCAGGGCCCAATGACAGAAGGAAGCTGGAAGTGTGTGGTAGCTGAAAAGGATCCAGACATCAGAGCCCTGAGAGATGTCTTGAACTCCTGGTTCCTCAGGCTGTAGATGAGGGGGTTCAGGGCTGGAGGCACGACTGAATGCAGAACTGACAGGGCCAAATCCAGGGATGGGGAGGACATGGAGGGAGGCTTCAGGTAGGCAAATATGGCAGTGCTGACAAAGAGAGAGACCACGGCCAGGTGAGGGAGGCAGGTGGAAAAGGCTTTGTGCCATCCCTGCTCAGAGGGAATCCTCAGCACAGCCCTGAAGATCTGCACATAGGAGAAAACAATGAATACAAAACAGCCAAAACCTAAACAGGAAATAACAACGACGAGCCCAAGTTCTCTGAGCTGGGATTTGGAGCAGGAGAGCTTGAGGATCTGTGGGATTTCACAGAAGAACTGCCCAGGGCATTGCCATGGTGCAGGGGCAGGGAAAATGTATTGGCCGTTTGCAGCAGTGCATTGAGAAGGCCACTGGCCCAGGCAGCTGCTGCCATGTGGGCACAAGCTCTGCTGCCCAGGAGGGTCCCGTAGTGCAGGGGTTTGCAGATGGACATGTAGCGGTCGTAGCTCATGATGGTCAGTAGGGAAAGATCTGTTGTGATGGAGAACATAAAGAAAAAGAGCTGAGCAGCACATCCTATGTAGGAGATGTCCCTGGTGTCCCAGAGGGAATTGTGCGTGGCTTTGGGTGCAGATGGAGCCCAGGTCACTGAGGGCCAGGTTGAGCAGGAAGAAGAACATGGGTGTGTGCAGGTGGTGGCCGCAGGCTACGGCGCTGATGATGAGACCGTTGCCCAGGAGGGCAGCCAGGGAGATGCCCCGCAAGAGGCAGAAGTGCAGGAGCTGCACCTGCCGCGTGTCTGCCAATGCCAGCAGGAGGAAGTGCCTGATGGAGCTGCTGTTGGACATTTGCAATGTCTTGGCATTGAGATCTGTAAAAAAAGTAATCATGCAATAGTTGTGTTTTGAAATGACTTTTAATATCTCAGCACAGACTGAGGGGCACTTTCCCCCCACTGCCTGCCTAGGGCTCTGCTGCCTGGAACTGTCCCTGCCAGCAGCTGCTTCCCTGTGCCAAGGGCTGGGCCCTGCCAATGCTGCCAGAGCCGAGCCCAGCCCTGGGGGCTCAGCTCTGCCCTGCAGACCCCTCCCATCTCTGGCACTTCCCAGGGGCCACTCTGGCTCAGCAGGCTCTGATGGCACCATCAGAGCAACCCTGAGGAGTCTGGAAAAGTGACACTGTTGCTGCCTGTGATGGGCCCTGTGCTGATTTCTCTCACTGCCTGGTTTATTGAGATCTGAGAGAATTTTTTTCCCCTCAGCATTAACTGAGAGATTAACATCTGTGGGCAAAATCCAATTTTGGCAAACCAGAGCAGTAGAGCAAAAAAGCGGGATTTTCTCCTTTTATGCAGCCCCTGTCTCACTATGCTCCATGTATAACCTACTTGGAAATGTTCTACTGTTAAATGTTACCCTAGAAGCAGCCCTGAACAATGCAGCATCCCCACCACACAAGGAGAACACTTCCAAGCATTAGCAGCTGTCTCCTCCCATCCAGATCTTGTCCCCCAGTGCTGGGAGCAGCTGCCAGGGCTGGCTGAGAGCTGTCCCTGGCAGGCAGCAGAGTCCCTTCCCCAGCACAGCGCCCTGGGCTGCAGGACCCTGCTCTGCAGGACAGCCCTGGGCACCCCTGGCTGCTCTGCACAAGAGACAATCAGAGAATGTACTCACAGGGTCTATAGGCATTAGGATGTTCCAGCTTTAGAAGATCACTCCAGGAGCTGCAGCTGCATTGTCCTGCAGCCAGAGGTTCCTGTGCCAAGGGCTGCCAGTGATTGTGCCCCAGGCACTTCTCAGCACCTTCCCAACCCTGACTGATTGAAGCTCTCTATGCCTCTGTGCAGTGCCCGGGCTGGCTGCAGGCAGTGCCCCAGCCCTGCTGGGCTGGCAGAAGAGTTGCTCATCAAGAGAAATGTGCTTTTGAAGCTCTGCTTGGTTACCAGGAGCTGTCTCTGTGCCAGGAGCCCAGCCCAACTCAGCAGCACAGACACAGCACAGGGACCTTAATGAGCCTCTGGGGCTTTGTGCTCAGGCCCTGAACATCAGTCCCTGAGAAGGAGCTGAAGAAACCTCTCCAGAACTCCAAGTCAGAATCCAACTCCAAACTTTCTTGGACTTTTAATGGGTCCCAGAGAGGGACACGACTGAGAAAGTGTCCCCAGGCCCCAGGCAGAGCAGAGAACTGCAGGCAGTGATGACAGGTGGGGACAAAGAGAAGCCAAGTCTTGGTGCCCTGGGGCACAGCAGGGTCTGTGCCACCAAGGGCTGTGAGGAGACTCCTTGTCCTGAGGCACTGGAGCCTCCTGGCACAGCCACAGCCAGGCTGGGTACTGTCAGCCCCTTCTCCTGCCCTCAGAACCCCCCCCAGCCCACATCCCAGTGGCCTGAAGGATCTGCTGGAAGGAGTCCCTGGGGAGCCTTGCTCAGGAATGGCCTTGGAGGCTCCTTCATGCTCCCTGCAGGAATTGCAGGTTTTTCAAAGGACTTTGGGTTTGGCTTTTGCCTTGAATATCTGAGAGTTTTTGTAATCATGGCCTCCAATTATCTGTTTTAATTAGTCCCTGGAGAGGCTTTGTCAATAACAACGCTCAGTGGGCTCATTACTACTTCAAGGTACTTCAGTTATTTTAAGCTACTTGGTGTTTCCCTTTTGATGGACTCTGCAAGAGGTTTGTGCAATCACAGCCCCAGTTATCTGCTTTAATGAGTCCCTTGAGAGCTTTGTACTGACACTCAGTTGGGCCCATTAATGCCTTGAAATACTCAAGTTTTTTAAGGTACTTTATGGATTTAAGAATACTTTTAGGTACTTTTAAGGTGTTTCCTTCCCATAGTGAATCTCTGAGAGGTTTTTGTGCTATCCTGGCCTCCAATTCTCTCCTCCCGGGAGTCCATGATGATCCTGTGTTGAGTATCTTCCTCCTTTCTGTTTTACAACAAAGATGGAACTGAAAGAATTTTGTAAGATTTTCTAGAAGGATCCAAACAAACATGGGACAATTAACAATACAACAACAACTAAGATAATTAATAGCCCTGTTTTAGCTAGATACCATCCAACTCTTTAGTCCCTTGGATTGGAAGAGTTTATTGACCCAGTCTCTGTTTTCCACTTGAAGATTCTTGAACCCTTCCTTCAGTACCTGAATGCTCTTGTGGATTGACTCGCTGTGGCTGGAGAGGTTCATACAATACATCCCTCAGAGTCTACACAGCCATGCTCATGTGCCCAGAGTAAAAACTCTATTGTTGTTCTGCACGGTGGCATGTCTGATGGTCTCTATGTCTGAGAGCAGGCCACTCAATGTGAGGGACATAGCATTGGTTTGCTTACTTAACAGGCACCCAGGATGGTCCAAATGTCCTAAAGCTTTAGCTGCAGCCACCCAAGGTAATCCAAACTGGGGGTGCTACCATCCGATACCTGGATTAAAGCTTTCAAAGCCATCTCTTTGATATCATCCAATACTTCTCTGAGGATACCTGCTGTTTGATCATCTGGTAGGCTGTATTGTCCTTCTCCAGCTAGATGGTTGATTGTAAATTCCACCCTTGCCTCATTATTAGCATAGTCTGCTATTAATTGATTTAGTAAACACTTCCATCCCCCTTCCCACGGAGTGTGTTCTGTAGGTGACAACAACATGGTCATATTATATTTTAAATCATAGGGGGTTAACATATGTGCTGTAAACATGGCCCTCATTAGGCCATTAAAACAAGGTAAGTCCCTCCTATGGTCTTTAGCTGCCCTACACAGATCCTTGATTTCCTTGCAAGCCAATGGCTGATACCTGGGATTCTGCCCCCTTCTTTCATAACATACAAGGGCAACGAGGAGTTGTTGAGACTGTTTGCCAGTCTCCTTCCTTAACTGCTTCTTTCCGGATCCTTTCCTGGGGATCTTCTGGGGCTGAGGGGTGAGGTGGCTCTGGGGAATCCAAACTGTCTTCTGGGGATGAAGAGCAACTTGGAGCAGAAACATTTGGATTAGAAACACTGTGACTGTTGGGTTTAGTATCTTTGATCATGGGGTTATATTGTCGCTAGAGGGGGAGGCAAAGGGCACTGCCATTTTGTCATGTGTTGGGAGGAAGGGCCTTGATTTAGGATGGTGGACTTCTGGGGTGGAGTTCTGGAGGCATGGCCCAGGGTGAAGGTGGAATGACTGACAGTGAGGCATGACCCACAGTTGTGGGGGTGGAGTCTGGAGGTTCATTCAGGGTGGAAGAGAAAGCAGGAAGTGGAGGAGCCAAGATGGAGGGAGGATGGTCAGGCTCAGGGGCATCTGGAGAATTTTTAATGATCCGCCTCAGGATTGATTTTAACTTGTTCTTTGAAGATGTTTGGTCATGATCTGTGAAAATTAACTTAAAGCATCGATATACACACCTTTCTACTTTGGATATCTGGCTGCCCATTTTTCTCTTTCTCTGCCTTACGTAGAACAGCCACTGGAACACCCTAAATCAGTTATGGGACGTCGGTGTGTATTGTAAAAAGACAGTGACAAAATGGGCAATAATTGTCCTGTGTGTCCCCAAACCCACCTGCAATCCTATGTAGGTGAAACTGTCATTTTCCCTTGTGGATCCTGGCCAAGGTCCCTCAAAGAAATGATGAATCTGCCAGCCTGGCACAATCCAAAATCCTGGGGAGCACTGGCCTGTCCATCAGCTAACCCCAGTTGACATGACTGAATGTCAGGGTCCCTGTTCGGGTGCCAAATGTGGCAATGAGGGTGGCTGTGACAAACCTTTCTGGTTCCCCAACTTCAGGGCAAGCGTGGTGAAAATGAAAAGGAGCAGATGCTGGGGAAGATGAAACAGAAAAGCCTTATAAATATGATTGCCTGGCAAAAGATTTTGAAAATATGGAAACTGTCAGATTGAAATGAAAGCAAGCTTTGAGATACCAAGTCTTAGTTACTGAACAACTGGAAAACAATGGTATGGACGGCTGAAGGTAATCCCCTTTTGATGAAACAACTCCCTCTGCTTGCAGACAGGTCCAAGGGTCAGAGCAGACCCTACTAGCTTGGCAGAAGGGGTCCAAAGAGTAGTTTTTAGGGTTTAAAATGTAACACAGTATGGTAATGTAATGATTCTTATAGGCTGTATGTAAATGCTATAAGATTTGTATCTTGTACTAGATTAGTTACTGAAAATTAGAATATGCAACACAGAAGATTTATTGTATTGTAATGGGAACTCCCCTCCTCTTTTGGGCATCCATTTTGGGCGCCTCTTTCAAGCTCCTCTTTTGGGCCTGCTCCGAGCAGTGTCTGGCAGCTCCAAACAAGGCCCCTGCACCCACACCCTTTGAAATAAACCACAAGTTGAAAGACCTGGCCTCAGAGATCTCTCACCTCCGTCCATCTCAACCGTCCTACCCACCAATGCTACAACAAGCAGGATCAATGGAGTTGCCCCAAAAGAACTTTAGTAACAGGGTGAAAAACAACAAACATGGAGAAGTCAAGCACAGGACGAGGGATGGGATTCAAAGACCTGAGAAAAAGGCAAAGCAACAATATATACACTTGAGGGTAGAACACTCTAGAACAATAACCCTGTAGGGGAAACAAGTAACCACTAGAGGAGAAGAACTTGGACTACTTAGCATAACAACACTAAAGGCTTTTGGGGGAATTCTCAAACTTACCCTAAGTTAAATGAATGATTCCCAAGGCTTGAAACTCATGCCCAGTTCTTTGGGATAAAATCCGTCTGACTCAGAGTTACAGCTGGGCTAACTTCCACACCACTGCTTTGCTCTGGTCCTTTGGGCCCAACAGAGCCACAATGATGTGCAATGGTTCCACAAGGCTCCACAGTGTCACAATAGTCCCTTGGATCCATGGTGCTCTGTAGTGTCACAATGGCCAAATGAAGGTTTCACAAGGCTCCCAAATGTCACATTGGTCTCCATAGGAAGGAAACCACTTAGCCCCATGTTTCAGAAGCTGATGAATGGCAACCATCAGAGGCCAAGGCAAGCCTGACCTGTCTGTCCTGGCAGGTTTGCTTGGAGCAGCTCATGGATATTTGAAATTATGAATGCGGAGTCACAGTTTCAGACATTTGTGCCTGGAGAAGAGGGATGGGAGTTTTTTTCCATAAAAAGAAAAGCGCAGAGCCCTTTCCAGTGTTTGGAATATAAGTGAATGCTGTCCCTCAGGAGTCAAAGACCAGCCCGACTTGTCTGTCCTGGTAAATTTTGTCTGGGAGCAATCCTTTAATGCACAAAAATTTGGAGGTGGAATCCTAATTTTGGGCATGGATGTCTGGCAAAAATGGACAGTTCTTTTCCATAAAAAGAAAAGTCCAGAGTCCCAGTGTTTCAGGGGCAGATGGGAGCAGCCTTCCACATTCCCAGGTCAGCCAGACCTGTCAGGTGACCCCTGGGAGGCCAAGGCAGCCACACCTATTTCATGTTCCCTTGGTTACACAGGGCCCTGCAGTGTCACAGTGGCTCCTTGCTTCCATGAGGCCTTGCAGTGCCAAAATTGATCTCTTGCTTCCATGATGCCCTCAGGTGTCATAATGGCCCCTTGATTACACAAGTCCTAAAGGATCTTAATTCTCTTTATGGCTCCACAAGGCCCCACATTGTCCTAATGGTCTTTGGGTTCCATGAAGCCTCACTGTGTCCAATGGCCCCTTGGTTCCATTGGGGCCCAGTAGTGCAACAATGATTCCCTTGGCTCCACAAATTGCCAAAGTGTCACAATGGCCCTTTCCTTCCATGAGGCCCTGCAGGGTCACAATGGTCTCCATGATTCCATGGAGTCTTTCAATGCCACAATAATCTCCATGGATCCAAAGAGCCCTGCAGGATCACAATGGTGCTTTGGCTCCACAAGGCCCTGAAATGCAGCAATGGCCTCTTGGTTCCACAAAGCTCTGCTGCTTCACACTGGCCCCTTGGGACCATGTGGCTCAACAGAGCCACAAAGATATCCTTGGTTCCACAAGGCCCCACAGTGTCACAGTGGCCCCTTGGATCCATGGTATCCTGCAGGCTCTCACTGTTCCCCTTGGTTCCACAAGTTCCTACAGTGTAACAGATTCCACAAGGCCCTGCAGTGTCACCATGGCCCATTGGTTCCACAATGCTCCGCAGTGTCACAATGGTCTCCACAGGAAGGAAACAAGTGAGCAGTGGTGCAGGGGCAGATGAGAGGCAGTCACCAGAGGCCAAGTCTAGCCAGACTTGACTGTACGGGCAGATTTTGTCTGGGAGTAACCCTTGCATATAGAGAATTTTAGATGCACAATCTCAATTTTGGCCATGGGTGCCTAGACAAGAAAGACAGTTCTTTCCCATAGGAATAAAACCACAGAGCCCCAGTGCTTCATGGTCAGATGGGAAGTGGCCCTTGACATGTCAAATTCAGTGAGACCTGTCAGACAGCACCCATGAGTCCAAACCAGGCAGATGTGTTCCATGTTCCCTTGACTTCATGGATCCTAACACTGTCACAATGGTGTCCTTGATTCCATGAGGTCTGGCAATGTCACAATGGCTTCTTGGTTTCATGAGCCCCAACAGAGTCACAAGGGTCCATTGGCCCCATGCAGCCCCGCTGTGAAACAATGGCTCCTTGTTTCTATTTTAAATCAATCACAATCAAACCACAGTTCGATCATTGATCCTTGCTTCCATAGGCCCCCTGAGCTGCACAATGGTCTCCTTGATTCCCTGATGCCTGGATTCCACAGTCTCACCATCATTTCCTTGGATCTCCATTGTCACAACTAACCCATGGTTCCATGGGGTTCTGTAGTGTCACCGTGGTCGCTGTCAGAGGCTGGATGAGATCAATGTCCCGAGACACCTTGGGATGCTCGGAATGCCTGTGTGGGGCCAGGGCTGGGTCAGGCCTTGGTTTGTGGTGGGACAGAGCCCTGCCTCCAGCCTTGGCCTGGCAGAGCTGTCAATCACACAGCAGGGGGTGATGATAACCCAGCTCTGATTGGCCCAGCTGTCAATCAATCACACACTAGCAGCAGGGGCTACCCTGGCTCTGATTGGACAAGCAACTGGCAGTCCCACCCCAGGGGCAGGCCCATGAAGGCCCAGGCGGTTTAAAGCCAGAACACGAGGCCCAGGGTCTGGATCCTGCTTTCTCCTTGGGTTCCTCTGTTAGTGATGCTGGAACCTGAGCTGTTGGTACCTATGTGTGTGTCTTTTTATGGATCTTCTGTCTTTCTGTTCTTCTCTAGTTCTTCTCCGTCAAATCCTACTTACCTGGAAAATTTTTGGGTAACTTCACATGTTAAGGATTAATAGATTTTAGATTAAATGTGTGGGAATCCAAGGCACAGGGAATATTTCTGTCTGCTCTGACGGGTCCTGACCCCCAGAGAAACACTGCCTTTCACCTTCACCCATGGAGAGGACTTCCAGAAATTTGAGAACTATTAGAATTTTCCGAAGTGTGACATAGTTTAGAGGGTAGTATGCTATGTTGCTTGGGTGAGAAATTTAGGTTTTGGGGGTATTAGTATGGTGTAGAAAGGCAGCAAGATGGAGGAATTGGGGTGTAGTCCCTGTCATCTTCATCTACTCCATTTTCTGCAGTGTTGGTGGCACAGGGTGATTGGTCAAGGAAAGCACAGTGCAGACGTTATGTGGACAGTCAAGGGATGAGTTATGTGTAGATAAGTAGAAATAATACACGTTTTAAGAGTTGATTGGATGAGACAACTTTAAAAGACCTTGAAACCGTACATTTTAGAGCCATTTTGAGGTGTTTGTTCCAGCATTCTGAGCCTCCTGTGGACAGCAATACAAAACTTTAGATAAGATAACAATAAACAAGAAGCTGAAGACTGAAAAAGTCCCATGCACTTCCTTTTACCTGGCAGAGAACTGCTACAGCAGGATTTCCCACATCGAGAGAGCCCCCAGAAAGGCCCAACATAAAACAACCATCAATACCTGGTGCCCTGACAATGTTTGAAATAAGTAGGCTTTTTTCCATAAAGTTGTTTACTGAAGGGTGTTGTCTTAATTAGCCATTCATGTGAAATGTGTTGATAAAATGACCAATGAGGTCCACCTGAAGCAAACCAAGATGTAAAAGTCGATGTTTAAATAAATGGGTAGGTTTAAGCCCTTAGCCTTCTGATGTGAGTCTGTGTCATCTCTAACTAAGTGGTGATATTTGGGGATCTGTGGGGGCTACTGGGGATCCTTTCTGGACTTCATGACCTAACAGGAGCTTCTCTAATATTAAACTTTGCCTGAAGCTCCCACTGTGCCCATGACAGGAACCCCTGTGAGTGTCTGAGACATCCCGGCTCTTTGGCAGCCTGGGGACTCCTGGGATGTCACTGTGGAGCTGCCGTGAGTGTCTGTGACAGATCAGTGCCTTTGCGGCCCAAGGTTCCCTGGGATGTCACCATGGCTGTGACTGCCTCTGACCACAGGGCTCTTTACCATCCCCAGAAAGCCCTGGGAGATCTCCATGGAGCCCCTGTCTGTGCCTGTGACATTCCAGCTCTGGAACAGCCTGGAGACTCTTGGAAAGTCCCCATGGAAAACCTCGGAAGGCCTGTGACAAATCTGATCCTTAGCAGGCAAACATCAGCAGGACCAAGCTGCTATGGTCAGTTTCCATGGTAACCATCACCAGCCTCCTGTTGCTATGGTCAGTTTCCAGGGACCCATCACCAGACCCCTGTTGCTATGCTCAGTCCCTTGGAAGCTCAATGGAGACCCCATGCCAGGGGTGGTTGCCATGGACACCAGCTCAGGCCTGCAGCCAAAGCCTGGAGCCATGGCAACCATTGGCAGGCCCATCCCCAGGCTCATGGGATCCCAGAACCACAGAATTGGCTGAGCTGGGAGGGACCCATCAGGATCCTCCAGTCCAACTGCTGGCCCTGCACAGGACACCCCAACAATGCCAGCCTGGGCCTGGCAGCGCTGTCCAAACGCTGCTGAAACTCAGAGAGCCCTGGAGCTGGGACCCTTCCCTGGGGAGCCTGGGCAGGGCCCCAGCAGCCTCTGGGCAAAAACCTTTTCCTGACATCCAACCTGAGCCTGCCCCGACTCAGCTGCAGCCGTTCCCTCCACTCCTTTCCCTGGGCACCAGAGGGAAGAGGTTCCCACAGCGCCAGCCAGGGACCCGCTCCCAAGGCTGTTGCCATGGCCACCAGGGCTGGGACCAGCTGGGATGCTCGGTGTCCATGGGCCGGGGTTCAGGAATGGGATTCCGCAATTTCCTGCCCCCACTAAAACCACGCTGCCCTCGCTGCCCTCCCGCCTCCCACGGAAAGCACAAAAGGCAAAGATTCCGGGCTGGGATAAGAACAATTTACTGGAAACACAACAAGATAAGGAGCAAACAGGAACAGCAACAAGATTGATAACAGAAGGGATAAGTAAAACTATTTGCAGAGAAAACTAAAACATCAACAATGGGCTCTTCACGGCAATGTATTTCCTCCTGTCTGCAAAGGACACCCTTCTCCCTGGGGTGAGAAAGCGTCTCTTTTCTGCCCCTGGCAATGACCTGAGGTAGGAGTGAATGTAATGACAGTGCCATAGCCAGACCCTCATGTTCTTCCATCCCACATCATGTCATTGGCAGGGGCAGGAAAAGGGACAGGTGTCTTCCTAGCATGGATCACAGGGAACATGGATCACCAGGGCTCTTTCCAATATGGGTCCTCCAATGAGGAATGAAGCTGGAGCTGGTCATGAAGCTCTTCTGCTGTTGGGGCACTGACAGAACGTCCCTTACTGGTGCTTCCATTGGTGACTGGTCAAGTCAGAGCTCTGGGTGAAACTCTTCCCACACTGGGGACACTCGAAGGGCCTCTTCCCTGTGTGGATGCGCTGGTGCCTGATGAGGGTGAACTTATGCTTGAATCCCTTCCCACAGTCAGGGCAGCAGAAGGGCCTCCCCTCTGTGTGAATCCGCTCATGGAGACGGAGATTTGAGCTGGTCTGAAACCTCTTCCCACACGTGGGGCACTCGTAGGGCCTCTCCCCAGTGTGGATGCGCTGGTGGATGATGAGGTGGGACTTGCGCTTGAAGCCCTTCCCACACTCAGGGCAGCAGAAAGGCCTCTCCCCAGTGTGAATGAGCTGGTGCCTGAGGAGATCGGAGCTGGTCCGAAAGCTCTTCTGGCACTCGGGACACTCGTAGGGCCTCTCCCCGGTGTGGATGCGTTGGTGGGTCACAAGGGTGGACCTGTAACTGAAGCCCTTCCCACATTCCCCACACTCATAGGCCCATTCCCTGGTGTGGATCATCTGGTGGCTGATCAGGGTGCTGCTCTGCCAGAAGCTCTTCCCACACTCTGAGCACTTGTGGGAATTCTGATCATGAAGCTGCTCACGAACCACCAGCTCTGTGCTCTGGCTGGAGCTCTGTCCACCTTCCTGGCTCAGGGTGGGTCTTTCCTCCTCAGCGCACCCTGGGCTGGGTTTTGAGCCCCTCTTCCTGTGGAATCTCCGGGGATTATCCTCCTCATTGAATTCCTGGGTCATGGAGCTGCTCAAAACGGCCTCCTCCTCCAGGTTCTGCCATGGGGATTTGTCCTCCCTGGTCTCCATCCTCAGCTCCTTCTCTGGGGGAGGAAGGACAAGGAGAGGATGGGATTTGCCTCCATACCAGAGGGAAGGGGAAGGAGATCCCCCCAGTGCATCCCCGGAAGGACGGCATTGGCAGCAGGGTTGTCCTGCAGCCACGGGCCGTGCTGGGCTGGGAGATGGAGCAGGAGAGAGGGGGAAAGGGGCACTGACTTCCTCCTCACCTGCCTGGGTGTCCTGGGGCATCTTCCTCTTCCTTGCAGTCTCTCCCTCCATCTGGCTAAATTTTAGGAATGGGAAATTCTGTTTTGGGAGGAAAACAAGAAATGAGCACACTAAATTTTGTATCAGATTGAAGGCAAACCAGGGGGAGAGTCTAAGTCAGAATTCCAGTTCAAAAACAAAATTAGGATCAAGGCAATGATACAGAAACACTGCCTTAAACTGACAGAGTCAGGATATAACCTGACACCATGTTGGTCAGGGTGGTGGCTGCAGTCCCATTTAATGGTGGCTGCAGTCCTGTTGGAGTCATGAACGTGATTCTGTCCAAGAAGTGATGCTGTAGAAGGGTCTGGTCTTCCTCTGAAGGTCCACTGGTGGTTATGGAGCTCTTGTCCTCTGGGAACCCAGTAGGCAAGGTGCTGCTGGTGTTGCCAGCCTCAGCTTATATCCAGGTAGAAATTCTTGGATCCTCCCCCTGGACGGAGCATCCCACAATGGGATGATGGAATTTTATCAGTCCTGCAGTGACACTCAATGGCCCACTCACAGAAGATATCTCCCCTGGAGGGCGTTATCAGTGCTGAGTCCTGGAAGAGATAAAGAACACTGCCCCACCTGTTTATAGCAGTTGATGAAGATGGGGATTGAAAACATGCATTTGGTTACATCTTGCATGGCAACCTGAAACAGTGGGGTAATCCTGCTCAGGGGGTGAACACCATCCCCCTTACCCAAACTGGCTCGGGTGTAAAACCCCCACCCCGGGAAGGCCACACACACAGGGGACAATGTCACAGTTGGCCCTGCTCCAGGTGAGGCCTCTGTCCCTTGTCGCTCCCTTACTCTCCCCACTTTTCTCTTTCTTTCTAACTCTCTCTCTATCTCACATTTACTGTTCAATAAAATCCACCTTGGATTTGGTCTTGTTAGTATCTTAATTGGGGCAGAGGAATCACTCCAACAATTTTCTTAAGCAGATTGCGACATTATTTTGCCATAATGGGTTCAGGGCACTGTTGTCTGACCACAAGTGCCTTTGACAACAGCATGGTTCCCTCCTCTGAGGAGGTTATGGTTCTCTCTGGAGGAACTCCTGGAAACTTGGACACAGCTTCCTCTGAGTGACTTATGGGAGAACTGATGAGGAAAATGTCTGTTAGAGGTGGCCAGTGAAAAAGAAAATATTTTGTTGTCCTTCCTTGAAAAGTTTGTTAAAATCACTGGAGAAAAGGGAGCAAATGTTACCAGCGAGACTGACAAGGTTCATTCACCCCATGGTGAGGAACACAAGGCTCCCAAAAGTCCAACAAAAAGCGCAATTCAAGTAGCTAATTCCCAAATAACTCTGGAATTCACAGGCTTGGGTTCTTTGCCAAATGTGAGAATCATTATTCTCTTCATCCCTGTCACCTTTGTGACAGCTACACAGAGTTTCCCCTTCCTTTAAATAATCTGTATTGGGCCTAATTTCCACTTTTCTTTTATTGGAACCTGCCAGCAGCTGAGCTGGAGCTGTGCAGGAACCAATGAAACTTGGAATTGCCAGAGAATTTCTTCTATTGTCAGTTTATTCCTGTTTGGGATTTGTTTGCATTTCCATCACATGTGACTCTCAGGAAAATCAAATATTCATCAAAGTATTTTATGTAGGATTAAGTTTGATTTATGCCTAGTTTATTTTGTCCAGTGCCCTGGGGATGCTCAAGGGGTCTCTGTGCTTCTTGCCCTGGGGGACGCTCAGGAGGAATTTTTTGCGATTGTCCCTGTCCCTGTCACCCTAGCCCGTGCCCTGGGAGTGTCCTTGTCCCTGTCACCCCAGGCCATTCCCCAGGGGGTCTCCATCATTCTCACCCCAGGAAATGCCTGGAGGGGTCTCCCTCCCTCTCACCCCTGTGCCAGGGGATGCTCGGGGCAGTCTCTGTCCCTCTCAGCCCAGGGGATGCTCAGGGGTCTCTGTCCCCTCACCCTGGGGGATGCTCGGGGGGTCTCCATCCCTCTGGCCTCAGGCAATGCCTGTGCAGGGCTGGGGACCAGGGGCTCTGTGTCCCTCTCACCGCTGAGGGTGCTTGGGGCTGGTGGGGCTCTCACACCTGGGGAGGCCTAGGGGGTCTCTGTCCCTCTCAGCCCTGCTGTGACCCCACCCAAACATCATCGGGGTCAGAGGGACTGAGACACCCCCAAACCCCCAAAACGGCAGAACCTGGGATTTGGTTTGGGGCTGAGGATTTAGGAAGGGGCTGGAATTGGGGCTTGGCTTGGAGTTGAGGCTGAGATTTGGATTAGAGCTGGGATTGGGGTTAAGGCGAGACATGGGATTGTCTTTAGGGCTGGGGTTCTGATTGGGTCTGGGGCTAAACAAGTTTGGCCCTGGGATGAGAATAAATACAGAACTGTGAGTGTGTCTAAACACAGAGTGAGATTGAGACCAGGATCAGGGTCAGGTTTGGGACTAAGCTCACCCAGAGTGGGACAGGGGGGATGTCACTGCGGGATGTCCCTGGCATTGTCCCAGCCCTCCTCAGGCACCTCCACACATGGGGCGCAGCTGGGTGCTCCAAGATCCAGGTGCTCCCACTCTCCCACCTCAATACAAGGTGAGCATTCCCTGAGGGCAGCCCTGACTTTGACCCTTGGGGCTCTGATATCAGCTGTCACATCCCTGTGGGAGCAGCTACAGACAGGAGGAGAGATTTCCCCCCCAACTAATTCAAGTGGAAAGATGAAGCCCAGCTGCCCTTTTCTTCTGGTTCCTCCTCCTCTCCTTTTGGCAAGGATTTCAAACTCACCAGAAGCAGGAAAATCCCCATTCCCTGTGTCCTGGAAGGCTTGGGAATGCCCCTCTGGGATCCACGGCACACACTCCCAGGGGCTGGAATTCCAGTTCCCTGCCAGCAAAAGATGTTCCTGCCCTGGAAGGAAAAGCTCTCAAGAAGGAGCCAAAAGCCAAGTGGAGCAAGATCCTACAGTGATGTTTCACTGCCAGCCTTCATATCTTCACCCATGGTTGTTGTAGGTCCTGGATTGGGAATTAAATCAGGGCAGGGTCTTTGGTCGGAGCTGCCCTGGGTCAAGGGAGATGCTGAGAGAGAAACAGAGCAGGCAAAGAAAGGTAGGAGAGAAAGGAAAGCACAAACACAATCAGCTGAGAAGGTGGCACTCTGAAAACAAACCAGAACTGACTGAAAAGGAATATGTCAGAACGAAATAATTTTGCACAATTCATTTCCTATCAAAACACAATTTCTTCCCATTCTCACAAACCTCTTGCCATTGTCATTCAGCAGAGCTATCAGAAAATTCTTCACTCTGAGTGGATGTCCCAGGCTGCAGCTACAAGGAAACAGGGAATGGGGATTTTCCTGCTCCTGGGGGGTTTGACATCCTCAGCTGAGGAGAGGAGGAGGCACAAGAAGAAAAGGGCAGCTGGGCTTTTTCCATCCACAAGTTCAGCCCTTCTGGGGGTTTGGGGGTGTCCCTGTCCCTCTGACCCTGACGATGTTTGGGTGGGGTCACAGCAGGGCTGAGAGGGACAGAGACCCCCTAGGCCTCCCCAGGTGTGAGAAGGTGGGAGAGCCCCCCCAGCCCCGAGCACCCTCAGCTGTGAGAGGGACACAGAGCCTCTGGTCCCCAGCCCTGCACAGGCATTGCCTGAGGCCAGAGGGATGGAGGCCCCCCGAGCATCCCCTGGACTGAGAGGGACAGAGACCCCTGAGCATCCCCTGGCACAGAGGTGAGAGGGAGGGAGACCCCCCAGGCATTTCCTGGGGTGAGAATGATGCAGACCCCCTGGGGTATGGCCTGGGGTGACAGGGACTGGGACAAACCCCCTAGGGAATGGTCTGGGACAGGGTAAAACCTCCCGAAGCCCACCCCAGGGTGAGAGGCACAGAGGCTCCTCGATCAACCCTGGGCACCGGACAAAGTAATGTTGTTTCTTGTCAGAAATCAAAATTAATCCTAGATAAAATGCCTTGAATTTGCTTTTCCCACAAGTCACTGGTGATGGAAATTCAAACAAATCCCAAAATTTTATAAACTTACAATAGAAGCTATTTTGTGGCAAATCCAAATTCCATTGGTCCTGCACAGTTCCAGCTCAGCTGCTGGCACATTCTGATGAAAGAAAAGTTGAAATTAGGCCCAATACGGATTATGAAAAGGAAGGGGAAGCTCTGTGTAGCTGTCACAAATGTGACAGGGACAAAGAGAACAATTATTCTAACATTTGGCAAAGCCTCCAGCCTTTGAAAGAGAGTGACAAGGACAGAGGCCTCACCTGGAGCAGGGCCAACTGTGACATTGTCCCCTGTGTGTGTGGCCTTCCCGGGGTGGGGGTTTTACACCCGAGCCAGTTTGGGTAAGGGGGGTGGTGTTCACCCCCTGAGCAGGATTACCCCACTGTTTCAGGTTGCCATGCAAGATGTAACCAAATGCATGTTTTCAATCCCCATCTTCATCAACTGCTATAAACAGGTGGGGCAGTGTTCTTTATCTCTTCCAGGACTCAGCACTGATAACGCCCTCCAGGGGAGATATCTTCTGTGAGTGGGCCATTGAGTGTCACTGCAGGACTGATAAAATTCCATCATCCCATTGTGGGATGCTCCGTCCAGGGGGAGGATCCAAGAATTTCTACCTGGATATAAGCTGAGGCTGGCAACACCAGCAGCACCTTGCCTACTGGGTTCCCAGAGGACAAGAGCTCCATAACCACCAGTGGACCTTCAGAGGAAGACCAGACCCTTCTACAGCATCACTTCTTGGACAGAATCACGTTCATGACTCCAACAGGACTGCAGCCACCATTAAATGGGACTGCAGCCACCACCCTGACCAACATGGTGTCAGGTTATATCCTGACTCTGTCAGTTTAAGGCAGTGTTTCTGTATCATTGCCTTGATCCTAATTTTGTTTTTGAACTGGAATTCTGACTTAGACTCTCCCCCTGGTTTGCCTTCAATCTGATACAAAATTTAGTGTGCTCATTTCTTGTTTTCCTCCCAAAACAGAATTTCCCATTCCTAAAATTTAGCCAGATGGAGGGAGAGACTGCAAGGAAGAGGAAGATGCCCCAGGACACCCAGGCAGGTGAGGAGGAAGTCAGTGCCCCTTTCCCCCTCTCTCCTGCTCCATCTCCCAGCCCAGCACGGCCCGTGGCTGCAGGACAACCCTGCTGCCAATGCCGTCCTTCCGGGGATGCACTGGGGGGATCTCCTTCCCCTTCCCTCTGGTATGGAGGCAAATCCCATCCTCTCCTTGTCCTTCCTCCCCCAGAGAAGGAGCTGAGGATGGAGACCAGGGAGGACAAATCCCCATGGCAGAACCTGGAGGAGGAGGCCGTTTTGAGCAGCTCCATGACCCAGGAATTCAATGAGGAGGATAATCCCCGGAGATTCCACAGGAAGAGGGGCTCAAAACCCAGCCCAGGGTGCGCTGAGGAGGAAAGACCCACCCTGAGCCAGGAAGGTGGACAGAGCTCCAGCCAGAGCACAGAGCTGGTGGTTCGTGAGCAGCTTCATGATCAGGAGAATTCCCACAAGTGCTCAGAGTGTGGGAAGAGCTTCTGGCAGAGCAGCACCCTGATCAGCCACCAGATGATCCACACCAGGGAATGGGCCTATGAGTGTGGGGAATGTGGGAAGGGCTTCAGTTACAGGTCCACCCTTGTGACCCACCAACGCATCCACACCGGGGAGAGGCCCTACGAGTGTCCCGAGTGCCAGAAGAGCTTTCGGACCAGCTCCGATCTCCTCAGGCACCAGCTCATTCACACTGGGGAGAGGCCTTTCTGCTGCCCTGAGTGTGGGAAGGGCTTCAAGCGCAAGTCCCACCTCATCATCCACCAGCGCATCCACACTGGGGAGAGGCCCTACGAGTGCCCCACGTGTGGGAAGAGGTTTCAGACCAGCTCAAATCTCCGTCTCCATGAGCGGATTCACACAGAGGGGAGGCCCTTCTGCTGCCCTGACTGTGGGAAGGGATTCAAGCATAAGTTCACCCTCATCAGGCACCAGCGCATCCACACAGGGAAGAGGCCCTTCGAGTGTCCCCAGTGTGGGAAGAGTTTCACCCAGAGCTCTGACTTGACCAGTCACCAATGGAAGCACCAGTAAGGGACGTTCTGTCAGTGCCCCAACAGCAGAAGAGCTTCATGACCAGCTCCAGCTTCATTCCTCATTGGAGGACCCATATTGGAAAGAGCCCTGGTGATCCATGTTCCCTGTGATCCATGCTAGGAAGACACCTGTCCCTTTTCCTGCCCCTGCCAATGACATGATGTGGGATGGAAGAACATGAGGGTCTGGCTATGGCACTGTCATTACATTCACTCCTACCTCAGGTCATTGCCAGGGGCAGAAAAGAGACGCTTTCTCACCCCAGGGAGAAGGGTGTCCTTTGCAGACAGGAGGAAATACATTGCCGTGAAGAGCCCATTGTTGATGTTTTAGTTTTCTCTGCAAATAGTTTTACTTATCCCTTCTGTTATCAATCTTGTTGCTGTTCCTGTTTGCTCCTTATCTTGTTGTGTTTCCAGTAAATTGTTCTTATCCCAGCCCGGAATCTTTGCCTTTTGTGCTTTCCGTGGGAGGCGGGAGGGCAGCGAGGGCAGCGTGGTTTTAGTGGGGGCAGGAAATTGCGGAATCCCATTCCTGAACCCCGGCCCATGGACACCGAGCATCCCAGCTGGTCCCAGCCCTGGTGGCCATGGCAACAGCCTTGGGAGCGGGTCCCTGGCTGGCGCTGTGGGAACCTCTTCCCTCTGGTGCCCAGGGAAAGGAGTGGAGGGAACGGCTGCAGCTGAGTCGGGGCAGGCTCAGGTTGGATGTCAGGAAAAGGTTTTTGCCCAGAGGCTGCTGGGGCCCTGCCCAGGCTCCCCAGGGAAGGGTCCCAGCTCCAGGGCTCTCTGAGCTCCAGCAGTGTTTGGGCAGCGCTGCCAGGCCCAGGCTGGCATTGTTGGGGTGTCCTGTGCAGGGCCAGCAGTTGGACTGGAGGATCCTGATGGGTCCCTCCCAGCTCAGCCAATTCTGTGGTTCTGGGATCCCGTGAGCCTGGGGATGGGGCTGCCAATGGTTGCCATGGCTCCGGGCTTTGGCTGCAGGCCTGAGCTGGTGTCCATGGCAACCACCCCTGGCATGGGGTCTCCATGGAGAAGAACAACTCTGCAGACATCAAGGTCAGTGCAGAAGGAGGGGCAGGAGGTGCTCCAGGCACTGGAGACCCAGGCACCCTGTAGGAGAGCCATGGAGAGAGGGGCCCTGCTCTTTGGCTGGAGCAGCCTGTCCCTGGAGGAATGCACCCCCTGGAAGAGTGACCCATGCTGCAGCAGTTTGGGAAGGACTGTTGTCCCTGGCATGGACTCACACTGCAGCAGTTTGCAGAGGGCTGTTGCCCCTGAAATGGACTCACATGGGAGAAGCTCCTGCAGAACTGTCTCCCTTGGGAGGGACCCACAGTGCAGCAGGGGAACCACTCCTCTCCCTGAGCAGGGGCAGAAGCCATGGGTGATGAACTGACCATAACCCCCATTCCCTGTCTCCTTGCACTGCTGGGGTAGGAGGCAGAGCTGGAAGGAGGGAGGAAAGGGGCTTATTTTATTTCCCCTTTTGCTGCTCTGACCTTGTTAGTAATAAATGAATTTCATATCTTTAAGCTAAGTCTGTTTTCCCAGGACAGTATTTGATGAGTGATCTTGCCCAGTCCTTATCTCAACCCATGAACCCTTTATTAAATTTTCTTTGTCCAGCTGCAGAGGGGAGTGAGTGAGCAGCCCACATGGATGCCTGGCATTTGGCCTGGGTCAGTCCATGACACCTTGGTACCACAGGGTCTCAATGGACCCTTGGCTCTATGGGGTCTCTTTGGTTCCACCAGGCCCTGCAGCGCCACTTAATTCAACAAGGTCCCAAAGTTTCCCAGTGGTCTCCAGGATTCCATGAGGCCCTGCAATGTCAAAATGGACCTTTGGATCCATGGGGGCCCACAGTGTCACAATGGGCTCTTTTGGTTCTACAGCTTCACAATGGCCCCTCGGTTCCATGTGTCCTGCGCTGTTCCATGAATCCTTAGTTCCATGGTGTCCTCTAGGGTCACAATGGTCTCCTTGGTTTCATGGTGCCACAGTTGCCATAATTTCCATGGTATCACAACTGCCCTTGGGTCCCAAGAGGCCCCAGAGTGTGAAAATGGCCCCTTGCTTCCATGACGCCCTGTAGTGTCACAATGGTGTCCATGATTCCATCAGGCCCTGCAGTGTCAACATGGACAGGTGGTTCAATGACACTCCACACTGTCACCATGGCCCCTTGGTTCCACAGAGCCCCACTGTGTCACTGTGGTCCCTTTGCTTCCAAGGCTCAGAAGTGCCACAATGACCCTTTGTTTCCATCAGGCCTTGAAGTTTCAAAATGGTGTCCAGGTTTTCATGAGTACCCCCTGTGTCACAAGAGACTCTTGGTTCCCTGAAGTTCTTCAGTGTCACAATTGACTCCTTGTTTCCATGAAGCCCTGCTGTGTCACAATGCCCATGGTTCCATGAGTTTCCATGGTGTCACCACGGTTTCCTTGGATCCCCAGTATCACCACGGTCTCCTTGGCACCATCCAGGCCTTGTAACAAGAGACAGGGAGCCATCCTGTGCCTTAGATGAAAGGCTGCAGAACTCATGGTTGTGAGGCTGTGTCACTGATGAGAAACAAAAACCACCTGAATCTGAACACGAAATATCATCTCAAGTACCTTCAATCCCAGCCTCGATAGAGGTAGAAAATACAAACAGGGATTCCCCAGTAAATCAAAAACAGGGACCATATTTGGAATGCAGCCAAGTGCATTCAAGTGCATTCAAATGCACTCGATATGATGGGGAGGTGATAATCCCCTATTCCAAGAGTGAATTTAGGAAGGGCTGACTATTGAAGGAACTACAGAGAACCACAATATAAGAAACGCAGGTGGCAAAGGTAATTCTGGGATAGGGAGACCAGAAAGCAAGAGCAGATGAACCAGTGCAGTCGCCACCAAGAAGGTCACGTTCACATGCTGTGGGCAGCAACCCATCAGGCCGTGCCATGATCCCTTGCTACAAGAGGGGTCACAATGGTTCGTTTCACTGATCTCAGGGTGCAAAGACACACAGCAGGGGACTTTCAGTATTAACCAAAACAAATGCACCTTTTAGTGAGTGCCCACAGCAGATGCAACACAAGGATTAGAAAAGAGATGAAGGATAGAGAGACAGAGAAAAGGAAGGGGGGAATAGCTGCCAACAGAGAGATGAAATCCTCGTGGTCGTGCCAATAGATCCATCTGGTCACATCAGGGAGAGTCTCAAAGTCTTTGGTTAACTCAGGGCTCTTTTATAATCCACCACCAGGAGGGGAGCAGGACGGCACATGGAGGGAACAGTGGAGAATAAATCCATTGGGACCAGGTACAGACAGTCCAGTTCTGAACAGCACAAACTGGTGCCAGCAGTGAGCAGGACCCGTTGTTTCTGGACTGAATCCTATGGAAAACATCCCGCTTCCCATGGTAGACATCCCGCTCCAGTCAGGCCAGCACTCCTGGGTTAGAATTTGGAGGGTCTCAGTCTCAGTCCTTGGGGAGCACTTCAATCTCCGTCCTTGACGGCAGCTGTGAGGCAGATGAGGGATCTTTGAACCATCTCTTACAGACTGACATCCCAACACATAAAAATAATTATGCCTTTCCCCTTAAAAAGCAAATTTACTGAATTCATAAAATTTAAATTATTTTTCCTATTTATAATAGTATTATTCTATATTTGTATTACCAAATTGTAATATTTATACTTTAAAGTCCATACCTTTTTAGCAAGCAAAAAAATTATTGGTCATTGGTTCTAAGTAACATAATTCCCTTCATTAATTCATTGAGCAGTGTGGCTATTGATTTCTCCTTCTTTATGCTAATTAGTACAATTTAAAACCCTTTTGTGATTTTTTTTAAATCATTTTCACAGACACGGTAAAAAGGGCCATTTGGGGTCTGTGCAGAACTTTCTGGGGCACATTTGGGGCAGTTTTGGGTCTGGAGAGGGAATTCAGAGAGAACTTGAGGGTCTGGAGGACACCTGGGGGAGCCGGGTGGGCACTTGGAGGGGCACTCAGGATTCCGAGGGACAGTTCGGGGTCCGGGGCAGCACTTGGGGGTCCAGGGGGGCCCTTGGAGGTCAGTGAGGGGAATTTGGGGCCCTTCAGGGTCCGGGTGGGCCCTTGGGGGACTCTGACGGGGCTCTCTGGGGCGTGGGGGGTGATGGGAGTTGAAGGCGCGGGTGTATTGCAGTTTATCATGGCCGCCGAGCATCACGGGAGTTCAAGGCGCAGCTGCAATGGCTCTCAGTGGAGGCGCTGTGCATGACGGGAGATGAAGTCCCGGCTCCAACAGCACTGGACGTGCACCGCGGAGCATGATGGGAGCCGTAGTCCCGAAAGTGGCTCAAACGCGGCATTTGCAGGTGCAGGAAGGCTCTTCGGGGAAACTTCTGCGTCCGAGCCACAACTTGAGGTCCTCGAGGGAACGCAAACGGTTCGGGAGCACTTGCGGAGATCTTGGGGAGCTGTAACCGGGCTCTTTAGGGCGCAGCGCACGGCAGGAGTTTTAGGCGCCGGACGGTGTTCTGAGGGGCTCTGGGAGAGGAGAGGAGATGAATTCCCAGAAGTGGGTGTACCGGGCATCTGTGGGGTTGGGAAAACTCATGGGGCCCGGGGACGCTTTTGGGGTGTCCCGAATGGGCACTGAGGGATCCTGGAGGGTCTGGGGGATACTTAAGGGACAAAGGGGGGGTGGTTCCCGGGGTTCTGTGGAGTGCAGGGCATGACGGGAGTTGCAGTCCCGACTCCAATGGGGCTCAATCGGGCCGCGGGGCATGACGGGAGTTGTGGCTACCATAGGCGCCGTCCCCGAGTCTGCGTTCTGTGGTGCTGATTGGATTCGGGCGATGATGGGCGGGAGTCTCAGGAAATGGGATGCTGGATTCGGGCGATGATGGGCGGGAGTCTCAGCAAATGGGATGCGGTGGAGGCGGGAACAGCCCATTCAACCTCTCCAGTCCCTCCCAGTACAGCCCAGTCCCTCCCAATACACCTGAGTTGATTACCAGTCCCTCCCACTTCCCCCCAGTGTCATCGACACGATGCCCCAGTGTCCCCAGTCCTCCCTGCAATGGCCCCAGTGTCTCCAGTTTGACCCAGTATCCCCCAGTATTACTCCCAGCATGTCCTGGTATGTCCCAGTCTGGCTCAGTGCACCCCCAGAGTCCATTCCCAGTCCACAGAGATTCTCCTTCAGCACTCCCCGTGTTCGCAGGTTGTCCCAATATCCCCCAGTGTCACTCCCAGTATGTCCCAGTCTCTCCCACAACATTCCCAGTGTTCCCCAGTATGTCCCAGTCCTCCCCAGTGTCACTCCCAGTATGTCCCAGTGTCTCCCACAGCATTCCCAGTGTCCCCAGTTTGTCCCAATATCCCCCAGTGTCCCCAGTATGTCCCAGTCCTCCCCAGTGTTTCCAAGGACAGTTTCATTTCTCTCGGTGGCTGTGACAGCCAAACCCAGCAGTGGGGTCAGTGCAGTGCCCATGGCCACAGCCCCTTGCAGGGGCCCAGTGCAGCTTGGGCTGATGATCCACCCTCACAGTTGGCCCAGGGCAGCTCTGCAGTGGCTTTGGTGGCACCTGGGGCTGGCACACACCTGAGCAGTGTGTCTGTTTGCACTGGGGAAACTCAGCAGTTTGAGATTGCTGCAAAAAGTACAAAAAGGGAAAACCCCTCTGAGGCTGGGTGCAGCCAGCTCTGCAAGCACAGCAGGGCCCAGGGCAGTGAGGACAGACAGGATGGGGCTGGGCAATGTGAAGGCAAGGTTGTCCACACTGGGTCAGAGCTCCAGGCACAGCTTCTGTGAGCAGGCCAGAGCTGCTGAGGAGAGACCCTGGGTCAATATCAATCACAGGATGCTGCAAGCACCTCTGCTCTAAAGAGAAATTTAATAAAAGACACCCTTTAAAATGAGAATGTATATTTTATTACTGCTCTTTGAAATCTTTCTCCATAACTGGACTAGGAAAACTTTAATGACCCTCTCGGGGCTTTGCTGTTGTTTACATCAGACTCAGTCCTTGTGAGTGTCTTCAAAACACTTCTCAAGAACTCAAAGTTAAATTTAAACTCCAAATTTTCTTGAAGGTTTAATGGGTCCCACAGAGGGACACGACTGAGAAATTGTCCCCAGGTTCCAGGTAGAGCAGAACGTTGGAGGCAGTGATGCCAGCTGGGGACAAGCAAGGCAAAGGTGTCTAGGTGCTGAGCAAACCTGGATGTGTTTGAGGAATGCAAAGTGTGGAGAGCCTGGTTCAAACATGGCTTAAAGAAAAAGGCCATGAAGGTATACAGCTGATGGAAAAGTAAAAGGCAGCTGTAAAGCAGCAGTTCCCAGGCTTGATTCTGTAAATAATTAGGTTCTCAAGCAGATTTTTTATAAACAACAAGATTCTCAGACAGTCTTCTCATAACAGGTAAACATTCTGTCCGTGGCTGCTCTGGGAACTGATAGCTGCTCTGGGAACTGATATGAAGGTTTTGAGAACTTTTCATATCACGGTGAGAATACTGGTCTTGGTTTCAATAAAAAACCCACAGGTATTGTAAACAAAAGGAGGGGTTAGAGTTTTCTCTGTAGCCTATCGTGAGCTCGAATTTTGCAATATGCATGAAGTTAATTAACACTTTTATAAAAGGTGACTGATTTGATCAATAAATTGGAGTCGATGCTGATCAACAAAGATGGGTCGTCTCCCTTTGCTTTCAACAGCAAAGGGCCCAGGCCTGAGCCCCAGCCCCTGGCCAGGCAGATCCTGTCCCTCCCTCCTTGCTCAGGGCTCTTCCCGGGATGGGCACTGGCCCATGTGGGCATGTGCAATGCCAAGGGCAGGAGCATGGGGCGGCCCCTGCCAGGCTGCTGAGCAGGGACAAGGAGGCAATGAGGCCTCAGCCCTGCAAGGGTCACTTGTCTCCTGCTCCTGCCTCAGGCCCAGGGCCAGCAGCCATGGCCAAAGTGCTGCCCAAGTTGGCTCTGCCAGGGCTGTCTTGCAGCTGCTGCCCATCCCTGTGCCCTGTGCAGCCCAGGCTGTCCCATGGTGTCCCTGCCCTGCGCCTCTGTCCCTGCAGGCTGTCGGCATCCCCCAGCTGCCCCACCTGGCTGGGCCCTTCCTTTGCTGACAGCTCTGCCTCCAGCCTGCCCCTGCCTGCCCACACAAAGCCTGTGGCTGATACCAAATGGGTTCATTCTATGTTTACCCTGCCTGTGAACTTTCAGCACAGGAACAAGGCATGCAGGGGCTGCTTTCCCAGCAAGGATGGTTGGAAGAGAAGAAGAAGACATTTGGCTCAAGGGTGCAGGGATTGAGAAAACAAGGACTGAACTGGGAACTTGGGGTGGATTTTATGGAAAGGGGTAAATTGTAATTCACATTTAGGGACTGTATATAAGCAACACACTGGTAGAATTCCATGTCCACATAAGGTTAGGAGTTATCCCATGTTGAACCTTAAGCCTGAATAAATGATTCTCTCTGAAATAGCAAATTAGTGTTTGGTAGCCTTATTCTGATATTTCAGAGATTTGGTGACAGTAGGGCCTCAGAGAACCAAGGAGTCAGATGTGACACTGAGCAAACTCATGGAACAAAGGGTCCATGGTGACACAGCAGAACCCCATGGAACCAAAATCCATTTTGGCACATTGGGGCACTTTGAACCAGTGGTCCATTGTGATACTGTGGAACCAAGGAGACCATTGTGACCCTGAGAAACCTCTTGGAACCAAGGGACCATTGTGACACAGCAAGGCCTGGTGGAACCATGGGTCCATTGTGACACTGCAGAACCTCACGGAACCAAGGTGACTGTGTTCTACTGCGGAACCTCATGGAACAAAGGCTCCATGGTGACACTGCAGAACCAAGGAGACTGCTGCTGGCAGTGTGAGAGCTCATGGAACCACAAGTCCATTGTGACACAGGACGGCCTGATGGATCCATGGGTCCCTTGTTAAACTGTGTGGCCTCATGGAACCATGAGCCATTGTGACACAGCAGGGCCACATGGAGCCATGGGGCCACTGTGACACTGCGGATCCAAGGAGACCATTGGGACTGAGGAACCTCATGGAACCAAGAGTCCATTGTTCCACTGTGGGGCCCTGTGGAACCAAGGGGAGCACAGTGACATTGTGGGGCCTCAGGGAACAATGGAGCCGGCGGTGGGCGGAGCTTCAGCGAGGGGCATAACTTTGGCTGCTGGGGGCGGAGCTTCAGCTGCTGGGGGCGGAGCCTGGCCCGGGTGGGCTGCGGGACGGCCACCAGGGTGCTCTGATGGCAATCCATAAAAGGTAAAAGGGGCGGGGCCTGAAGGGGGCAGGGTGGAAGGGGCGGGGCCTTGTGATGTTTCCTTAAATGGGCAATGGGGAATTTCCTTATATGGGCAATGGGGGAATTTGGGGGATTTTTAGATTTTTTGGTCCCTGACTGAATTTTGGGGCCCTTCAGGGGATTTTGGGTGATTTTTCAGGGGATTTTGGAGGATTCTCTGGGACTTGGGAGGAATTTGAAGGGTTTTCAAGAGATTTTTTTGTGTCTCTCGGGGGTTGTGAGGAGATTTTGGGACATTTGAGGAGAATTTGGGGTCCCTGAAGCATTTTTTTTAGGATTTTGGGTTCCTGAGGGGATTTTGAGACAATTTGAAGGATTTTGAAGGGATTTTTGGGGCCCTGATGGTATTTTGATGAAATTTTGTGGGATTTTGAGAAGATTTTGGGTGGGTTTTGAGGTAATCTGGAGGATTTTGATGGATTTTGGGGCCCTGAGGGGATTTTGAGTTAATTTTAAGATCTTGAGGACATTTTGGGGTCCCTGAGAGGGTTTTGAGGTGATTTTGAGGGATTCTGAGAAGATTTTGTTGTCTCTGAGTGATTTTTGGTGTTCCTGGGTTGGTTTTAGGGGCCCTGAAGGGAATTTCAGGGTTTTGCCTGATTTGAAGGGAATTTTGAGGGATTATGGGGAGATTTCAGGATCCCTGAGTGGATTTTGAGGTGATTTTGGGATTTCTGAGGGGATTTTGGGGGAGTTCGGGGGAAGTCTGAGGTGATTTTGGGGTCTGTGGGGGAATTTTTGAGGGATTTTGATGGGATTCTGGGATCCCTGAGAGAATCTGGGGCTTTTTAAGGGAGATTCGGGGTCCCTGAGGGGATTTTTTTGAGAAGATTTTGGTAGAATTTCAGGAGATTTTTGGTTCCTGAGGGGATTTTTGGGGGATTTGGGGGAATTTGTGGGGATTTTGGGAGAATTTATTGAGGTTTTGAGGAGATTTTGGAATTCCTGAGGGATTTGGGGGACTTTAAGGGAAATATTGGAGTCTCTGAGTGGATTTCAGGGAGATTTTGGGGAATTTGAGGAGACTTTGGGTTCCTGAGGGGATTTTTTTGGAATTTAGGGGATTTTGGGGTCCCTGAGTAGATTTTGGGGGATTTTAAAGGGAATTTTAGGGGATTTTAAGGGAATTTTGGGGGAATCTGAAGAGTTTTTGGAGTCCCTGGGGAGAATTTTGAGAGATTTTAAGAAAATTTTGAGGGATTTTGAGGCAACTTTGGAGCTCCTGAGGAGATTTTGGGGGATTTTGAGGAGAATTTAGTCCCTGGTGGGAATTTTGAGATTTTGGGGCATTTGAAGGGAATTTTGAGTAGACTTTGGGGACCATGAGTGAATGTGGGGCATTTTAAGGAAATTTTGGGATCTCTGAGGGGAATTTGAGGAGATTTTGGGGAAATTTGAGGAGATTTTGGATTCCTGAGGGCATTTTTGGGGAATTCCGGGGAATCTGAGGAGATTTTGGGGGAACCTGAGATTTTTGGAGATTTTGAGGGGATTTGGGGGGTCCCTGAGGTGATTTTGAGGGGATTTTGTGTTCCTAATGGGATTTGGGGAAATTTTGAGGGGTTTTGAGGAGGTTTTGGGTCCATGAGGGGATTTTTGAAGAATTTTGGGTTCCTGAGGGGATTTGGGGGGATTTTGAGGCAAGTTTGGGTTCCTGAGGGGATTTTTTGAGATTTTGAGGTGTTTTGGGGGATTTTGAAGGATTTGGGGGGATTTTAAGAAGATTTTGGGGGTCTTGAGGGATTTGGGGGCATTTTAAGGGAATTTGGGGTCCCTGAGGGATTTTAGCAGTTTTTAAGGGACTTTTGGGGTCCCTAATGTAATTTAGAGGAGATTTTGGGGTATTTTGTGGTGATTTTGATGGATTTTTGAGGTCCCTGAGGGATTTTGGGGGATTTCTGAGGGGATTTTGGGATCTTGGGAGATTTTGGGCTCCCTGAGGGATTTTTGGGGCATTTTAAGGGAGTTTTCAGGTCTCTGAGGAGGTGTTTTAGGGATTTTAAAGGGGTTTTGAGAATATTTTCGGGTCCTTGAGGGGATTTGGAGGGAGTTTGAGGTGATTTTTAAGGTTAAGAGGAGATTTTGGTGTCCCTAAGGATTTTGGCAGATTTCAAAGAATTTTTGGGATTTCTGATGGAATTCAGAGGAGATTTTGGGGCATTTTGTGGTGATTTGAGGGATCTTTGAGGTCCCTGAGGGATTTTGAGGTTTCTGAGGGAATTTTGGAAGATTTTGAGGGGATTTAGGGGTTTCTGAGGGGATTTTGATGGGTTTTGGGGAGATTTTGAGATTCCTGAGGGATTTGGGGCTTTCTGAGGGGGTTTTGGGGAAATTAGGGAGATTTTTGGGTTCCTGAGGGGGATTTTTGGTAGATTTTGGGGAATTTGATGGGATTTTGAGTGAATTTGGGGGATTTTGAGGAGATTTGGGGGGATTTTGAGGAGATTTTGGCGTCCCTGTGTTGCCTTCTGATGCAAGGCAAGGCGACCTGGTTCTGAGGAAACGGCACGGCGACCCAAACTCTCCAGGGTCACTTGGGCCAAGAACACACACAGACACCAGTATGGTGGACGGTTCAAGACCTTTATTGTCCTGTCTCGTCGGGTTTTATACTGGGAAAGATTTTTCTCTACGTCAGGTGGTCTTACCTTACTGTAATTGGTTAGTAAGGAGTCGAAAGTTACTAATGTTAGGGGGGACTACATTCTTGGGTGATCCCTTATCACTAGGCGTTAGGGGGAGAGGAATTCTGCTTTCCGTGACATTGCGAGATTTTCCGAGTGCTTAACCCTATCTATTACACCATGAGGGATTTTGAGACCTCTGAGTTAATTTTGGGGTCCCTAGGGGAATTTTGAGATTTTGGGGGATTTTAAGGGAATTCTGAGGAGGTTTTGTGGTGCCTGAGGGGACTTTTGGGCAGAATTTGAGGAGATTTTGGGAGATTTTGAGAGAATTTTGAGTTTCTGAGGGATATTTGGGCATTTTAAGGTAACTTTGGGGTCGCTGAGGGGTTTTTGAGGAGATTTTGGGGAATTTGAGGAGATTTTGGGTTCCTGAGAGGATTTTCAGGAGACTTGGGCAATTTTGAGGGGATTTTGGGGCAAATTTCATAAATTTGGGGGATTTTGAGGGGATTTTAATGGAACTCGAGGAAATTTTAGGGGTCTCTGGTGGGAATTTTCAGATTTTAGGGCATTTTAAGGGAATTTTGAAGAGATTTAGGGGTCCATGAGGGAATTTGGGGCATTTAAGGGAATTTTTGGTTCTTGGGGGAATTTGAGGAGATTTTTGGTCTCTGAAGGGATTTTTGGGCAGATCTTGTGGTCTGTGAAGGATTTTGGGGCAATTGATGAGATTATTGGGATTTTGAGGGTATTTTGGGAGAATTTGAGGAAATTTGGGGTCTCTGAGGGAATTTAAAGGAATTTCGATATTTTGGGGAATTTGAGGGGATTTGGGGGAATTTTGAGGGATTTTGGGGAGGTTTTGAGGGCATTTTGGGGTTCCTTCAGGGATTTAGAGAAAATTTTGAGAAAATTTGGGTTCCTGAGGGGATTTGGGGGGGGATTTGGAGGGGATTTGGGCAACTTTGATCAGATTTTGAGGGAATCTGAGGAGATTTTATTGGAACTCGAGGAAATTTTGGGGTCTCTGGTGGGAATTTTCAGGTTTTGGGGCATTTTAAGGGAATTTTGAGGAGATTTTGGGGTCCCTGAGTGATTTTGAGGGTATTTGGTGATCCCTGAGGGGATTTTGAGGAGATTCTGGGATCCCTGAGGGAATTTGGGGCATTTTAAGGGACTTTTGGGGTTTCTGAGGGGATTTTTCAGGGATTTTGGGAGAATTGAATGAGATTTTGGAGCTCCTGAGGGATTTGCGGGATTATAAGGGAAATACTGGGGAACTTGAGTGGATTTTGGGGATTTTAAGGGAATTTTGGGGTCCTTAGAGGATGTGGGGAGAATTTGAGGTGATTTGGGGGATTTTGAGGAGATTTCGAGGTTCCTGGTGAAAATTTTGAGATTTTGGGGAATTTTAAGGAAATTTTGAGAGATTTTGAGGCAATTTTGAAGGTCCTGAGGGGATTTTGGGGGAATTTTAGGTGATTTTGGGTTTCTGAGGGGACTTTTGGGAAAATTTGGGAATTTGAGGGGAGTTTGGGGGATTTTGGGGAATTTGAGGGGATTTTGAGGATGCCTGAGTGAATTTTGAGGTCTCTGAGTTAATTTTGGGGTTTCTGAGGGGAATTCGAGGAGATTTTGGGAGATTTTGAGGGGATTTTGGAGTTCCTGAGGGCATTTGGGAGCATTTTAAGGGAATTTTAGTGTTTCTGAGGGGATTTTTGGGGAACTTGGGGGGATTTTTGGGGGAATTTTTAGGTGATTTTGGGTTCCTGATGGGATTTTTGAGGGAACTTGAGGAGATTTTGGGGTCCCTTATGGATTTTTGGAGAATTTTAAGGGAATTTTGAGGTCCCTAAGGGGTTATTGGGGAATTTTGGGGTTCCTGAGGGGATTTTGGGGTCCCCAGTGGGAATTTTCAGATTTTGGAGGATTATGAGGAAATTTTGGTGAGATTTTTGGGTCTCTGAGGGGATTTTGGGGGATTGTGAGGCAATTTTTGCTTTCTGAGGGGATTTTTGGGGTTCCTGAGTGGATTTTGGGGTTTCTGAGGGGATATTTTTGGAATTTGGGGAGATTTTGGGGTCCCTGAGGGATTTTGGGGGGATTTTGTGTTCCTAAGGGGATTTGGAGGGATTTTGAAGAAATTTTGATGGATTTTTGGTTGATTTTGAGGAGACTTTCGGGTTCTTGATGGGATTTTTGGGGTTCCTGAGTGGATTATGGGTAAATTTGGGGGATTTTGGGGCATTTTTTGAAGATTTTGGGTATTTTAAAAGAGTTTTGGGTCCCCTCAGGCCGGGCCAATCCTGGGCGGAGCTGTCGGCCATCTTGGCCGTGGGGGCAGAGCCGGAAGTGCTGGTGAGTGGGTGGGGCCTGACATAGTGGGCGGGGCCTGGAGACCATTCAGGGACACCAAAATCAGCCCAGGACCCCCCAAAAATCCTCAAATTCCTCCAACCCCTCCCCCTCCGCAGGTATCAATCAAGGCCCTGTGCAAGGCCAGGGAGGCGGAGCTCCAGAGGCCAAGCCCACACAGGTAAGCCACACCCCTTCATCCTTAACCTCTAAATAATCCCTCAATTAATTAATGAACCCCAGAGCTGCCAATAACCCCGGGAAGGCTCAGGAGGCTCCGGATTGGTCAGAACAGGCTGAGGAGGGCGTGGCTGGCTGGGGGAGGGGGCGTGGTTTTGCTCAGGCCATGCCCTCTGCTCTGACACGTGGCGCCCTCTACAGGCTGTACTGATTGGCCACAGCCCAGAGGCGGTGCTTTGGGCGCTGGAGGTCCTGGCCATTCAGAGCACAAGGTGGGTGGGGCCTGAAGGAGCGGTTGAGGCTTAAAGGGGAGGGGGTGGCCAAAAGAATGGGAGGGGCCTAAAGGGGTGGGTGTGGCTTAAAGAGATGGGTGGGGCTTAAAGTGTGGGTGTGGCCTAAGAGGGTGGGTGGGGCTTTATATATGTGAGGGGGGGCTTAAAAGGTGGGTGGGGCTTAAAGGGGCAGATGGGGCTCAAAAGGATTATGTGGATTTAATGGTGGGCGGGGCTTAAAGGTGTGGGTGGGACTTAAATGAGTGGGTGGGGCTTCAATGAGTGGGTGGGGCTTAAATTGTGAGTGGAGCTTACATGGATGGAGTGGGCTTAAAAGCGGTGGGTGTGGCATAAGTGGGTGGAGCTTAAAGGGTGGGTGGGGCTTAAAGGGATGGTTGAGTGGGGCCTGAAGGGTGGGTGGGGCTTAAAGAGGTGGGTGGGGCTTAAAGGGAATAGGTGTGGCTTTAAGGAGTGGGTGAGGCTTAAAAGAATGGGTGGAGCTTAGGGTGGTGGGTGGGGCTTAAAGGAATGGGTGGGTCCTAAAGAGGTGAGTGGGGGCTTTAAAAGGTGGGAGGGGCTTAAGGGGATGGGTGTGGCTTAATGAGAATGTGGCTTAATGGGGTGGGTGTGGCTTAAAGATGTGGGTGGGGCTTAAAGGGATGGGTGGGGCTTAAACACAGGTGGATGGGGCTTAAACAGTGGGTGGGGCTTAAAGGGATGGGCAAGGCTTAAGGGGGTAGGTGTGGCCTAAAGGGGTGTGTTGGGCTGAAAGGGATTGGGTGGGGCTAAAATGGGTGGGGCTTAAAGTAGTGGGTGGGGCTTAAAGGGATCAGTGTGGCCTAAAAGGGTGGGTGTGGCCAAAAGAATGGGTGATGCCCAAAGGAGTGGGTGTGGCCAAAAGGAATGGGTGTGGCCTAAGTGGGTGGGTGGGGCCTAATAGGGTGGAAGGGAATTTTGGGGGTTTTTAGGACATTTTGGAGTCCCTGAGGGGATTTCTGGTGCCGTTGGGGACGTGGCCTCACACCTGTCAATCACAAATCTCTCCTGGCTGGCCCCGCCCCCTCAGCTGAGGCCCCACCCATCCTGAAGAGCCTCCAGCAGGTGAGGGGGGAGGGAAACGGGGTTGGGGTAAAAATTGGGGATTTTGGGGCTTCTTGGGGTCAAAATTTCAGATTTTGGGCTTTTTGGGGGTCAAAATTTCAGATTTGGGGGATTTGGGGCTTTTTGGGGAAAAGATTTTGAATTTTGGGGGTTTTGGGGTGGGAGATTTGGGGGTTTTGGGGATTTCTTGGGTCAGAAATTTGCATTTTGGAGAATTTTTGGGGGACTTGAGGGATTTTGGGAAGTTTTAGGGTTGGGATTTGGGATTTTTGGGGGGATTTTGGCAATTTTGGGGTCAGGATATTGGGGTTTGGGGTGAGTTCGGGGTTTTTGCGGTCCCTGAATCTATTTTTTGTGTCCCTGAGGTGTTTTTGGGGTGGATTTGGGATCTTTGGGGTATTGGGTGGCTTTGGGGCAGATTTTGGGATTTTTGGGGTTCCTTAGCTGATTTTGGGGGTAGTTTGGGGTTTTTGGTGTGGTTTTGTGGTTTTGGGGTTTCCGAGTCAATTTTCAGGATCCCAGGGTCGTTTTTGGGGTGGTTTGGGGGGTTTCTGAGCTCATTTTTGGGGTGGATTTTGGGCTTTTTTGGTCTCCCCGAGTTGATTTTTGGGGTCCCTGAGCCGTTTTTGGGTGGATTTGGGGTTATGGGGGTTTCTGAGCTCATTTTTGGGGTGGATTTTTGGGATTTTGGGGTCCCCAGGCCATTTGGGGGTCCCTGATGTGCTTTTGGGGTCCCCAGGAGCGCTGGGGAGCCGTGGGGGAGGTGTGGGGGGGCGCTGCCCCCCCTCCTGTCCCTCCTGTCCCACCTGAGGGGGCAGCTGGGGACGCACCTGGAGCGGGGGATGGGCAACGGTGGAGTCATCAGGTAACACCAAATGTCCTGAATTATCCCTTAAATATCCTCAATTATCCTAAAATATTCTAAATTACCCTCAAATATCCCAAAATCCCTGAAATCCGGCCCAAAATACCCCAAAAATCCCAAATGCTCCCAAAAATCCCCTGGGACACACCTGGAGCAGGGATAGGCAACAATGGAGTCACTGGATGAGACCAAAATCCCCTGAAATATCCCTAAAATATCCTAAAATATCCCAAATCCATCCTAAAATACTTCAAATTATCCCCAAATGTCTGAAATTCAGCCCAAAATGTACCAAAAAAAAATCCCAAATCCACCCCAAACTCCCTGAAATTGGTCCTAAAATAGCCAAAATTATCCCAAATTTGTCCTAATGTATCCAAAATTCCCAATTTTTATTGCCTTTTCCCCAAAATTCTCATTTTTCACCTCAAAATCTCCATTTTTCTTCTGCTGTTTCCCGAATTTTATCTCCCAAAATCCCCATTTCTATTCCCATTTTTCCCTCCAAATTCCCATTTTTATTCCCATTTTTCTACCTATTTTCCTCCCAAAATCCCCATTTCCCTCCCCCTCTATTTTTCCCCATTTTTTCCCCATTTTCTCAATTTCCCCATTTCTCACCCCAGATTTCCCTGTACTCCCCCCTCCAAGGCTTTTCCTGCTCTGGGTGGGGCTCTCGGCCTTCTGGGGCTCCCTGGGCCCCAAAATCACCGAAAATTACCCCAAAATCACCCCAAAATCCCCAAAATTTGGCCCCAAAATCAGTCCCAAAATCGGCTCTAAAGTCCCTGAATTCAGCCCCTAAATCCCCAAGTTTGGCCCCAAATTTGACCCCAAAATTGGCTTTCAAATCCCCAAATTTGGCCCCAAAATCTGGTCCAAAATCACCAAAATTTGGCCACAAATCCTCTGGGTTTAGCCCTAAAATCAGCCCCAAAATTTGGGTCTAAAATCCCAAAATTCAGCCCTAAAACCCCAAAATTTGACCCCAAAATCCCCACAATTCAGCCGTAAGATCAGCCCCAACATTCCCAGATTTGGTCTCAAGTTTGGCCCCAAAATTTGGCCCCAAATCAATCCTCCAGATTTGCCCTAAAATCAGCCCCAGAATCGGTATGAAACTCCCAATATTCCACCCCAAAATCCAGCCCCAAACCAGCCCCAAAATTGGCTCTAAAATCCCCACAATCGGCCCCAAAATCCCCAAAATATGGCTTCAAATTTAGCCCCCAAATCCCCAAGTTTGTCTCCAAACCCCCAGAAAAAAAAACCCAAATTTTTTGCCTGAAACCACCAAAATTCCGCTCCAAATTCGCCCCAAAATTCCCAAATTTGACCCCATAATTGTCCATAAAATCCCGAAAATTTGCTCTAAAATGCCCAAATTCAGCCCCCAAATTCTCAAATTCAGCCCCAAATTCAGCCCCAAATTCCCCAAAATCAGCCCCAAAATCCCCAAATTTGGCCTCAAAAATCCCCAACATTTGAGCCCCAAACTCAGCTCTAAAATCCCAAAATTCAGCCCCAAATCAGCCCCAAGATTTCCAAAATTGGCCCCAAATTGGGTCCCAAAATCACAAAGTTTAGCCCCAAAACTCCAAAATTTGGCTCTAAATCTCCAAATTCTTCCCCAAAATTCCCAAATTCAGCCCCAAAACCTGTTCTGAAATCCCCAAAATTGGCTCCAACATCACCAAATTTGACCCCAACATCCCAATTTTTATTCCCATTTTCCCCCCATTTCTCCCCCTATTTTTCTCTCAAAATTCCCATTTTCCCCCCTATTTTCCCCAAAATCCCTATTTCCCCCCCCCCCCCCCCATTTCTCCCCATTTTCCCAATTTCCCCATTTCTCACCCCAATTTCCTCCTCAGGCAGTTCCTGCTCCGGGAGGGGCTCTTGGCCTACCGGGCCTCCCTGGGCCGGGCGCTGACCCAGCTCCAGCAGGAGCTCCAAAATCCCCAAAATCCACCCCAGGAACCCCAAAAACCCCAAAATTCAGCACCAAAACCTCCAAATCCACAAAATTCAGCCCCAAAATCCCAAAATTTGGACCCAAAATCCTCAGATTTGGCCTCAAAATCAGCTCCAAAATTGGCTCTAAAATCCCAAAATTTGGATCCTAAATCCCCAAATTTAGACACAAAACCCCAAAACTTGGATCCTAAATGCCCAAATTTGGCCCCAAAACCCCAAAATTTGGATCCTAAATTCCCAAATCTGGCCCCAAAATCCCCGGATTTGAGCCCAAACTTGGCCCTGAAGCAGCTCCGGCAGCAGCTGTGGAGGGAGAGGGGCCGAGTGGTGAGTGTGGGAATTTTGGAGGGAATTTTGGGGTTTTGGGGTTTTTTTGGGGTTTTTAGGGGGATAAAATGGGGAGTTTGAGGGTTTGGGATTTGAGGTTTTTGGGGTTTGGAGATTTTTGGGGTGTTTTGGGGTTTTTTTTTTGTTTTTTGGAGATTTGGGGTTTTTGGGGGATAAAATGGGAACTTTTGGGGGATTTGGGGCAATTTTGGGTGTTTGGGATTTTGGGGGTTGGAGATTTGGAGTGGGGGGGATTGGGGGGATTTGGGATTTTGGGGGATTTGGGGTTTGGGAATTTGGGGGATTTTGGGGATTTGGGGTTTGAGGTTTTGGGGGTTTTTTTTGGCAGTTCTGGGCCTTGGAGTTTTTTGGGGAGTTTTGGGGTTTTGGGAGATTTTGGGGTTTTGGGGGTTTAGAGTTTGGGGGATTTGGGATTTTGGGGAGTTTGAGGTTTTGGGGATTTAGGATTTGGGTTTGGGGATTTGGGGGTTTGGGATTTTGGGGGGTTTTTTGGGGATTTTGGGATTGGAGATTTTGGGATGTTTGGGATTTGGGATTTTTGGGGCATAAAATGGGGAATTTTGGGGTTTTGGGGAAGTATTTGAGGGGATTTGGGGATTTGGGTGGTTTGGGGATTTGGGGGTTTGGGATTTTGGGGATTTGGCACACTTTGGGGTTTTGGGGGTTTTGCAGGAGTTTTGGGGATTTTTGGGGTTTTTCGGATTTATTTTTTGGCGTTTTTAAGGGTTTAAGATTTGGGGGAGTTTTGGGGGTTTGGGGGCTTTTGGGGCTTTTGGGGTTTTGGGGAATTTTAGGGATTTAAGATTTGGGGGTTTTGGAGATTTTGGGGCTTTAAGATTTGGGGGTTTTGGAGATTTTAGGGATTTAAGGTTTGGTGATTTTGGGAGGGATCTGGGGGAATTTTGGGGGTCTTGGGGGTTTGGATTTTTGGGGTATTTGGGATTTGGGGTTTTGGGAGATTTGGGGGGAGAATTTTGGGGTATTTGGAGGTTTTTGGGGGGATTTGGGGTATGGGGATTTCAGGGGACTTGGAGGATTTGGGGGTTTGGGGGGATTTGGGGACATTTTTGAGTTTTGGGGACTTTGGGATTTTTGGGGGTAAAATGGGGAATTTTGGGCTGAAATTGGGGAGTTTGGGATTTGGGTTTTTTTTTGGGATTGGGGGATTTGGGAGTTGGGGCACTTCGGGGGATTTGGGGAATTTTGAGGTTTTTGAAGTTTTTTGGGGTTTTGGGATTTGGGGTTTTTGAGGGGGGTAAAATGGGAAATTTTGGAGATTTTGGGGGGTTTTGAGGGACTTTGGGGTTTTTGGGATTTTGGAATATTTGGGGCTTGGGGATTTTGGGGGAGTTTGGAGGTTTTTGGGATTTTTGGGATTTGGGGTTTTTGGGGTTTGGGCATTTTGGGGGATTTGGTGGATTTGGGGGGTTTTTTGGGGTTTTGGGGGGTTGGGGGATTTTGGGGCTTTGGGAATTGGGGGAAATTTGGGGATTTTGGGGGTTTTGGGGGATTTGGGATTTTGGGAATTCGGGTTTGGGATTGGGGATTTGGGGTTTGGGGCTTTTTTTTGTAATTTAGGGGGAAAGGGGGAATTTTGGGGGAAATGGGGAACTTTGGGTAATTTTGGTGATTTTGGGGTATTTTGGGTGATTAGGGAGAGATTTTTGGGGTATTTTGGTTGACCACGTTTTTTGGGTTAATTTTGGTGAGTTTGGGTTAATTTTGGTGGATTCTTGGGTTAATTTGGGGTTAATTTGGGAGAGATTTTTAGGGAAATTTTGGTGATTTGAGATTAATTTGCGTGATTGTGGGGGGATTTGGGGGGATTTTGGGATGAACTTTGGTGTATTTGGGGTTAATTTGGGTGATTTTTGGGTTAATTTTGGTGCTTTTTGGTTTAATTTTGAGTTAATTAGGGGGGATTTCAGGGTTAATTTTGGTGTATTTTGGTGATTTTGGGGTGAATTTGGGGGGATTTCAGAGTTAATTTTGGCTGATTTGGGGTCAATTTGGGTGATTTCAGGGAGATTTTTGGGTTAATTTTCGTGACTTGGGGTAAATTGTGAGCTAATTGTGCGTTAATTTGGGGTATTTTTAGGTAAATTTTGGTGATTTGGGGTTAATTTGGGTGATTGTGGGGTGATTTGTGGGATTTTGGGGTTAATTTTAGTGCATTTTGGGTTAATTTGGGGTTAATTTGGGTGATCTCGGGATTTTTTGAGTTAATATTGGTTATTCTGGGGTTAATTTGGGTGATCTGGGGAGATTTTTGGGTAATCTGGTTGATTTTAGGTTAATTTGGGTGGTTTGAGGGGGATTTTTGGATGAATTTTGGTGATTTTGGGGTAAATTTAGGTGATTTCAGGGGGATATTTGGGTGATTCTGGGTTAATTTTGGGGATTTTTGGGGATTTCTGTGTTAATCTTGGTGATTTTGGGGTTAATTTCAGTAATTTTGGCTGTATTTTAGGGTTAATTTGGCTGATTTTGGGGTGACGTTTGGTGATTTTTTGTGTTAATCTGGATAATTTCAGGGGTATTTTTCGGTAAATTTTGGTGATTTTTGGATTAATTTGGGGGGATTTCAGAGTTAATTTGGTGATTTTTGTGTTAATTTGGGTGATTTCAGGGAGATTTTTTTTTATTTGGGTGATTTCGGGGGGATTTTGGGGTGAATTTTTGTGCATGCTCTGTTAATTTTGGGTGAATTTTGTTGATTTTTGTGTTAATTTGGATGGTTTCGGGGTATTTTGGATGAATTTTGGGTGAATTCTGATGATTTTTGGGTAATTTAGGTGATTTTGGATTAATTTTGGGTTCATTTTGGTTTCATTGTGGTTTCATTTCGGGTGAGTTTTGGGTGAATTTTGGGTGAATTTTTGGGTAAATTCTGTTGATTTTTGGGTACATTTGGATGGTTTCGGGGGAATTTTGGGTTCATTTTGTTGATTTTTGGGTTATTTTGGGTGAATTTGGGGTGAATTCTGTTGATTTTTGGGTAATTTAGGTGATTTTGGATTAATTTTGGGTTCATTTTGGGTTAATTTTGGTTTCATTTTGATGTATTTTAGGTTCATTTTGGGTGAATTTCGGGTTTATTTTTGGGTGAATTCTGTTGATTTTTGGGTACATTTGGATGGTTTCAGGGGAATTTTGGGTTCATTTTGTTGATTTTTGGGTTATTTTGGGTGAATTTGGGGTGAATTCTGTTGATTTTTTGGTACATTTGGATGGTTTCGGGGGAATTTTGGGTTCATTTTGTTGATTTTTGGGTTATTTGGGGTGAATTCTGTTGATTTTTGGGTAATTTAGGTGATTTTGGATTAATTTTGGGTTCATTTTGGGTTAATTTTGGTTTCATTTTGGTGTATTTTAGGTTCATTTTGGGTGAATTTCGGGTTTATTTTTGGGTGAATTCTGATGATTTTTGGGTAATTTAGGTGATTTTGGATTAATTTTGGGTTCATTTTGGTTTCATTGTGGTTTCATTTTGGGTGAGTTTTGGGTGAATTTCGGGTTTATTTTTGGGTGAATTCTGTTGATTTTTGGGTACACTTGGATGGTTTCGGGGGAATTTTGGGTTCATTTTGTTGATTTTTGGGTTATTTTGGGTGAATTTTTGGGTGAATTCTGTTGATTTTTTGGTACACTTGGATGGTTTCGGGGGAATTTTGGGTTCATTTTGTTGATTTTTGGGTTATTTCGGGTTTATTTTTGGGTGAATTCTGTTGATTTTTGGGTACATTTGGATGGTTTCAGGGGAATTTTGGGTTCATTTTGTTGATTTTTGGGTTATTTGGGGTGAATTTGGGGTGAATTCTGTTGATTTTTGCCGTTTCCCTCCCCAGCTCCATTTGCAGCAGCGCCTGCGGTTTCTGAGCGCCGCCACCAGGGGGCGCCGAGCGGCGCTGAAACCGCTGCAGGGGCAGGTGGGGAGCGAACCAGTATGAACCAGTATGGACCAGTATAGACCACTAAGCCCCCCAGTCCCCTCCCAGTATATCCCAGTATCCTCCAGTCCGTCCCAGTTTATCCCAGTTCCTTCCCTGCCCCTCCCAGTTCATCCCAGTTTGACACTAGCTGTGATCTCAATGCTCCCAGTCCCTCCCAGTATAACCCAGTCCCCTCCCAGTCTGTCCCAGTTCATCCCAGTTTGACTCCAGCTGAGATCCCAGTAACTCCCAGTTTGATCCCAGTCCCCTCCCAGTGTTCACAGTAACCCCAGTCCATCCCAGTATCCCCCAGTTCCGCCCCCAGTCCATCCCAGTATGTCCCAGTTTCCTCCCAGTCCATCCCAGTCCCTCCCAGTAAAATCCAGTGTCCCCCAGTTCCATCCCGGTCCATCCCAGTGCTCCCAGTTTGAGTCCAGCTCTGATCCCAGTGCTTCCAGTAACTCCCAGTACGATCCCAGTTCCCTCCCAGTATATCCCAGTATCCCTCATTTCCCTCCCAGTCCCTCCCAGTGCTCCCAGTAACTCCCAGTTCCCTCCCAGTCCATCCCAGTTCAATCCCAGTTCATCCCAATACTCCCAGTTTGAATCCAGTTGAGATCCCAGTATATCCCAGTTCCCTCCCAGTCTGTCCCAGTATCCCCCAGTCCCTCCCAGTGCTCCCAGTTTGACTCCAACTGTGTTCCCAGTAACTCCCAGTTTGATCCCAGTCCCTCCCAGTATAACCCAGTCCCTCCCAGCACCCTCCCAGTTCCATCCCAGTATATCCCAGTATACCCCAGTCCATCCCAGTATCCTGCACTTCCCTGCCAGTTCCCTCCCAGTCCTTCCCAGTTCCCCCCAGTTCCATCCCAGTCCCCTCCCAGTATAACCCAGTATCCCCCAGTCCCTCCCAGGACAACCCAGTTCCCTCCCAGTCTGTCCCAGTTCATCCCAGTTTGACTCCAGCTCTGATCCCAGTGCTCCCAGTAACTCCCACTTCCTCCCAGCGCTCCCAGTTTGACTCCAGCTGAGATCCCAGTAACTCCCAGTTTGATCCCAGTGCCCTCCCAGTATAACCCAGTTCCCTCCCAATCCCTCCCAGTATAAACCAGTATCTCCCAATTCCCTCCAGTGCCCTCCCAGTATAACCCAGTTCCCTCCCAGTCCATCCCAGTATAAACCAGTATCTCCCAATTCCCTCCAGTGCCCTCCCAGTATAACCCAGTTCCCCCAGTCCCTACCAGTCCATCCCAGTTCCCGACGTCTCTGATTGGCCGCAGGTTGTGGGCGTGGCGCGGGCGGGGCCGGGCTCGGCCCCTCCCCCTCTGGAGGGGGCGTGGCTGCGGCGCCGGCAGCTGGCACTGGGAGCACTGGGAGCACTGGGAGCACTGGGAGCGGAGCCCCGCCCCCCAGCACAGGCCACGCCCCCTCTGCAGGGGCTGGCACGGGAGATGGGCGTGGCACAGGTGGGGGAGGGGCTAAGGGGGTGGGGCAGGGCTTAAAGAGGGATGGGAGGGGCTTAAATGAGGGAGGGGCCTGTACCAGGGGGAGGGGCCTAACCCAGAGGGCTTAAATGGGGGAGGGGCTTAAACCAGGGGATTGGGTAAAGTGGGGGAGAGTCTTAAAGTGGGAGGGGCCTAAAGGGTGGGGCAAAGGCTTGAGGGGTGGGACTTAAAGAGGGGGAGGGGCTTGAGGGGGAGGGAGGAGATTTAAGAGTGGGGAGGGGCTCAAAGGGGGAGGGGCTTAAATAGATGGCATCTAAAGAGAGGGAGGGGCTGAAAGGGTGGGGGAGGGGCTTGAGGGGGGAGGGGCCTCGAGGAGGGAGGGGTTTAGAGAGCCAAGGGATGGGGGAGGAGCCAAAAGATGGGGGAGGGACTTAAATTTAGGGGGAGGGGCTTGGGAGCAGGATTGGGGGAGGAGCTTGAAATGTGGGGGAGGGGCTGGAGGGAAAGGGGAGGAGCTTAAAGAGTGGAGGAGGGGCGTGGAGGGAGTGGGAGGGGTTTGGGGTGGGGCTTAAATGGGGCTGAAAAGGTGGGGGAGGGTCCTGCCAATTGTGGGCGTGTCCTGCGGGGTTTGGGGGGCGTGGCCAAGCCCGCCCCCGCCCCCTTGTGTCCGTCAGGGCTCGCTGCTGTCCCAGGCGGCCATCTTGCGTCAGCAGCTGCGCCAG